>NW_004955437.1:9845650-9853335 GCF_000276665.1 Chinchilla lanigera
ATTTTTGGGTTGGGTCTTTGATTTTTTTTTTTTTGGGGTTTTTCTCCAGTACCGGGAACCGAACTCACGACCTTGCACTTGCCAGGCAGGCGCTTTGCCGCTGAGCTAAATCCCCAGCCCCTCTACTTTAAATTCTGTTTAAAAGTCTGTCTTCAAAGTATAATCAAGGAGCTGGGGATTTAGCTCAGTGGCACAGCGCCTGCCTGGCCAGTGCAAGGTTGTGAGTTCAATTCCCAGTACCGGGTGGGTGGGAAAAAAAAAACAACAAAGTACAATCAGTATGATTAATTGTGCCTTTAACAAAATCATTCAATTTTTAAACAAATTCAGTATCTAAACATATCTTCACACATGTAATTGGGAAAAAAAGAGGGGAAACAATTTCAAAATACAGACCAAAATTCAATCACAAATATAGGTTTAATTATACTTTTACACTTAAAAAAAAAGTACCAAGAAAACAAACATGACTATTCCAGTAATGAGCTTAATCTCTAGTACTGACCAAAAAAAAAAAAAAAAAAGTTTCAATAGGAAACTGTAATGTACCCATTATTAGATTATCTCTGAGGTTTTATCTACCTGTAAATTGGACTGGATCCTGAATTCTCTTTCAGAATGACTAGGAGCAGGAGCTGCACTTTCCTCAAAGTCCTACAAGCTGAGGCTGGATGATTTGATGTGAACTTCAGGGAAATCACAGCGTGTTGTTTTGTTTTCGAGATGGGGTCTTGCTGTGTGATAGAGACAGGCCTTGAACACTATGGAGCACAGACTAGGCCAGATCCTCCTGCTTCAGCCTCCCAAGTGCTGGGATTCTAGGTGTGTACTACCGAGCACAGCAAGATACTTAATTTTCTTTATAAGTGCCAGAGATTAAACCCAGGGCCTCCCACATGCCAGGCTTCCATTCTGGGTATGTTGGAAGTAGAACCATGAGGATTTGCTTTTGGGTAGAAAAGGGGGGAAAGAATCCAAAATAACTCCCAAGATTTGCAAGAAAGACATGATTGCCACTTTGAGAAACAGGAAAGCTGGTGACAGGACAGGTCTGGGAGAGATCAAACCATTTTCTTGCTCTGTGGTCTGAGGTCTAACCACTCTGAGGCTCAGTTTCCACACTTACAGGATGGTTATAATAGCTACTTCCCTGCAGGGTACCAAGGAGGACTAGTGAGACATGAGCTCAGGACGGGCACCCACGTCCCATCTGCATCCTATAGCTCCTGTGGGTTGAGCACATGGCTCCTGACCTCCTCTGGAAACCACCAAGAGGCTGTGGGTCCCTGGAACCTCTCCAGCTCTCTCCTGCTTCCTCTCCTAGAGGGGACGGAGTGGGAGAGGATGGGGCTTTCTGACTCCAAAAGAATCTATCTCCAAGGCCCTTGATGGTAACTGAGGTGATGCCGATGTCAGTGGCAGTGCTGGTGGATGATTGTAAAAGATCACCTTCCCGAGGCTCTGAAGTTTGAATGATATTGCACTCCATTCTGTCACTGGAGTCCAGCAAGACAGGGATTAAACCCATTTCCTGTATAGGAAAATGGAGGCACCTTGAGACTACAGTGGTGGAAAAGTCAGACACAAGCTTACATAAGGTGTGGTTTTTCTTATATGAGAAACCCAAAGTATAAATAATTTAAAAAGAGAAGTAAAAGACAGATAATAGGAAACAGGAAGCTGGATCTTTTACAAATGGGAAGGGGCTAAAGTTATGGAGTAAGGAAGAGGGAGGAGAGGTGAAAGGTAAGTGAAAAGAACTAAGATGCTACACACAGGCACAAACTTCCCAAAAAGAATGTGATCGTTATGTACTGCAAACTGGTACTAATACAAATAAACTTTAAAAATGCATTATCTGAAGTAGGAGAAAGAAGTGTTAGAAAACAAAACCCCAGCTGGGCGTGGTGGCACACACCTGCAATCCCTGCACTCGGGACGCTGATGCAGGAGGATCCTTGCAAGTTCCAGGCCAGCCTGGGCTACAAAGTGAGCTCAGGGCCAGCCTGAACTGCATAGCGAGAACCTGTCTCAAAAAGACAAAAAAAGAAAAGGAAAAGAAAACAAAATCCAGGTTTAGTCCTAAGTCACTGTACCTGGATACCTCCTGGAACCACTTCCATCTGGAGGAGCCAGTACGAAAGAGGGTCCCGGGCTGGGCAACACCTTCTTGTCCAGGTGTGGGAATGCCTGGGCTGTGTCAGCTGTGCTCAGCTCAGTGATGGCCGGTGCCCCCATTGCCCTGTCCCAGACAGGATGGCTGCCCACCTGGTGTCAGGGGTGTGTGTATCTGGCTGCAGACTGACCGTACTTGAGATCTGGACATGTGGTGTCACACACTGTCCTCTCCAGTTCTCCCTCCCAGGTCCCGCAGCAATGAGGTTGCAGATGAGGGGCCCGGAGCCCTGAGTCAACATGCTTCAAGTCCCATGTTTGTTTTTGTTTATTTTTTTTCTCGGTACCGGGGATCGAACTCATGACCTTGCGCTTGCCGGGCAGGCGCTGTGCCGCTGAGCTAAATCCCCAGCCTCAAGTCCCACGTTTGAAAGCGCAGTCTGGGTTCCAGCTCTGAGGTCTACACTGGCCGGGGAATTCCGCATCTGTTCCCTCCTCACACACAGCCAGGAAAGGCAATCAGCCAGCTGCCCCCACGCCTGGATATGCCAGGTGCCGGAACACAGCTGTCCCCATTGTTCCCCCACCCAGGCAGGCCACACTGGGTGGGGCTGGCCTGTGTTGGATCTAGCAGTGAGGCTGTCTCCACTACAGGCAAATTCAGCGAGAGACGGCTCTGAACAGCCCTTCTGAAGGGTGAGAGCTGCCCTTGATCGGTGAGGGTATAGGAGGGCAGGGAGTACAGGTCTGGGTGGATCAAGGGCCTCCAAGGAAAAGGTGAAGTTTCCTGCTGGACTGAGGGAGAGGTTGAAGGGAGGAAGATGAAGGAAGCAGGCTGAAGGGTGGAAGTGTGCACAAGGAGGGGTGGTTAGCAGAAGGGGTTAAATTGCGGGGAGGCAGGAGCAGGGGTTTGGGTCTAGAACCAGTGTTGCCTTCACAGGAGTCTGGCCGCCATGCCCGCCCCGCTGCTCCCGCTGTTGCTGCGCACGCTGCTATCCCGCCTGCTGCTACCCGCTGCCCGCCTGGCCCGCCAGCACCTCCTGCCCCTGCTGCGCCGCCTGGCCCAACGCCTGGGCTCACAGGACATGCAGGATGCAGTGCTGGGCTGCCTGCTGCTCATCCTCAGCCAGCGGCACCCGCCGGACTCCAGGGAGACCTCCAGAGTGGACCCTGAGGAGCGGAAGGAGAGGCGAGGCCCCCGAAAGTGAGGCCGTGCTCCTGGCAGCCGTGGTGGCAAAGCACTCCCCTCTGGAGCGGGCTGGTTCTGGCACCACAGGCCACAGCCTGGCATGGAACTGGGTGTGAGCAGGGCCCTCCTGGAAGGGTACCCTGCATCCCCACCGTGGGCCTCAGGCGACAGGGACCCAGCCTCTAGCAGACAGGGACAGCAAGGCCCAGTGACGGACAATGCCTCACAGGGGGACAATTGATATCTGAATCCAGATATCACAGGGGGACATCTGAATCCAGACTGTTTTCCAGACTTGGGACTGGCCTTCAAAGAGTCAGATCTCTGGAGGCCAACCTGCTCCCAAAGGCCAGCACGTAGCAAGAACGTGAAGACAGCTCAATAAATATCTGCGAATTCTTGAGGTACCTTTGAAAGTTGTGTCACCCACTTCTGCCCAGCAAGACAGTCTGAGCTGGCGGGGAGGGGGGCACTCAGCCACAGGGTGCCTTTTTTGTTTTTTTTTTGTGGGCTTTTAAGTTTTTATTTTATGTATTTATTTATTTTTTTTTTTCTGAGACAGGGTCTCACAATGTAGCCCAGGCTGTCCTTGAATTTGGAATTGGCAATCCTCCTGCTTCAGCCTCCTGAATATGCCACCACACCCGGCCATGCAAGCCTGTCTTTTGCTACTCCTTCCGTTGCTAGCTCAGCCCTTAAGACCTGGAAGCTGTTGGTAGTGCCTGACTCGGGTTGGGAAACGTTGTTTCTCAGTGACCACTAATGGCGCCCATCTGTCTGGGAGGGAAGCAGATGGCTGCGGGGAGGAGGAATGTCTTGGAGCAAGTTTGGGGACATCTCAGCTACAGGGTGGGGAGGGCATTTCTGTCTGCTAAGGGGCCCTGGGGACAAGAGGGAGGGTGCTGCCCAGGAGGGATGAGGGGATCTGAAAATTGGCTCCGTCCTTTATGGCCCTCCCCATGGGGGGCCCGGGCAGAGGCTGTCCCACAGGCGCTGAGACACATTTGCATCCCGGCCTCAGGATCATTTGTCTGCGGTTCCCAGCAGCCATCCTGGGCTCCGGGTCGGGCTGGGGATCTCCGCTGGGAGGAGACAGCGTGGGACACAGGCCCCTTCCGGGGGCCACCCCCACCCCAGCCCGACTCGCTTCTTCCCGAGTCCTACAAGGCCAGGGCACGTGCCCGACCCCCTCCAGGCTCTGTGCCCCTGCGCCCCAAAACCCGGGCCCTGGGGCGCTTCCACCTTCCCAAACACGCTGGCCACGCCCCCTGGGCCTGTCCCGGCCTCCCCTCCTCCTTTTTCTCCTCCCCGTCCCCCCTTTCCTCCCGCCGGTGCAGAGGCGCCCGCGTCCCTGCCGTCGCAGCCCCCCTCCCCGGGCAGCGCGCGGCCGACCCTCTCGCCATGGCTGCGGCCGCGGCCCGGGCCCGGAGGTGAGGAGGCGGGGTAGGGGGGGTGGGGGTGGGGCGGAAGCGTCTGTCCCCAGCCTGGAGGCCCGCGCCAGCCAGGCCGCCGCAGGTGGGAGGGGGCAGAAAGGGAAGGGGAGGGGCCGCGAGGTTCCCACGCGTCCCCGCGGGCGCACGCCGACAGGGACCGTTGCCGGGCTCAGGCACTGCGTCATCCGAAGAGGCCGCGCCCGCGGTCTCTTCAAGAGAGGACAGTTGTCAGGGAATCTGGAGGTGTCGTTAGATGACTGCCCTTCCAACACCTACATTTGGTCCCAAGGTCAGAGACCTACCCAGAGCAGAGGGTATCAGGCAGAGGCCTGAGAAATTAGACCGGAAGACCAGGCCCAGGCCTTGAGGGCAAGGAAAGAATGCTTGAGCCCTGACCTATCCTGTGTGCACATGTTACTATTTAGAACTTTCAGTATGGTGTGCATTATGGGTTCTTTACCTTAACACCCCCTCACACTCGAGATTAAATCCAGGGGCATCTACCAATGGGCTGCATCCCTAGCTCTTTTTATTTTTTGATAAATTACTGAGGCTGTGCTGAGCATGGTGGTGCATGCCTATAATCCAGGCACTGTAGGAGGCTGAGGCAGCAGGATTGCACGTTTGAGCCCAGCCTGAGCAATTTAGCAATTTAGTGAGACCCACACTCAAAAACAAAAGAAAAAAATTAAAATACAATCATCCTGCCTCAGCTTCTGGAGTAGCTGGGACTACAGATCTGCACCAAAGTTTTTTTAAATTTTATTTATTTATTTGTTTATTTATTTAGAGACAGGGTCTCATTATGTAGTCCAGGCTGGCTTTGAACTCACTGTATAGCCCAGGCATTCCTACAACTTGTGGTCCTCCTGGCTCAGCTGCTAGAGTAGCTAGGATTATAGGCCTGCACCATCATTCCCCCTTAACTTTGATTTTTTTAAACACTGCATTAAGGTTGAGTGTGTAGTTCAGTGATATAGCATGTCATTCGAGCATGTCGGCGACCCTGAATTTGATCCCCAGCACCATAAAACAACAGAAAACAAAACACATAGCCTTACAATTTATCTTGACTACTGAGTTTTTCTAGCATCCTCTTCAGTTGGGCTTTTTAGGTCAGAACTGTCCTGGCTGTCCCTCACTCCAGGCCTGCCACAAGGACATGTGGTACAATCACAAATCCAACTGAGAATGGGTGGGCGTCATCCCAGTAACAACCCCCAGGAGACCAGGGTGAGGGTGGAGAGGCTGCCTGGACTGGGCAGGAGAATGCCGGGCACAGGCCTGGGTGCATTTGAGCTCCCAGGCTGACCAGCAGGGGGCCCTGGCACCCAGCACCCAGCTCTGCCTGGGAGGCCGCCCAGAGCCGTGGGTGCTGGCTGGGACCAGGCCGGGTGTGTGCCAGGTGGGCTTCCCTCCAACAACAACAAGCTTGGTTCTTGCCATCCACTGAGCAGCAAGGAATCAGCCTCCCGCATCTCCTGACCCTGTGGCTTCCTTCCACTACCAGCCCCCTGAGCACACAACTTGGGCCAAAGGCCACCAGCCTGGTATGCCTGGCAGATCGCTGTGACCACCAGTATGCCACCCCCACAGGGTCGGAGCCAGGAAGGAAGGTGGGAGAGGGGCAAGGGGCCAAGGCAGAGGCAGGCAAGCACTTGGAGAGGGAGAGCCAGAGATCAGACAAACAGGAGGGCAGGAATCCGTGCTGGGGACAGACAGGAGGCTACTCAGAAACCAAGGGGCAGCACCTAGAAAAATACCACCCACGCCAGTCTTCCTGCCCTGTTTGCTTAGCACCCAGGGAAGCTGTGTGTCATCTCTGTAGGAGTTGGAAAGCTGGGGACCGCCTCCTGGAGTATCCTGGGCAGAGCCCACTGTGGAGGCCCAGGCCTGCTGGGGACAGGGTGTGGCTTCACGCTATGGCCCTAGGCTGTTCTTACTGCTAATTGTTAATTAAAGGCTGCGGCTTCTCCAGGGGCCAAGGCCCTTGAGGAGTTGGAGTGAGGGTGGCCTGGATAAGATTTTCTCTTGAGGACCCCTGCAGATTTTGGGTTACTCTTTAGCATTAAGAGCTGCTGTAGGGGGAGCCCCCTTCCCAATTTACAGCCTAACAAAAAGGGTTTTTGTGGTATTGGGGATTGAACCGGGGCCTTCTCACTGAGCTGCATCTCAGCATCCCTCCCCTTTTTTTCCTCTTGAGACAGGGTCTCACTAAATTGCTAAGCTGCCCAGACTGGACGCTGGGCTCCCCATCCTCCTGCCTCAGCCTCAGAGAGTGCTGGGATTATAGGCCTGCACCACTATGACAGGTTCACAGGAAGGAATCCTGTCCCTGTGATGGAGGTAACCCTCCTCAGCAGCCCACCCTCCCTGCCCCAGGCTGCCCGGATGTGCACAGTGACCTGTGGAAGGCAGTGGGGACAATGGGTCAGCACAGGAATTGGGCTCCTTTTGGCCTTGTCTCTCTCATGCCAAACTGTGCCTCGGTGTCACCAAGTACTGACTGGTGTAGGAAGCTGAACCAGGAGGGTGCTTCAGGGCTGTGTCTCTACACACACACACACACACACACATACTCACACACTCACACATACAACCCCAGGTGGCTTGGAGGCAGAGTGTGGGTGTTGGGGTGTCTGGGGGTCCCATGATCTGTCTGGGTGTGGGGTGCACAGCCCACCACACAGGTCGCAGAGCAGCTAAGTCAGGGGACTCTACGCGGGATGGGGCTACAAGAGCCTTCTGAAAGGGAAAAGGGGGGGATCTAAAGAGACGGGGCATGAAAAGTGGGCGCTGGGGAGAGGAGAGGTGGGGTGCTCGGACTGTGCAAGATAACGGGATGCCTGGGGGCACGCTGGCGGCGGGGCTTGGGAGGGGGGACCCGGGGTGTCCCTTGGGGGACTGAGCGCCCCCGGCTGGTGGGCGGGGCGGGCCCGGGGCGGAGC
>NW_004955437.1:9853661-9893727 GCF_000276665.1 Chinchilla lanigera
CGCCGAGCCCAGAGGGCTGCCGAGGGTGCGGGTTCGGGAGCGCGGGGTGGGCGCCGGCGGTCGGTCGGGGCGCCAGCCACATTCGGCCCGGGCTGCTCATCGCGCGCCAGCACCCGCGGCTCCTTCCCGGGCAGCAGCATGGGTACCACCCGGCACCCCGACGCGGCCACCCTCGGACCCCAGGTCCCCGCTGGTCTCTGCCACGTGAGCGCTCCGGGCCGGTCCACGCTGCTGACACTCTGGAACCCCACCCACCTTCCTGTCTCATTTGTTTGCTTTTGTAGTACTGGGGATGGAGCCCAGGGACGCTCAACCACTGAGCTAAAGCCTGAGCCCTTTTAACTTATTTATTATTTTATTATTATTAATACTGTCCTTATTTGTAGTAGCGGGGATTGAACCCAGTGTTTTCAGACTGAACTACATCTCCACCCCTTTTTATTTATTTTTCGTTAGTATTAGTTATTATTATTCTTCGCAGTACTGAACCCAAGGCCTTCACACTGAGCTACATCCCCAGCACTGTTTTTATTTTTTATTTGGAGACAAGGTCTCTCTGGCTTATCCAGGCAGGGCCCAAACTTTCTACCTTCTTGCTTCAGCCTCCAGAGTAGCTGGGATTCCAGGCGTACATCACCAGGCCTGACCTTACTTTTTGTCTTTAATTGGTGCACAGTCCTGCGGGGCAGCCCAGTCCACGAGGCTAGCTGGCAAGCAGACTTTTTGCCACTGCCCCTCTCCCCAGAACTACCCTGAATCCCTAGTCCGAATCCATATCCCTGCTCAGTAACTCTGACCTTAGGCAAGTGACTCAACCTCTGCGCCTTCGCTGGCCTGGTGTGTTCTGTGGGAATGCCTGGAACTAGCCCCGGGTGCAGGAGGAAAGAGGGGCTCTGCAGGTAGTGACTGGCCGGTGCAGGGTCACCGGCAGGGGAGACCTGATGTGGTGCAGAGGTTTGTGTAGACATTGGGGTCCAGGAGAGGTGTCCTGGAGCCTGGGGCAGGGGAGGACTGGATTTGGTGGCTGCCTTGGCTTGTGGAGACAGGCAGCTGAGACAGGCCAGGGCAGGCCAGAGGACACCAGAAGCTCCAGCTGGTCCGGATCCCCGGTCACTGCTGGGCAAAAATGGGCAGGGGCAGGACACCTGGGTGCCAGCGATGCCGGCCTGTGGACCCAGCAGAGGACCCCCTGGAGATGCCCAGTGCCCGGGATGGGACGGGGACATGGAGAGAGGAAGAAGGGCCAGGGCTCCTGGGAGGCAGGGAGAGAGCTGCACACAGAACCCGGGTGCTAGGAGAGAGGGGCTCGGCCTCCAGCATCGAGGTCTCCCTGGCTGGCAGGCGAGGTCCTTAGCAATCATTCCACGGTGGCAGGATTGGAAGGTACCCTCTGCCGTCATCCTACCCGTGCCTGCAGCGCACTGTGAGCTGAGGAGGCCCGGGGTACCAGGGGTGGGAAGTCTGGAATTTGCCCATGGAGGGCTTCAGAGGAGTGGTGATTGGCTGGGATGCAGAAGCCTGTTGAGGGCCTGGGGCACGCGTGTGTGCGTGCGCATGTGTGTATACACGTGTGTGTGCCCCGGCCCTGAGTGCTGACCACTGAGCCCCAGCCCAGACCCCCTGCTGCCTTATCACCCAGACCCTGGGTGTCCCTTTATCTCTCCAGCACTGTGCTCCCAGGCTTCACGTGAGGCCTCTCAGGATGGGGTGATGTGAGGCCCGATGGGTCCTCTCTTGTGCCTCGTGCCATCTTTCTCATTCTGGACACCCAGGACCCCAGGGACAAGGCCCTGCTGACCCTGTGCCAGGACAAGCCCCCAGGGACTGCTGCGGACCCCTCCACTCCCACCCTTCTGCCTCCACGTCCAGGTGGCCGGTGAGTGTGGGGTGCTGCATGCGGATGGTGGGGAGCAGGGGGAGGCTGCCAGTGGGAAGCTGTTCAACCTGGCGGTGCTGGGGTGCCTCCCCTCTGCCAGTGCAGAGTAGAGAGAGACACTGAGGCAGGCGCTGGAGGTTCTGGGCCTCTATGGATCAGGCCTGCGCTGTGCTCCTCCAGTCTCCCTTCAAGGCCACTCAGAAAGGGGAAGAGGATAAGTGGGCTGGGATTAAGTCAGAGAGGAACTGAGGGGGAGGGGATGACCCAGTGCCAGAACTGGGGGTCAGAGGAGGGGCCTGGCTGAGCTGTGGGAAGGGCTGTATCTCCACACCCATTGTGAAATGTTTTCCTGGAAAACTGGTCAGGAACTGGGAAGCCCCGGGGCTGGTGGTGGGAAATAAAGGATCACAGGGACCAGGTAGTGAGGCTGGAGTCCGCGCATCTCCAAGACGCGCCAGGCTTCCCCAAGCCGGCCGAGGAGGTGCAGAGCTCGGGCAGGTGGGGAGGTTGGTGCTGTCCTGCTTTGTGCCTCCTCTCCCGCCTTCCCCACTCTCTGTCCTTGCTGCTTTCTGTCTGTCTGTCCCTCCTTCCCTGTCATCGCTGCCTTCCCTGACCCTTTGTCTCTTTCTCGTCTTCCCTGACAGTCTCCCTCCCTCCAATTGCTTCCTCCTCCTCCTCTCCCGCTCTCCACCCTTCTGTTTCCAGCTTCTAAACTGCTTGGCTGCTGGGTAAAAATAGCGTGGCATCGGCCAGGCTGAGAGCCAGGTGGAGGCTGAGCGGGCAGGGGCCGCAGGACGGGCAGGCTGGTGGGGGACAGGTGGGGGTCCCATGGGGTGATCCTCAAGGGCAAGGCCCAGGGGTCTTGGGCTCCTCCTCCTGCCGCCCCCCCCCCCATCTTCCAGGGCTGCGAGAAGCAGGGCCTTATTGTGCCTCTGTCCGCAGCCAGCACTGCAGGGAGGGAGCTGCTGTCCTCCAGGCACAGCCCAGAACACTGCCACCATGACGACCAATCACAAGCCGCAGGACAGGTACTGGGACTGGGGTGGGATGGGGAGGGGCCCCAGGGCCCGGATCTCCAGGGCTCTGGGTGATCTCCAGGACGTTGGGACTCAGGGCAGCCACTGCCGACGGGCCTTCTGGCCGGGTAGCTCTGAGTTAGGGCTGTGTCAGGTTGGGGAGCACGTATACCTCTGCGAGGTTCTGTCTGCTGTCCCCAGGGAGGACAGGGTGGGTGGCAGCAGTCCCCATCTGCCTGTCAGTGTTTCCAGCGTTGCTCTCCAGATAGACTCCTCCCATCTCCGCTTCGGGGAGACACTTGGCAGCACCCCTCATTTCAGAGCACATCTGGCGGGACTTGCCCAGTCTCTAGGGGCTGCTGGACGACGCCTCCACCCCTTGTGACCTGAGGTCACCTTGGCCCTTGACTGGACCTTCCTCCTTTCCCGGTCCTGGAGCCTAAGAAGCCCTCCCGCCAGACCTGTGGTTAGGACAGGGAATGTGTGTTTTGGAGGGAGAGGCCGAGCTGACTCAAGTTTTCCAACAGGAATCCAGAAAGTTTGTGAAGCCATGTCAGGCCCTGTCCTTTCTGCTCCTTCAGGCCCAAAACCCTCCCAAATCCCCTACCCATGCTAGGTCCCTCTGTCGCCAGAGGCTATGGCACTAGGGTGCATCTAACTGTGACCCACCACTGCCAGGTGCCTGGGGTGAGCCCCCGGCCCCCATGTGTGCTTGGCAGCTACGCCAGGCAGCCCTGGCAGAGGGTCCGGAGCCTTTAGTTTGATCTGTCTGGAGCCTTTTCCTTTTCTGCAAAATGGAAGGAAAAATATCGACATAAGTCAGGCCTGAGGGACACTGCCTGTGATCCTAGCACTCTGGGAGGGTGAGGCAGGATTGCAGATTCAAGCCCCGCTTGGAGAATTCAGTGCCTTAACAAGACTCTGTCTTAGAATAAAAAAGGGCTTGGGATATAGCTTAATGTAAAGGCCCTGTGTTCAAGCCCAAGTACTAAAAAATAAAAAAATTTTAAAAATCCACTTCACAGGTTCTATTTGGAAGGGAGGGTATTTGAGCGATGCAGACTCAGGCGCCCCCTGCCCCCTCTGTACCCATACTGCCTGGTGCCCCGCCTGGTCCCCTGTCTGCCACCTAGTTGGACTGCTGTAGTTTCCCAACTGCTACTGACCCTGTGTGCTGGGTCACCTTGCCTGGGAGTTGTGCCTGCATTCGGGCCCTTGGTGTCTTTACCCCAGGAGAGCCTGTGAGGGCTTTGGGGTCTGCCCTTGGGGCACTAGCCCAGCCCCTTCCCTCCTGAGGCCTGATGGTCCGGGCGCCCACACCCTAGCCAGACCTGGCTCCTCACTGGCCTTGGGGAGGCTGTGGCAGCCACATGTGAAGACTGTGGTGGGGGAGACCAAGTCTCTGAGCTCACAAGCAAGGCTTCCTGGGGAGCAGGGCCTGGCCGGAGCCGGGAGGCCCACATTTACACTGTGCCCAGATGGGCACTGTGGCCCCAGACCTCCCAGCCTGTCCTAGGCACTGTGACCTACACAGAGGGTCCTGTCTAGACCAGGAGCAAGTCCTCACTTCCCAGATGCCCTGAGTCACCTCCCCTCCCCACCCCACTGGACCCAGAGCTGCTGGGGGTTTCTCAACCTCGGAGCCACCTCAGGGAGTCCACACGAAGTTCCTCCCGGACATATCACTCCCGCCTGCCCGGGGACTGCTGTCACTCACCACCCCACCCCCGGCCCTCAGTGTTGCAGAGGATCTCCTGAATGAAGGTCACCCTGGTTCCCAGCCTGCAGTGTCCCCCGGGGCTAAGAACTGAGGTCCTGGGTCCCTGGCCCTTTTCCCTCCAGCTCATCCTGTGCCCTGTGCCAGGACCTGCACACACACACACACATCCCATGGGAGGATGTGGGCACGGCTGCCCTGGGCCCTGGGCCAGCTGAGGAACCAAGGGCAGGGAGGGAAGGTGGATGGTGGGTGACTTGGCCTCTTTTTCCTCCTGTCCCAGATACAAAGCCGTTTGGCTTATCTTCTTTATGCTGGGCCTGGGGACGCTGCTCCCCTGGAATTTCTTCATGACAGCCACTAGGGTGAGGCTGGGGACCGGCTGGGAGGGATGGTGAGCGCCTTGGGTGCCAGGAGAAGCCCGAGGTGCCAGCACTCCTCCCTGCACCCCGACAGTATTTCACAACACGTGTGGAGGTGTCCCAGAATGTGTCCTCTGTCGCTGCCGAGCTGAGCAAAGACATCAAAGCCTCGGCCGCCCCCGAGGCATCCGTGCCCGAGCGGAACTCCCTCAGTGCCATCTTCAACAATGTCATGACCCTGTGTGCCATGCTGCCTCTGCTGCTCTTCACCTGCCTCAACTCCTTCCTGCACCAGAGGTGAGCACGGCCACTCCACCTCCTGAGCCCCCCGGGCCGGCCTGCCAGCCCTCACTGCCCCCTGCACCTCTCCCTCCACAGGATCCCCCAGTCCGTGCGGATCCTGGGCAGCCTGGTGGCCATCCTGCTGGTGTTCCTGGTCACCGCCATCCTTGTGAAGGTGCAGATGGATCCTCTGCCCTTCTTTGTCTTCACCATGATCAAGATCATGCTCATCAATTGTAGGTTGGGTTGGGCTGGGAGGACTCTGGGGGCAGGGACGACAGAGGCCCAAGCATCCTGGACCTGGGCCAGCGGGACTCCCGGGGACCCCATCCAACACCCACCCTGTCTGTCCCCAGCATTCGGCGCCATTTTGCAAGGGAGTCTCTTCGGCCTTGCCGGCCTCCTGCCTGCCAGCTACACAGCCCCCATCATGAGCGGCCAGGGCCTGGCGGGCTTCTTTGCCTCGGTAGCTATGATCTGCGCCATCGCTAGTGAGTCCTGTCCCCTGCCTGTCACCCTGAATGGGATGTGGAAGGAAGGGGATGGGTGGTCTCTGATCCCTCACACTATGCCCCCAGCTGGCTCGGAGCTCTCAGAAAGTGCCTTTGGCTACTTCATCACGGCCTGTGTGGTGATCGTGTTGGCCATCCTCTGCTACCTGGCCCTGCCTCGGCTGGTGAGTGGAGGAAGCTGGGATTTAGGGATGGGTCTGAGGGGCCAGCTGTCCTGGGCGGGGCTGGAATGCTAGCAATACCTCCAACAATGCCTTCCTGTCTCCTTTGCTTGGTAGGAGTTCTACCGCTACTACCAGCAACTCAAGCTCGAGGGCCCAGGGGAGCAAGAGACCAAGCTGGACCTCATCAGTAAAGGTCCTGAGTTTTGAGAGGCTGAGTTGGGTGGCATGCTGGGTGGGGGCAGCAGGAGCAGAGGGGACACAGATGGGTACACCGTCTGAGCTGCAGCCATGAGCCAGGGAAGGACAGAGGAAACAGGGCTGGGAGCAAGGGCAGCAGGAACTAATGGCTGGGAGGACAGATGAGGGGGACTGTAGATGAGCCCTTGGACCAATGGCCCTGGGAATCGATTTCAGTAACACGTCCTGAGGCTCCTGGTGCCTCCTGCAGCCCCAAGGGGTTGGAGGTTCTGGGAGAGACAGGGTTGTAGCCGGGTTAAAGGAGACCCTGTTGCTCTGTCCTGCCCACAATGCAGATCCTGCCACAGCCTCTCACCCACCAGGAGAGGAGCCGCGAGCGGGCAAGGAGGAACCTGTGGTCTCGGCACCCAGCTCCCAGCCCACCGGCAAAAGCCACTCCATCAAGGAAATCCTCAAGAACGTACGTGGCCGGGCGTTCGCTCTGTCCCCACCTGCCTCTTCCCTGTGGTCACCCTGTGTCTTCTACGTGCTCCCTTCTGAGCTGAGCCTGGGTGCTCCCTGGGGTGTGTGTGTGTGTGTGTGTGTGTGTGTGTGTGTGTATGTGTGTGTGTGTGCATGTTTTCTTGGCTCCTTAATGACAGCTACTGTGGCGACGCAGAGCTGTGCGTGAGACTTCTCCTCCCTCCAGATCTCAGTCCTGGCCCTCTCTGTCTGCTTCATCTTCACCATCACCATCGGGCTGTTCCCCGCTGTCACCGCAGATGTCCAGTCCAGCATTGCAGGCGACAGCCCCTGGGGTGAGGATGCCTGGGTTTGCAGGATGGGACAGAGAGCCCCACACAGGCTGGGCCTGGAGCGGAGAGGGGCCAGGGTTCTCTTTGACCCAGCTGCACCTGGCTGGGCCCATCTGCCCTTCCCAGGGTCTGAAGTGCCCTCTCCATTGTGCACTTGGGGATGCTGAGCCTGGGAGGTCTGGGTGCCAAGCTGCTTCTCCCTCCTCCTCAGCGAACTACTTCATCCCTGTGTCCTGTTTCTTGGTCTTCAATATCTTCGACTGGTTGGGCCGGAGCCTCACAGCTGTCTTCATGTGGGTGAGTCGGGGGTGGACCAGGCCTCTGTGGGAGGAGGGGTCCAACGTGAGGCCCGGAAAGGAAGCCCAAGAAAGAGTAGCAGGGGAGTTTTTTTTTGGGGGGGCAGCAGCACTAGGAAGTGAACCTAGGGCCTTGTACATGATGTTAGGCAAATGCTTTACCACTGAGCTGCATCCCCAGCCCTTTTACCTATTATTATTATTTTTTTTATATTAAGACAGGGTCTCGCTAAATTGCCTGAGATGGGCTCAAACTTTCCCATCCTCCTGCCTCAGCCTCCCAGAGTGAACTCTTACTTATTCTGAGACAGAGTTTGCTAAGTTGCACAGGAAGGCCTTGTGGTCCTCCTTCCTCTGCCTCCTGAGTACCTGGGATGACAAGCATGCACTGGGATGACAAGCATGCACCGTCAGCGTCTACCAGCAGACTATCTTAAAAGTTCAGATATAATTCCTGTGTAGCAAGAGGGCCCTAATGGGGCTGTGCCTGTGCCTACAGCCAGGGAAGGACAGCCGCTGGCTGCCGAGCCTGGTGGTGGCCCGGCTGGTGTTTGTGCCACTCCTGCTGCTGTGCAATGTCCAGCCGCGCCGCTACATGAGTGTGTTCTTCGAGCATGATGCGTGGTACATCCTCTTCATGGCCGCCTTCGCCTTCTCCAACGGCTACCTCGCCAGCCTCTGCATGTGCTTCGGGCCCAAGTAAGTGTGCTGGCAGGGCCTGGAGCGCCTGGGGACCTTGGCAGAGCTGGAGAGGGCGAAAGGAGCTGCCCCAGGCCAGGGGCATCCCTTGGTGGGCTCAGGCTTGCTGTGGGACAACCTGTACCCCAAGGGAGAGGCAGGCCAGTCTTGGGACAGGCGGGTGGTCTGCAGGATCGGGTGCTCAGATGTCTGGGGCAGGTTCCGGCCAGGCCTCAGAAAGTGTCGCCCTCCCTCCTCTAGGAAAGTAAAACCAGCTGAAGCGGAGACGGCAGGTGCCATCATGGCCTTCTTCCTGTGCCTGGGCTTGGCGCTGGGGGCCGTGTTCTCCTTCCTGTTCCGGGCCATTGTGTGACACTGGTGGGCTGAGAACCACACAGCCCGCCCACCTCCTGCCCCTCATCTTCTGCCGGGGACGCACGGCGTGTCTACAGGTCTCCTCTTCTGCCAACTCCTGCTTTCTTCTGTGCAGGGCTCGGCTGGCCAGGCCTGGGGAGGGGTCCAAGCCGGTGGAGATCAAGGATGAGCCCTGAGAGTCCGAGGGGGCGTGGGCTCTGACTGATGGCTCTGATGGGAGAGGCGTGGGCCCTGCAGGGGTATACGTGTGTTTTGTGTCTCTCCGTTTATCTGCCTGCATCACGCGTGGCTGGGGGCCAGGACTGACCTTTGTATGGTCTGATCTCAGATTTCCTCTCCTTTCTCCCTTTCTGCCCTTGCCCTGCTGTCCCTACCCGTCATGCACCCTGTACAGTTGCCATTTTATTGCCTTTTTTATACTCGACACAAGCCAGGTGCCTTCTGAGGCTCTCTGATTAAATAAACCTTTTTTTTCTCCATGGCTCCCCATATCCTCTGGCCAGGGCTTCGTGCCTTGGAGAAGAGGGTAGAACACAGGCAGATGGATCCAGCTTGAACCTCACCCAACATGGACTTGGCCAGAGTGGGCCTGGATCTAGGGGTGGGCAGATACTGCTCAGCCTCATATGGGCTACAGTGCCCCCTGCTGGGGCTACAGGGGAGAGACAGGCCTGGAGCCAGGACACCCAGACTGTGGCCCAGACAGAGGAAAGCCATGTTTTTCTTTGCTTCAGCGTTTCCTCTCTCATAGGCTGATGGTGGAGACGGCTCCCCATTTTTCCTTTGTCTTCACCCACCGCCCCCAACTCTGCCCCTGATCCCTGGAATGAGCTTTGCCAAGCTGGCCAGCTCCACCCTGCTCCTGGCTGGGCTCCACCTCACTGGGCAGGAAGAGGCTGAGGCCCGAGGGTTCCCCCTGCCTGGAACCTGGCCTGCTGGGCTTCCCACGGAACAAGAGGCCTATGTGTCCCCATGGAGGCTGGGCCTTCCTTGCCAGCTCTGCCCGAGGGGTGGGATGGCACAGGACTTTGAGAGAACCCAGAAACAACCTGCAAAGAAGGCAGGGCTGCAGCCCTGGGGCCCCCGGTGCCCACCCCCCAGGAGGAGGTGTCCCCTCTGCCCAGCTGGCAGCTTGTCCCCTGGTCCCTGACCAACAGATCGCACTCAAGCTGGCAGCTCTGTGAGGACTTTTGTGTTGTTCTCAGGGTCTTACAATGTAATTCAGATCGGCCTTGAACTCCCTGTGTAGCCCAGACTGGCCTCCAGCTCTCTGTGCTCCTCCTGTCTCAGCCTCTTGAGTGCTGGGATTCTAAGTGTGTGCCACCGCATCTGGCCTGAGACTTCTTTTCTCACATGCGTTTAATTGCAGGCTTAGGCCCCAGTGAGTGCCGTTAGCTCATTTTCAGTCCCTTTGATGAGGTCAAGCCGTGGGGAGTAGTTAAATGCACCATTGTGTCTGGCCAAAGTCCAGGCGCTCGTGTGTGAGGCCAGAGCACGCGTCTGAGGTGGGAACAGGGCCACCTCTCCTGTCACGTTCGAAATCTACAGTCTGGGGCTCTTCCTCCACCCTTTGCCAGTGAACAGCATGCGGCCAATGGAGGCTCAGGCTGAGCACCTCCTCTGGCCACCCACAGCCTCCTTGCCTCTCTTGGTCCCCAAACCCTGAGCTCCTCAGCACCAGCCACCAGCAGGGCCAAATTCTTCCCGGGTTCCTTTCACTGCCTCCTGCCCAGTTCTTTGGGACTGATACCAGGTCACCTGTTCCCATGCCACAACAGGCCACAAAAATAATCTGAAAGCCAGCTGAGGGGTGTGGTCCCTCTGCCTGGCACATGCCGTCATCTCCCCAAGTGTTCCTGTCCCTCTGCTGACCACAGTCCCATCTGCGCCATGTCCTCCTCCTGCACCCCAGCACGTCTGTGAAATCACTTTTCTTCTGTCGTGCTCTTAGCTACAGGACTGGCACGTTTCTGAGGTTATGGTTTGTGTTTTGCTCAAGTTTTGGCCTCGGAAAGACTTGGAATGTTGGCTGCCGGGCATCTGCTTGCATGCAAGTGACACTTGGCCTGCCACAGCCTTCGTCTGCCCGGCCCTGGCTATGTGGCATTTGTTGCCTGGGCTCTCAGAAGTAGGTTGCTGTCAACCCCTCAGTGATTTGAAGGAGAAAAGGCTTAATTTTTTGCTTTGTGTACTTAAACTAGTGTTGAAAAAATGACTCCAAGTCTCACCTAGTGGGTTCCTGTCAGATGCACGATGACTCCTGACCACAAGTGCGTGCTGCACAGTGGGGTGAGGGGCTACCTGCCTTGGCCTCTCATGGAGGAACCTGACCCCTGCCTACCATGGCTTTTTTAGTCTTAGGGGAAATGTTGGGGTCTTAAGCACTTTCTTGTTGTTGTAGTTGTTTTTTGAGATAGGGTTTCACTATGTAGCTCAGGCTGGTCTCAAACTCACGGGTTATCCTCTTGGCTCACCTCCCAAGTGCAGGATTACAGGCATGCACCACCATGCCTGGCCTTAAGCATTCTTGATACACTGAGACACCTGTAACCCTGCATTCTGAGAGAATGAGGCAGCAGGATCACAAATTCAAGCCCATCCTAGGCAATTTAGGGATCTACAGAGACAGTGTTTCAGATTTTTTATAAAGGGCTGTGGCTGCAGCTGTAGCTGCAGCTAAAAACAAAAGCAAAACAAAAGCCAGATGTGGTGGTGTAATCCCAGCACTCAGGAGGCTGAGGCCAACCTGGACTACATAGTAAATTCAAGGCTGTCTGAACTACATAGCAAGACCCTGTCTCAAAAAACTAACCAAAAAAAAAAAAAAAAACCCTCCAAAACCAAAAAAACAACGACCCTGAGAGGCCAATAAGATCAGTAGCCATTGTTCTGCTTTTTTTTTTTTTTTTTGAGATAGGGTCTTACTATGTAGTCCAGATTGGCCTAGAACTTGCTGCGGTCCTCTTGCCTCATCCTATCCAGTGCTGGGATTACAGGTGTGCACCACCACAACTGGCTTCAGCAGCCATTTTTGAAAACAAATGAAGCCTTGGGTCTGACCTATAAATTAAAATAAGGGCCGGGGATTTAGCTCAGTGATGCAGTGCCTGCCTTGCAAGTGTGAGGTTGTGAATTCAATTTCCGGTACCCGCCCCCAGAAGAGAATAAATTAGAACGACTCTGAGGAAAGGATGGAAAGTACACGATGAAGACAGGTGTGAGGGGTGGAGGTGACAGGAGAACCCCAATTCTTGAGAAAACAAAACCCAGACTGCCCTGTTACAGGAGGATGGTGATTGAGAAGAGTGTGAGGAGAGAAATGCAGTCACTTTAAAGAGACAGCTGGCCTGCCTGATAGCCGGCTTCTGCAGGAGATCAGCCAGCCAATCAGGCCTGGCCAGGTTGGCAGTGCCCACCTGGAGCGTGGGGCCTGTGTGCCCATGTGGTTCCAGGACGAGTTAGCGTGGAGCATGGAGACGGCAGAGCCCCAGTCCCCACCCCATGGCGCTGTGTCTCCTGGGCTCCCTAGCCTGCGGCATAGTGCCATGTGCCAGGCGGAGGGAAGACCCACTGTGCTCTGCTGCTGTCTCCCAGAGGCCCCCAAGATTGTGACTTGAGTCCTCCACGCCCACACGCCAGCTGCCGGAACCTGGACAACACTGATCCAGTGTGGCCCTGGCTCCTTAGGGTGGGGGTGACAGGGTATGCACAGACCTGTTAGGGAAATCAAGGGTGTCTGCAGGAGAACCTGGGTGCAGGCGAGACTCCAGAGCCACACAGCACGCAGTAACTAGGATGAGCCTAAGCATTCTGGGATCTCCTGTGAGGCCACTTGCTCCTCTCCCCCACTCCCAACCCTGGCAGCTTCCAGAACCAACCCCAATCCAGCCATTTCTAGTCTGCCTGCAGAGCGGGGGAGGGGAGGGTGACGTCACCCTGCCTGGCGTCTGGCAGGTGGGGACTGTACCATGTATCAGACCTCCCCTGGTGGCCATGTGTCCAGGTCACCTTGAGCCAGGCCGCTTGTGTGTGAAGCAGTGGAGATGGTAACACCCGCCCTGCTTCTTAAGATTGGGAAATGCACTGAGATCATGAATAATAACTCCACTTCCCACCGCTGTTGTGCTCTGTCTCACATTTAGCCTCGTCTGCTCTCCCAGTGACCATACAAGGCTCTGGCTGCAGAGACAGCCGCTATACTGCAGAGGATGCAGACTGAGGGGACAAAGGGGTTGATGCTGTGAACAGCGGAGCACCTCGTAGATTACACACACACACACACACACACACACAGTCACGCAGGGAGGGGACAGATGGATACAAAGGGTCTGAGCACAGGCCTGGTGCACTGTCCTCCCAAGTCACCTCTGCCCACGTCCCCAGAGATCCTGCGTCTCCCAGGATGTTGATCTCTGGAATCAGTCTGCCACCTGAAACAGGTGTCTGACTTCCGATACCTGCAGCACCCACAATCCTCTGTCCGCTCTCTGGGGGGAGGTTGTAGACAGGGTTTTGCAAGGGAAACAATTTAATACAGGACACATAATTTTTGTTGTTGTTGTTGTTGTTTTTCTCCGGTACCGGGAACCGAACTCACGACCTTGCGCATGCCAGGCAGGCGCTTTTGCCACTGAGCTAAATTCCCAGCCCCCAGGACACATAATTTATAGGGTTATTTTATAGTAGTCACCCAGAGAGTCAAATACAAAAGAGTGCAGGAGATCTTTCCACACACTAAAGACCCAAAGAATCTAGCTGAGGGGCTGGAGCCCACAGTAGTGTCCTGCATGAGTCCAGCTGAAGGCCTAGAGCCCACAACAATGTCTAGTGCAAATCTGTTTCATAGATCTGTGCTGGGAAGGCCCAAAGGTTGTTGGTGGAAGCTAGAAAGTCTGCACCAGCAGGATGAAGGACCTGTGCTAGCAGGCTGAGGGCTCTGCACTGGAGCCAGGAAGCAATGCTCAAGGAAAGGACCGGAGTTCCCCGCAAAAGTACCACAGCCATTCTCAGCGACATGAGCTCCTCTGATGGTGAGAACAGTGGAGTTCATATCAGGGAAGCCAGCGTGATAAGATTCTCCAGGAGAACCAACAGCACCATCTCTTCCTCTCCAGTTTTCTTTTTTATGTTGTTGGCAATAATCCTCAGGTGGGCCCTCCACACCCAGCACCATGCTGATTCAGTTCAGCTGGGTGTAACAAGTTAACCACCAGTTGTCAATCCACCGCAGGGGAGGTGGGCTGAGCGGGTACCAGGCCCCCAGTGAACAGCTCAGCAGCAGTCAGGACCTGCATGTGGAGAAGGCGCAGTGGGACAGGACAGGTGGAAGCCAAAACATGAAGTAGGTCAGGACTTTGTGGTCCCTGCCCCTAATTATAACTGCTCTGGGACACGTTTTCGCCTGCTCAGAAGGGACCTGGGGCTGTGGCCAAAGCCCAGGACACAAAGGGATGGCTGGCAGCAAGGTGGCAGGAGGAGGGCACATGGGGTGGGTGGCAATGGCAGGCAGGCGGGCAGGACACTGTCACCTCCCTATACCCTTGGAAAAGGAGACAGTAGCATGCGTATTAATAGAGCAGATGACAAAGATGCCAGAGTACGATTCAGGATGGCTTAGGTCATAATTTCTGGCCCTCTTGTCACTGCACACCCGAGTGATCCTGGTCTTGCCTGTAACTCCAGCCATCAGCCTGAAGATGCCTAGACCCACTGCTCCAGCCCAGACTCCTCCCACACATCCCTCCACCTGGGGGACATCACTTCTGGGCTCACTCCTTAGGCCTAAACCAGGCCTCCCCATCCCTCTCCCAGAAAGTCCCCTCTCCCCTCACTTGGCCCCCACGTTCTACACTCGCCCATACAGAGCTCACCCCACCTCCCACCCAGCCTGGCTTCCAGCCTCCCCTCTTTTCCAGAGTGTGTTCTGTGCAGCCTCCTAAGTTGCTTTTTTGTGTGACTACAACATAATTGATAATATCAAAAATAATTAAAAACATTAAACTATTTTCAAATTGATCAAAGAAGATACCATAAGAAGAATCAAGCCGGGCATGGTGGTGCATGCCTGTGATCCCAGCACTCAGGAGGCTGGAGCAGGAGGATCGTTCTGAATTCGAGATCAGCCTGGGCTACAAAGTGAGCTCAAGGCCAGCCTGAACTGCATAGCGAGACCCAGTCTCAAAAAAAAAAAAAAAATTTTTTTTGAATCCTTAGTTAAAATGTTTTTATATGGAAAGTAACAGCCATAGTTTTTTGGGGGTGACTTCTACAAAACCTAAAAGAAACAGGTGATGTTGGTCTCATATTAGAAAGTCCATTAGGGGCTGGGGATTTAGCTCAGCGGCAAAAGCGCCTGCCTGGCAAGCGCAAGGTCATGAGTTCGGTTCCCAGTACCGGAGAAAAACCAAAAAAAAAAAAAAAAAAAAAAAATAGAAAGTCCATTAAAACATTAATCATGTAAACATTAATTTAAAAATATTCTCTATAAAAAATATTCTGTATAGATGCATAAAGTGTAAACACTTCTGTTGAAATGTATAGCAGGTGAGGAAACAAAAGGGTGAGTGTTATATTTAGTGGTGAAATGTCAGAAGCGTTTGCGTCTGTGATCAGGAATGAGAGGAGCGCCCAGAGTCACCACGCCTGCACCTCACTGTTCTGCACTTCCTAGCGGGCTGGTGCAAGAAGCAAGAAATAGAACCAGAGAGGAAGAAACCCGACTCTCATTCTCAGATGATATGGTTGTACCTAGAAAACATCATGAGATTGACAGACACATGAAGAGTGAGGTTGTAAATTGCTGGATCGATAAACAAAAAGTCCATTGCCTTTTAAACTCCCTGGAAAACAGAAAATGAAACAAGTTTCCATTTGCTATGGCATCAAAACAAAAACAAAAATGTACTAACAACAAAGTAAGGAAAAGTTGTGTAAGACTTAATCTTGTTCTGTTGGAATGTGAAATGGGAGAAGAGGTGGGGTATTACCAGCTGTCCATTGGTCCTCGGAGCATGGGGTCATCAGTGGGGGAGACTTGGGCTCAGGGTGTTCCCTGCAGAATGCAGGGATGGGCAGAGGCTGGGTTTTACTCGGTGGTGCAGTGCTTGCCTGCCATGCATAGATCCTGGGTTTGAGCCCAACACTGACAGATAAATAACACACCTACGCTCCTGGTCATACAACCCCCAGACATCCTGATGCTCCTGGGCCTTTGTAAACAGCCTAGCGCTCGGCAGACTGAAGCAGAAAGATCTAGAGTTTGTGGCCAATCTGGGCTACATGGTGAGCTCAAGGCTAGTCTAGACCACAGAGCAAGACCCAGTCTCAATCTCTTCCTCTCCCCCACAAAATAAAACTTAACTTTAGCTAGCTCAGAGGTCAACAAATATTTTCCATAAAAAGTAAGAGAAGAGAGTAGTAGATGTTAGTTTGCAAGTTATATGATCTCTATCAAGAAACATTAGCAAAGCATAGTGAGACCCTGTCTCAAAAAGACCAAAAACAAACATTAGAAAGCCAGGCATGGTGGTACCTGCCTGTAATCCCAGAACTCTGGGAGGCTGAGGCAGGAGGAGTGCAAGTTCAATCTCAGCCTGGGCAACTTCGTGACTTAGTTGAGACTGTCTTAAAGTAAAAATTAAGAAACAGTTAATGATATAGTTTACTGTGAAGGCCTTGGGTTCAATCCCCATGCAGTGGGTGGAAAGGAAGAAAAAAGTCAGTAAAACTGAGGGCCAGGGATATAGCTCAGTGGCACAAGTGCCTATCTGGCAACTGCAAGGTCCTGAGTTCGATTCCCAATACAAAAAAAAAGTCAGTAAAACTTTATGGATACTAAAATTCAAATATGTCATTTTCACTTGTCAAAACAGTTCTTTTGAATTATTTCTAACCATCAAAAGATGTTTTAAAAAATTCTCTACCCACAGGCCATAAAAAAAAAAAAGCAAGCACTTGGTCCACCAGGGACAGGCCATTTGTTAATCCCTGATGGGGGCGGTGGAGGGCAGTGCTCCAACAGTGGGTCTCAGAAGCGTGACTGGGCAGAAAGGATATCTTGGGAATGTGATGGTTGTACAGCGGCTGGGAACAAGATTCTGAGGTTCCTGAGCCATCGTCCCCTTGTAGTCTCTGTGCCACTCCAGGCACGGCCCTGAGCCTACTCCTTTCCCCAGCTGAGGTGGGGGCCGGATGCTTCTCCAGACTCCCAGGTTCACACTAGGCCTGCTGCATGGACCTCCAGTAAGGCTCACAGTGGAGCTTAGTTTCTATGAGCAGAGGAAGGATGGAGCTTTTGGGCACAGGCCAGGTCTTGGGAAAGGCTTCCTCCAAGAGAATGGAACCATCCTCCCCCTACTGGGGATTGTGCCCAAGAGCATCCTACTGATATAGGGGAAATAAATGTAACTCCCTGCCAGATGTCAGATGTGCTGACACATCTCAAGATCAAAGAATAAATTCTAAGAAACAACGGAGGTTAAGAGTAGGAAAATTTTATTGAGAGAGACAGCTCCTGAGAGAGGAGGGGACATGGAAAATGTGTTGCTGAAAAGCCTCCTTTACAAAGGAAGTTTTCATAGAGCAAAATCACAAGACGAATGTAAAATCACAAAGAGTATACAACACAGGCCAAAACTATGATCAACCAATAAGATTACAAGTTTAGCCATCTAGGTAATATTAATCCAGCAGGGAAGCAGGTCATGTAGCAAGTGTCCCTGGAGAGAACCAGGGCCTTTTAGGAAGAGATCAATCAGGGTTTCAGCCAGCCACTCTTTGGGGTGACTGATGTTAATTTATCTCTTAGGCATATAGGCCTGTTTTTTGTGTGTTTTTGTTTTGTTTTTGTGTTTGTTTTGTTTTTGTTTTGTCTTTGTCTTGAGGCCTGGCCTCCAACAGATGCAGCTCTGGCCACAGTTGTAAAGTGTTTTCATCATCTATATTGACAGGAGGGGACACAGAAGGGCCTAGCCCTGTCTGACTGCCTATATTTCTATCTAGCTTTGCTGTCTATAATACTATCACCGAGCTATAACCCTGGCCTTTTATTTTATTCTTTTTTTGTGTGCTGAGAATCGAACTCATGACCTCAGGCTTACCTGAGCTATATCCCCAGCCCTTATTTTAATATTCTGGGTCTTTTTTTTTTTTTTTTTTAACAAGGTCTTGCTATTTACATTTAGTTCAAGTTTGCCTTTAAGTCACTATGTAGCCCAGGCTGGCCTCAAACTCGCAGCTATCTTCCTGCCTCAACTTCCCATGGCCTGAAATTACAGGCACGTATTGTGTTAGGATGAGAAAAAACAATTTCCATACTCCAGCAATATTTGGGATTTTCCCAATTTAGAAAGTCCTCGGGAAGCCTCTGAGCCTTCTCTGGTCCTGACCCTGCAGCACCAGCCATCCCTCTTGTGCTTTAGACCTGGGTCCTGGGAGCTCCCCTCCACTTCCGGAGCAGGCAGGGGTCTGGCTGGGCGCCCAGGGAGACACTGAAGCCATGGTTTTCCTGTTTATTAAACCCGCAGGCTCACTTTCACCAGCTCACAGGTGACGAGTGGCGCACACTCTCCCTGACAGGAACCCAGGCCTGGCACGTGTTGCGCCCGGAGCGCGCAGAGTTCCGGCCCAGGATGCTGCTCCCGGATCCGGATGGGGGCAGGATCAGCACGCAGGACCCTCTCCACACCACGACTTCTCCCAGGCCGCGGAGAACAGGACTTGAAGCAGGAAGGCCTTTGTTCCCTGGATTCGGCCACGAACAAGGCGGATCGGAGAGAAAACCGGTCCCGGGCTCGTGGCGACGTCTCCCCATTATTGCGGGCTGGGAAAGGGGCAGGTGGACCCCACCTGCGCAGGGAAGGGAGAGGCCATTCTCGGAAACGACTGTCGCGGGCCTGTGGGATGAGACTCAGAAGCGGGGACCGGGAGACGAATGGACTCGCAGCGCCCCTTCCGCCGAGGTCTTCTTCCAGCTCCCGCAAGGAAGCCGGGCCCCCGCCCCCCTCCGCCCCCGAGACCTAGGCCGCGCGTGGAGAGGCCCGGAGCGCACGGCACACAGGGAGGGGACCAGGACCCAGAGAGCCGACCACCCGGGGCAGCCGCCCATAGCTCAGCTCTGGCCGCAATGGAGGCGGAGCCTCCAGCGGGGGCGGGGGCTGCGAGAGGCGGGGCCCCGGAGGCGCCTGGAACCTGCTGGAAGGCCGCAGCACAGTCGCCCCTTCCGCCGCTTCGGCAAAGAATCCCCCAGCCCTACCCGCGTCGCCCGCCCCGCGCCGCCCTCCGGGCTCCGGGGCGGGGTCGGCAGTCTGGATGTGGGGGGGCGCGGCGCGGACCCAGGAGTGGACGTGGGGGCGGCAGTAGAAGTGGTGGCCGTCTCTGTTAGGGTCCCCAGACACTCCAAAGTTTGAGGGCAGCCAGGGGTCCTCGACTGTAGACCCTGTTTACACCCCACAATCCCTCCCGCTCCTTAATCCGAGGAGGTCGTGTACTGCGTGCGCAGATGGGGCTGTGAGCCACAGCCACTGTGCGCTCTGCCCGCTGCCGACCCTGCTGCTGGCGCGGAGCGGGGAGCTCCGGGTTCCCCCCTCAGACTAGAGCATGACGTCAAGGTGGGCGGGCGGAGCAGGTGCGGGCTTTTTGCGCCTACTTTAAGGCGGAAGGATCCGTGCCCCGGCTCCCGGCGGTGCTCCGCCGTATATAGGGCGGCCGAGGGCGCAGAGCAGCTCTCTTGAGTCACCACTGCGCCGCTTGTCTTCTGCGAGCGCGTCGGACACGGTCCGAGCCGACTTGCTCTCTTGTATTGCAGCCCTTTGCGGTCAAGGTAAGGCCTCGCCCTCCTAGGCATCTCCCTCGCGGCCCTTGGGGGCTGCCGTTTCTACTGCCCTTCGGGGAGCTGGGCAGCGTCCCCCTGTTGGCCTGCGCGAGTTGGGTCTGGCAGCGCTGGAGTGGGACGGCAGGTGCGGGCCCCGAGCGTGTCCTCGGGGCCCCATGTGTGGGGCGGCGCTGGCCGCGAGGCCGGGACAGGAGACGACCGCACGTGGTGGCCGCGCCGCCCGGACGCTGCCATGTTGGCCTCCACTTCCGGGCGCGGCTACGGGGGCCGCGGTGCGCGGTGACTCAGCGCGGCCGCCAAGCTGGCCTCGCGCCGTGTGCTTCTGCCGGGAGTTGTGTCCGCGCGGTCCCTAGCGACGCCGCCGCACCCCTTGGGACCCTTTGCTGCGCCCCCGGGCGTGAGGATGCGCGGGGGAGGCGGGCTCGAGCGATGCATGATCCCTTCCCCCCTCCTCGGCAGCTGAGATTGTTCTGGAAGCTTCTGGAGCCTGGCGCCCCGCCCCAATGCCCGGATGCTGGGCCGATGGGATGGTGCACGCGGCGCCCCCTCGCTGTCCTCTCGCGCGCCTGTGGGGGTGATGAGGCTCGGCCACCATCTTCCCTGGGTTTGCCTTGCACGCGGGGGTTGCAGTGGAGCTTCTGATTCGCCAGTCCTTTGTCCGGGGTTAATTGCCCTTTAGATGGTCTCAGTTCTTGTCAGGGCTCACCTGGCCCTGCTGGGTGCAGCGGCATCCTCGATGGACTTGGATTTTTAAGGGGGTGCGCAGTTAAACACCTGCTGTTTTTGTTAGGTTGGTGTTGCCCTGAATCACGTAACTGCACAGTGAGTGGCGTTTGGGGCCGAGCGTAGGCTTTACCTTACCTGAGCTGCCTTATCTAGGGGCCCGGGTTTGCTGGGCGATGCTGAGGTCTTCGTCACTCATCCCTGGGTCCTGTGCTTCCTTGAAGGATACACTAGGTTTTTCTTCACTTGTGAACTGGTTTCCCACTTAGTGTGAAGCTTAAAGGTTTCTCCAGAGATGTTTTCGGTCTCTTGGGAGAGGATAGTACTCAGCTCAAAGCGGTTTTAATGCAGCGTCTAAGGTCTTAATTGAAACCGAGGTGAACTTCACCATTTTTACTCCTTTCTACTTCTTGGTCTTTTAGATGCCTGAGGAAGTGCACCATGGGGAGGAGGAGGTGGAGACTTTTGCCTTTCAGGCAGAAATTGCCCAGCTCATGTCTCTCATCATTAATACCTTCTACTCCAACAAGGAAATTTTCCTTCGCGAGTTGATCTCTAATGCTTCTGATGTGAGTGCTCTGGTCTTTTCTCCTGGGGTATTGTGGTTTGTTATTTGCTTTTTTGCTTCATATTGCTGAAGATTGAAAAGGGGTAACATCTGTTGGAGCTCTTGTTGCAAGGGGTAAACAAACAGTTCTAAAAAAGATTGGCTTTAACTGGCGGCCATCTCTAAAAGGGGAGGTGCTCTGTCACGCATAAGTGGGATATTGACTCTGGGTCTTAAATCTTATGGGACAATGAGAGTTGAGGCTATTTGGGAACAGAAAACCAGATTTTCTTTGGATGAAGAGACGGCTATTTAAAAAGTAGATGTAAGCAGTAGTTTATATTAACAGGCTTTGGACAAGATCCGTTATGAGAGCCTGACAGACCCTTCCAAGTTGGACAGTGGCAAAGAGCTGAAGATTGACATCATCCCCAACCCTCAGGAGCGTACCCTGACTTTGGTGGACACTGGCATTGGTATGACGAAGGCTGACCTCATAAACAACTTGGGAACAATTGCCAAGTCTGGCACAAAAGCATTCATGGAAGCTCTTCAGGTCTGTGATGCTTCATCTGTGCACATGCATTAATGTTCTCTAGGGTTTCTGGCTTGGCTATTTATTAAAACTGACTTAGCAAAAAAATAAAACCTGTCTGACTTTCTGAAACTCTTTGGCAGGCTGGTGCAGACATCTCCATGATTGGGCAGTTTGGTGTTGGATTTTATTCTGCCTATTTGGTGGCAGAGAAAGTTGTTGTGATCACCAAGCACAATGATGATGAGCAGTATGCCTGGGAATCTTCTGCTGGGGGATCATTTACTGTCCGTGCTGACCATGGTGAGTCTGCTTCTCCTTGTAGGTGGCTCAGGGTCCTTTTGGAGTAACAAGTATGAGAGGTTATGAGCATCCTCTTTGTAAAGCACTTTTCTTTTTTGTTTGTTCGTTTTTTTCTGGTACCGGGAACCGAACTCACGACCCTGGGCTTGCCGGGCAGGCGCTGTGCTGCTGTGCTAAATCCCGAGCCCCTGTAAAGCACTTTTCACTACACTTGTGCTTTTCATATTGTGTCTGTACTCATATTCATGCTTGGCTGTTTCCAGGTGAGCCCATTGGCCGAGGCACCAAGGTGATCCTCCACCTCAAAGAAGACCAGACTGAGTACTTGGAGGAGAGGCGGGTCAAAGAGGTGGTAAAGAAGCACTCACAGTTCATAGGCTACCCCATCACCCTTTATGTGAGTATGTGCTATGGCTCTTCTGCATGTGCCACCTGCCATTCTTGCTTTCCTAGTATCATGTTCTCCAAAGTTAACTGTTATATTTGGTACTTTAGTTGGAGAAGGAACGAGAGAAGGAAATCAGTGATGACGAGGCAGAAGAAGAGAAAGGTGAGAAAGAAGAGGAAGATAAGGATGATGAGGAAAAGCCCAAGATCGAAGATGTAGGCTCAGATGAGGAGGATGATACTGGGAAGGATAAGAAAAAGAAAACCAAGAAGATTAAGGAGAAATACATTGATCATGAGGAACTGAACAAGACCAAGCCCATTTGGACCAGAAATCCTGATGACATCACTCAGGAGGAATATGGAGAGTTCTACAAGAGCCTCACCAATGACTGGGAAGACCACCTGGCAGTCAAGGTGAGAAGTGTTGGATGTCAGGTCAGATGGGATGTGGACCTTGCTTAGCTGTTTGGTGGCTGAGAGCTTTGGAAGATGTGGGGTCCCCCATGAGTTTGTGTCCCTACCACAGTGAAGGACATCTGACCTCTCCCCAGTGACTTGACTTTCTCCTGGTAGAAGTCTGGGTGGTATGGTACCTGTAGCAGTCTTGACACATGTAGGGCTCTGATCCAACCTGCTGTTAAATTTATCTAAGGATTACATACAGCTTTGGACCAATCTAGGTTGGTTTGGGGTATTCGAGTGCAGTTTCTTTCGAGAGTTACTCTGGTGTTTGACCCTAGTGCTAGAAGGAGGGTCATTGTTTCATCTCACCACTTTATTTTTTTTTTTTTTGGTTCTGGAAATCGAACTCAGGACCTTGCACTTGCCAGGCAGGCACTTGTGCTGCTGAACTATTTCCCTGGCCCCTCCACCACAATTTTGTCCCCGAAATACAAGGATGTTTTATCATCTTGGGTTTCTTTCAGCACTTCTCTGTGGAAGGTCAGCTGGAATTCAGGGCATTGCTATTCATTCCTCGGCGGGCTCCCTTTGACCTATTTGAGAACAAGAAGAAGAAGAACAACATCAAACTCTATGTCCGTCGCGTATTCATCATGGACAGTTGTGATGAGTTGATCCCCGAGTACCTAAGTGAGTATCTTCTGAGCCCGGTGCACTGGGGTGGGCTTTGAGCTCTGGAGCCTTCTGGGAGTAAATTCTTCAGACAATTAAAGGTTCTCATCAACGTAGCAAGTGAAGATAGGCGAGCAAAAAGCCTTGTGTTTAGACCTGGGTCACCATATCTGACCCAGCTGTTTTTACTGAACTTTCTGCCCTGGTTGCTTTCAGACTTTATCCGTGGTGTGGTCGACTCAGAGGATCTGCCCCTGAACATCTCCCGAGAAATGCTCCAACAGAGCAAGATCTTGAAAGTCATTCGCAAAAACATTGTGAAGAAATGCCTTGAGCTGTTCTCTGAGTTGGCAGAAGACAAAGAGAACTACAAGAAGTTCTATGAAGCATTCTCAAAAAATCTGAAGGTAGGGAGGCAAATACTTAATAGTCCTTTTGATTGCTAGCTTAGTAGATGTATTTTTCATGTATTTTTTTTTTCTAACCTTTTTATCCTTAAAGCTTGGAATCCATGAGGACTCCACTAATAGGCGACGCCTCTCTGAACTGCTGCGCTATCATACTTCTCAGTCTGGAGATGAGATGACATCCCTCTCTGAGTATGTGTCCCGCATGAAGGAGACACAGAAGTCCATCTACTACATCACTGGTATGTCCCACTGGGTCTGAGCAAAGCTGCCTTGGCGAGTGGGGTGGGGCAGGTCGATCTGGACCACCTGAGGTTGGCAGGGTGAGGCCTTTCAGTGTCTAAGTCCCATTTGCTAACCCCTCAGGTGAGAGCAAGGAACAAGTGGCCAACTCTGCCTTTGTGGAGCGTGTGCGGAAACGCGGCTTTGAGGTGGTATACATGACTGAGCCCATCGATGAGTACTGTGTGCAGCAGCTCAAGGAGTTTGACGGGAAGAGCCTGGTGTCTGTGACCAAGGAAGGCCTGGAGCTGCCTGAGGATGAGGAGGAGAAGAAAAAGATGGAGGAGAGCAAGGCCAAGTTTGAGAACCTGTGCAAACTCATGAAGGAAATCTTAGATAAGAAGGTTGAGAAGGTGAGCTGTTCTGGGATTTCTGCCTGTAGGCTGGCTTCCTTCATCAGACTCCCCAAGTAGTCAGCTTCCCTGGGGCATTATTTCAGCTCCTTGCAAGGGTAGCAATTTAAATCCTTTTGTTCTCACCACTCCTGTCTGATCTAGCCCTAACATAAAGTGGCTGTTTCTGGATTGAGATGTTACAGGCCTGCCCAGGTTGGCCTCAGACTCCTGGGCTCCTCAACCTCCTTTATTAGCTGGGATTAGGTGTGTGCTGTCCTGCTAAAAATAAGGTTTCCATGCCTGTCCACAGGTGACAATCTCCAATAGGCTTGTGTCTTCACCCTGCTGCATCGTGACTAGCACCTATGGCTGGACAGCCAACATGGAGCGGATCATGAAGGCCCAGGCCCTCCGCGACAACTCTACCATGGGTTACATGATGGCCAAGAAGCACCTGGAGATCAACCCTGATCACCCCATTGTGGAGACGCTGCGGCAGAAGGCTGAAGCTGACAAGAATGACAAGGCTGTCAAGGACCTGGTGGTGCTGCTGTTTGAGACTGCACTGCTGTCTTCTGGCTTCTCCTTGGAGGACCCCCAGACCCACTCTAACCGTATCTACCGCATGATCAAGCTGGGCCTGGGTAAGTGGGAGCCATGAGGCTGTCCCCATGCAGAGTAGATCTCTTGCCGTCATTCTGAGTCCTTCCTTTCTCTTATGCAGGCATCGATGAAGATGAGGTGACTGCGGAGGAGCCCAGTGCTGCTGTTCCTGATGAGATCCCTCCCCTTGAAGGGGACGAGGATGCATCCCGGATGGAAGAAGTTGATTAGGCGCTCCCACTGTAGGAAACTTGTGCCCTCTGTATAGTGTCCCCAGGGCTCCCCCAGCAGCCTGAGTGGTCCTGTCCCACCTTGCTCCCTCTGCTGAGTCTAGTGATTTCTCCTGCCCTGTGTTGAAAGCAGGAAGCAAGGGCCTTGAGCCCCATCCCCTCCATAATTTGACAGCAGGGTTGGATGTTATGTATTGTGATCTTATTTTTTTGTTTATTTTGTTCTGAAATTAAAGTATGCGAAATAAAGAAGATGCTGTTTTATACAGTTCTGCTCTCCTTTCACTGCTTGCTTCTGAGTATGAGTATACCTCCCTTTTCTGAGCGCAGCAAGGTAAGGTGGATTCTTTCTGGGCAAGCCAACACATACCCCTCCAGGCAACCAAAACATGGGGCCAAGTCTGTTGCAGCAGTTTAATAAAATAAGAGCAAAAAGTGACATTTCCAAAGTACCAAAACCTGCACCTGCCTCAGCCCAGAGGCACAGCAGCAAGCACTGGGCAGGGCTCCACCCCTCCCCAGCACAGCACCATCCTCAAGAGTCCTACCCCTGGGAAGCAGCATTTAGAGTTGTGCTTTTCTCACAAGAGTAAGAAATGCAGGTCAGGTGGGGTCTGAAGGAAACAGCCAGCACAGGTGAGGGCTGGTGGCAGAGCCCACCGCTGGTCCAGATTTGACCTGGAAAATGACTGCCACAGGACTCCTACTTGGGGCACAGGTGGCTTAAGGCAAGGGAGGCTGCCTCCTGGCTCCCACCCCACCTGTAGAGCCAGCCTGATACTAAAAACCACATCTACCCTGGAGCCAGGGCCTCAGAAGCTAGAGTGGGAGAGGCCAGAGAAATGGGCACATGAAAATCCTGCCACTTTACCCTTGGGCCCTCAGACCTTCTGCACAGGGGACTCAACAGGCACAGCCTTCTTTCCCCGCTGCTTTAGCCGCCCCCGGGCATAGACTCTGAGTAGGAGGGCAGCAAACACCACGGCCACCCCCAGCCCACCCACCACAGTGACAGTGTGGCCATAGAGCAGGCAGGAGAGGAGGATGGCAATGGCCTGGCGGAGGGTCATGATGATGGTGAAGATAGCAGCCCCAAACTGGCCAATGGTGTAGAAGATGAAGAGCTGGCCAAAGGCAGAGCAGATGGAGAGCAAGAGGGCATGGGCTGCGAACTCACTGTGCCGCCCCATGAAGCGGGTCCCCTCCAGGAGAGCCCCTTGCTCTAGGAGTGAAACCACTGTGAAGACGCAGGAGAAGAAGTTGACCCCAAACATCATCTGCACAGATGACATCTTGTGAGCAAACAAAGCGTCCTGCCAGTTGGAAGTGAAGCTGTCAAAGGCGATATAGCCTGTCAGTAAGAGGAGGCCCGAGAGCGTGGTGGCTGGGGAGCTGCGGGGCTCAGGGCCGCTAGACAGCAGGAACATGCTGACTCCCATGGAGATGAGGCCGGCCGTCAGATACTCCCAGTGCTCGTAGCTGCGCCTCGACACCAGCTTCCCCATCAGCATGACAGGGATCACCTTGGAGGCCTTGGCCAGCACCTGCGTGGGGAAGCTGACGAACTTGAGAGCCTCGTACTGGCACCAGCTGCTGAGCACATTGGACAGGCTGGCGAAGGAGTACTGGTACATAGGCGCCCCATGTCGAGGCTGCTTGCAGAGGACACAGGTGAGGCCCGCCACTATGAGCGCCAGCACTCGGTTCATCAGCACCAGGAACTGCGAGTCTGTGAAGCGCTCGCCAGGTGACGTGGCTGTGGCCCCGTAGCTTCGGGTCATCACTCTTTCCTGCAGCACACCCCAAGTCAGATAGGACACCTGCGTGGCCGACGGTGGGGACAGGAATCAATAAGCAAGAGAAGAGGCAGACAAAAGTAGATCACAACCGCCCTCTTCAGCATGGTTCAGAACAATACATGTTATGTGTGTTTTGGTTCCTCTGTAGTAGAAGTTTTTAAGTTTCCTCCCCACTCGTGGAGGAGTGTGGGGGAAAATACAACACATGCGCTGGGCTGTTCAGACCAGTCTGTGCCTGCAGTAAGGGTACTGACAGCTAGCTTCATCCGAAGTGTTTCCCCGTTTACAACCAATCCAGAGGCACATTCAGCGTGGATACAAGGTGGACTGGTACCGCCCCACTCCACAGGGCTGTGTGGTCAGCATCTTAGCGTCCCTCAAACACAAGGAAATGAAGAGCTCCCCCAAACTTTTATCTGTGCGTGAGACACAGTGGTGCAGGGGGAAGTGTAATAACAGCCCGGCACAATGGAAATCAGGAAAGCCTAGGATACAAGCCCTCTGTAAGCACTAGGTATGGTGAAGTGATCATGTATAGTTAACCTTCAGTACCAGCACTGGCTAGGGGAAAGAGGAAAGAAGACTTCCTCAAACACATCCAAGGACTGGGCGTGTTTGTCCAAGGGAGGAGGGAGACGGAATGAATGGTACTGCCTGACCAGTCAACCTTTGGCTTCCACAGTCCCTGCCCACCGAGGGCCACCGCAGGAAGAGGGCAGAGCCTGCTACCTACCTGCAGTCCCATTGCACAGAAGAGCAGTTTAAGGGCCTGCCAAGTCGTGGTGGTCTCTGCTGCCTCTGTCCGGGAGACCAGGGGGACCTCATCGGAGGCCTTGGGCTCATTGCCAAACACACAGGCTTTCACCAGGGGGAAGCAGATACCCCTGCCTGAAGAATGCAGCAAAGTCAGCCCGGAAGCCCCTGCACAACCCCGCCTGGCCCTGTCCAGGTCCCATTCCGGCCTGGACGTCCACCAGCCCTGTCCCGAACACCTGTTTCCAGGTAGTTCCTCCGCCTGAAGTACTGCACCAGGAGGTAGCCAGGGACCATGAAGCTGGCGTAGCCCGCGGCGTTCACCAGGAAGCGGAAGAGCCACAGCTGCGTCCACGACTCCGGGGGGGCCTCGGGGTCCCCGCCTGCGCCCAGGGAGGGCAGCGCCGCCAGCACCACCACCGCCCACCACCTGCGGGCCGGGGCAGCCGGGCTCGGGCGGGACGCCGGGGACAGAGGGAGGGGGAAGGCAGCCTCCGCCCGCCGGGGACAAAGGCCTCTCTCTGTGGCCACACAGGTCCCTTCTGTCCCGCCCGCGGCCGCCGGCCACACAGGTCCCCTCTGTCCCGCGGTGCCGTGCCCCTCCCCCGCCTCCGCCCCGAGCGCGGTCCCCGGCGTCCCGATCCCCGCCTTGCCGAGGCTTCTAGCGGCCCGGCCCAGGCGGGCTCGTGTCCCCGAGGTTCCGGGCAGCGCCACGAGGGCCAGCCTGGCGCGGGGACCCCCACCCCACAAGCTGGCCCTGGCGCCGTCACGTGGCCAGGGCGCGATCACGTGCCCACCACTCCGGGCCCCCACCTGGTGTCCATGGCCGGACCGTGGGGCGGGGGAGTGGGGTCCCCGGCTGCGCTTCCACCGCTCCCGCCGCCGTTGCCACCGGCTGGAGAAGCAGCGGAAGCCTTGTGCGCCCGCCTTCATCCGAGTGCCCGCCGCCGCCACAGCGCCCCCGCGCGGCCCGGAGGTGGCGTGGCAGGGGACGCGGGACCCTGTGCCCCAGGCTCCCCGCAATGACTGATTTGGGATGAAGACTTTTTCCTTTTCTGGCCAGATCAGCAGTCCCGATCCCTCATCCCTGTGAACTTTGAAGCTCCACAGGCACTATAGCCCTGGGTCCCATCGGGGCACACTCTGCAGGGCGCCCCACCCACCCACCGACCCCTTCCACCAATGTCCCTTAAGGGAGCCCATGGCAAGCTGCCATCGGTGTTGGGGTTCAGGATGGTAAAGGCTGTTGCATCTGTTGGACCCCGAGTACCAAGGGTCACCAGCACAGGCCTGACCAGCAGGGCCCGTGTGGCAAGAACAGAGAGGAGGCGTGAAAGGGTGCAATATCTGGTGCCCGCCAGGCAGGACACTCTCCTCTGGGATTGCGTCTCCCATTCCCTTCCCTGCCTCCCTCCAGCCAACACCCCAGCCAACACCCCACCCAGTAGGGCCCTACCCTACTCAGGGGCCATGAGGTCACAGGGCAACCTGCCTAGGCACACACACAAACAACGCTAGAAGGTAAACACTTTCAAGTCTTTGCTAATATTTTAGTGTCATTACTGCCCCAAAGGCTCTGCACAGGGCCCTCTGTGTGAATTCTCTAGACAACAGTGTTTTCATTTTTTTTTCCAATACTGGGTGTCCAACCCAGGGGCGATCTACCCCTGAGCTACAGCCCAGCCCTTTTTATTTTGAGACAGGGTCTCACTAAAGTGCCCAGGCGGGACTCGAACTTGTGATCCTCTTGCCTCAGCCTCTCTAGTAGCTGGGAATACAGGCCTGCACCACCACCTGCGCCAGGCTTGAATTCTCAACAGCAGGAAGATGGGACCCCTGGGGGCCCTGCTTTGCTGTTTCAGTCTCTTCTCACTTGGGAGCAGCCAGGCCTTCTCCCTGGATGGCACCTGCAGGGTGGCCGATGTTGGTAGAAGCGACAGCCCCTGCACTCTTCCAGGGGCACACAGGCTTCACTAAGACACCTTGGGTTTTGCGTGTCCAGTCCACCAGGAGCTCTCCTTCCAGACTCCTCTCAACTCACGACTGTCCTGCCCTAGGCTTGGGCCTCAGTCCCTAGGACGCCAGAAGGGCAGCCAGCCTGGGTCCAGGCTGCAGCACGTGCGGCCCCCAGACTCCCAGCCCTACCCGGCTTCAGTCGGCACACAGCAGCGGCTTCCCTGAGATCTTCAGATCATCGAAGGGCAGGAGAGTGAGCGGCTGAGAACAGAGGGCAGCAGGGTCAGGGCCACTGGGAGCAGCTGCGGAGGTGGGGACCTGGGAAAACTCCTGGGCCACCCCTGCCTCACAGCTGAGGGACATCAGGGAACACATCTTTACCACCATTCCCCAGTCATTCCTACATCATAGGCCGTGGGCCAGATAGGGCCCTGACGCTCTCGGAAAGCTATCTATGGAGAAATAACAGACAAGAGGAACCCGTCCATCTGTTTGTAGCTGTTGGGGGATAGGAAAAGGGTACTCACAAAACATTTGGAACTTTTTTGTGTGTGATGCTGGGGATTGATCCCAGGGCCTTCATGCTGAACTATACCCCCATCACTTTTTAAAATTTATTTTTTGAATCAAGGTCTACCTAAATCATTAAGTTGCCTGGGGTAGGCTAGAACTTGAGATCCTCTTGCCTCAGCCTCCCAGAAAACTCAGATTACAGGCATCCACCAAAATGGCCGGCTGCACTAGACACTTAAAAATAGGAAAGACTATATAGAAAATCTGGGTTTCACTTTAAAAATTTTCAAGAGCCGGAAATCTCAGTACATTCTTCCCCTGCAGAGGTGGGTGAAGCCAGGGGGCAACCTGAGGCCTACTACTTTGGTTTCCTGTGAGCCTCACCCCGACAGGGCTCAGCACCCACCTCTCCTCCCATTCCCTAGCTGCAGCACCCTGAAGGCATCCCAGTGTGGGGCCTGGTCCTGACCAACTACGAAACAGGCTCCGTGTGGGGCCAAGGTGCCCAGGGTGCTGTGGTGCTAAGTGGTAAGCCCTGGTTACGCTGCAGAGTCCTAACTCCCTGGCCCCCAGCTACAACAGTCCCAGTGCCCACCTCAGCTATGGGCATGTAACGCCCACAGAGCAGGGGAGAGCATATGCCTCTTACATCCTCAGCCAGGTCCTGGGGTGTCTCGTCCTCCACATTCAGCAGCAGGGCATCAGCACCAGCTTGGCACAGCGTGTATGAGATGCTGCTCAGGCCCCGGCCAGCAGCCAGGTGCAGCGGTGTGCAGCCGTTGAGCATTCGGGCATCCACCTGGGCACCTGCCTGCAACAGGAACTGCACCAGGCTCCGCTCCTGGGTTTCCACGGCCAGGTGTAGGGCCGTCTTCCCACTGGTGCCCTCCTAGAAGGGACAGGATATCAGTAAGGCCTCAGGGGCAGTGGGTCAGGCCTGGCACTTGGGGGGGGAGGGCACCTGGTGCTGGGCTGCCTCACCTGGGCATCGATGTCAGCCCCGTTCTGCAGCAGCAGCTCCATGAGCGGCTGGTTCCTCTGCAGGGTGGCAATATGGAGGCAGGCCAGGCCTGGGGGCGGGAGGTGGGGTGCTAATGGGCATCCGGACCCCCTGCCCCATGGGACCCACTGCCCACTAGACATCTCATCACAAGACAGTTAGGGCACAGCCCTAAAACCCCCACAGGAGTCTGAGGGGAAAGGACCTCAGAGTTTCCACCTTTCAGAGTCATGTTATTGAAACTGTCATGCTTCAGGGGTCAGGCAGCCTGTGACAGCCCCCAACACACACCCTGTCCCATGATACACCCCACCCACACAACAGGGACACACGCGGGGACCCATGCTCACTAGGGCACTACATGCCCTCAAGCCCAATCCTGGCTTCTCTGATAAATAGGGTCAGGGGACCCTGTGGTCCCCAGCCTTTCCAGAGACCATCTGATCCTGTGGACTCCTGTGGCACTGGGGTTAGTTTCATTCTTTTTTTGCGGTCTCCTTTTGGGTGTTATAATAGAGATTCAGAGTTGAATTTATGCCCTTTATCTCCTTCAAATCCCTGTTCCTAGGCCCTGTGCTCCGTGAGTCCTTCCTTGACCACCCCACTTAAAAATCGTATCAATTCTCCCCACAGTTAGCACTTGCTCCCTGCGAACACACTGATAACACACTTCTTACATTTCTTACATTTACTGTCTGTCTCAGACTTTGTTTTGCTCACAGATGCAAGCCTAGCTCCTAGGAGACCCTTAGTACATTTCTGTTGAATGAATGAGTTTATTTAACCTCTATTTAACCCTCTTTTTTTCCCTATTTGTGGTACTAAGGATTGAACCCAGGACCTTCACACTAAGTTATATCTCTTGCCCCTCACCCATATTTTTTGAGACAGGGTCTTGTATGTAGTTGAGGTTGGCCCTGAACTTACTAACTCACTATGTAACCCAGGCTGGACTTGAACTTGTGATCCTCCTGCTTCAGCCTTCCAGGGTGCTAGGACTAAGGGGTATGCTACCATGATGGCTTAAACTAAATTATCTTAAGGATAGGATTTAGATTTCTGTTCAGCACACCATAGGTGCTGTATAAATTCTGACTCATTCATTCATTTACTCCTTCATTCATTTCTCTATCCAGCACAGCTCTACTGAGTACCCATACGCTTAGACCTGGAGAAGTACCAGGGGTCAAGATGGGACCCTCCCTTTCCTGAGGCTGGGGTCCCCATCCCCTGTCCCCCATCCTGTAAGACCTGGGGCTGCCCGCACCTTGCCAGTTCTGCAGCTGGAGGTCCAGGGGGTGGGCTGGTCCTCGGCCTGGCTCTGGCTGCCCCTCCAGCAGGCAGCGGGCGCAGGCCAGATGCTGGCGCTGGCAGGCCACATGCAGGGCTGTGTCACCATGTCGGTCCTGCAGCGTGCGGCTGGCCCCTTTCAGCACCAGGGCCCGAACAGCACTTGGCTGGTCCAGATGCACAGCCAGGTGCAGAGCAGTCTGTGGGGACAGCAGAAGGTCACAGGGAATGTGCTGGGGTGGTCACAGTCTCCAGATTCCAGCCTCATTTTGGGGAGCAGCCCCCAAAGCCCACAGTCTGCGTCTCCCAAGTCTTTCTTGTCACCCCACCAAGTTCTGGAAGCAGAGCGAAGGAAGTGGTCCTTGCTCTTCTTTAAGTCCCTCAGCCTCTGGAGAAAGGACATGTGGGGGCCAAGGCCAGTCCCTCACCCTTGGGGAGACGGGCAGGAGGGGCAGGGTTACCCTGCCATCTCCCCTGGAAGCCCTTCCCATAAGGCTCCATTCAGATGCCACTTCCTGCACTGTGCCTTGTCTGGCAGCTGGTGTGTGCCCTCATCACAGCTCTAGTTACCTGCTGTGTGACCAGGGAGTGCAAGGGCTGTGTGCTACTCCTCTGTGCCCTCAGCTCTCACCTGTGCCTCGCACATAGCTCCAAGTGAATCCTGGGAATGCTGCCAGGGCACAGACAGGTACCTGGGGACCGCCTCTTCCCTGCACTCACCTGGTAGAGATTGTTCTGAATGTCCAGGACCTCCTGGGGTAGCAAGGCCAGGCAGCATAGCAGCATGGCCGGGGCCTCATGGATCACTGCCAGGTGGACCAGCCTAGGGCAGGGGAGGGCGCAGGGTCAGGGCCTGGAGCCCAGGTGGGCCCGGGTCTTGGGGTTAGAAGGAACCCATCAACCTCTAACAAGCGCTCGTGATGTGGGTGCAGGAAGTAAGAGCTGGGGCCAGGAAGTGAGGGTGGGTGTGGGAAGCCTAGACTCGGGGGTGGGAGCTCCAGGTTTCCTTGGCAAGGGCCCGGGCTGGGTAGCACACACAGGCATGGTGCTGATGGACAAGGGCCTTCCTGTCCAGCCTGCCCACACCTCATGCTGCTCCACCCCAGGGCCCTGCCAGGCCAGCTGCAGCTGAGAGCCATACCGAAAGCTGCAGAGTGGTTCAAGGGGGTTTCCAGGGCTGGGCTCCCCACCTTGCCAGGCAGGAGGATGGGGAACAGAAGTGGGGTTCCCCCAGTGCCTCCCAAGGGAGGGAACAGCTCTTGGAAGAGGGATGAGGAGAGAGAAGTATTTGCCTTGCTGCCCTACCCTTCCCAGGGCCTTACAAGCCCTTCCATGTCCTTGTGCAGTCCAGGGGACTTGTATACGATGGGAGACAAGAGTCACAACCTAGGGACAAAGGGGGCAGCGGGAGGGAAGTTCCAGTTCCGGGGTTTCCCCACGTCAGGTGGGGAAAACGAAAGCAGGAGCTGCAGGGTCTGGGCTGGGCAGCAGCGAGGAGCAGGCTGGCTATCATGGGCGGGGAGAGGGCTGCACAGGCCACAGGGCCAGGCTTTGGCCTCAGGCAGGCGGGTAGCCCAGGAGAGAGTGACAGGGAGAGACACACAGCTCTGGAAATCCCCTCAGCCAAGGCCTGCTCTGGGGCCACATTCCTGCCACCACCTCTGTTTCTCCCTGTCTCCCCTCCTCCCACTTCCTCTTCCTACTTTCATGTACCTCTCAGCCCAGGAAGACAGGACACCTCTTGGAGGAGACCCACAGGGGAGCCCTGACACTCCCTCCTGTGCAAGCGCGCGCACACACACACACACACACACACACACACACACACACACGGAGCACCTGTCTGATTAGAGGTGGCAAAGCTGGGGCTGAGAGGCCAACAAGACAGCAATGTCAGAAAGTCCTCACTCCTGGGTCAAAGGTCAGTCATGGGACTCTGGCATGGAGCCCCCACAACCTTGGGGTTCTGGGCTTGGGGTTCAAAGGCCCTGGCTCTCCTCCCCCTCACTGGGTCAGAGGCTCTTCTGACCTCAGATGAAGACCCCTGCATCTCGAAAACATGCCAGGACAGATTCCCGTGTGCCCTGCCTTTGCTTATTACCATCTCTGATCTGGGGCTCCTCTGGCCCGCCTCTGTTTCTCATCCCCAAACCCCAACCACTCCCTCCTCTACCAGTGTCGTCTGCTTCCTGGGGCAAATCTTCAACCAGCCAGCCTGTCCTACACCATCCCTCTTCCTCCAGCTGCCCCTGGCCCAGTCTCCACCAAACTCCACCTGGGTCTCGGGGAGGAGGGGGAGGAGGGGGGGTGGGACAGGACAGGACAGTGAGGAGGACTTCGGGGGCTCGGAGGTGGCGCGTGCTGGGGAGCCTGGCTTCAGCCCTCACTTCCCCTTTCTGAGCAGAGGAGGAAGTAGGCTGAGGAGCCGGCCACCTCTGTCTGCTGGGGCAGCAGTGCCCCACCGAATCACCCCCTTGCTTGCAGGGCTACCCCAACCCCGTACCCCTCGCCCCGAGCTTCCAGGCCCCAAAATGCAACCTGTAGCCAGACGCCACTTGTTCCTTGAGACAGGGCATTCCGAGGTCAGGAGCTGGGAATCCCAGATGTTGAGCAAACAAGGATGCCCCCTCCCCCAGCAAGAAGAAAACAACTGGACCGGGCCGGGGAATTTTTCTCTTCCCAAGGGGAAGACTGGGAGATTTCCAAGATGCGAGCTCGGGCTCCAAGTGCTGGGTGGGGCCCCTGCTGGCTCTGCCCACTCCCACAGGAGGCAGAGGATGCCAGGTGCTGGGTCTGGGCTTGGAGAGAGCTCAGAAGAGTAAGTATGGAGTTTGCAGAAGAGAGCGGGGGCTGTCCCTTGCAGGGCCTCGAAGGATCTCCGAGATGGAGGTGGGAGCCCTGGGCAGCAGCCTGCCCCAGCCTAACCCGTACTCACGTGTCGCCGTCCTCGGAGATGTAAGTGAGCGCTTCGAGCTGCTGGGCGCTCAGGGGCCCCGCGGGGGGCAGTGGTGAGCTGGGGCTGGGGGGCTGGGGCTCGGAGACCCCGGGCAGGGGCAGGGGCTCAATAAGCGAGGCAGAGGCGTAGGCCGAGTAGACGCGCTCGCCCTCCTCGTCCTCCTTGGCGGCGCCCGGGGTCGCCGGGCCGGACTCGGGCAGCGAACGCAAGGAGCGCAGCGACTCGATTCCCGAGTCGCACTGGCTGTCGTCCGCTTCCGCCAGGTCTTTGCGCGTTCCAGACATGTCGCCGGCCCCTTCCCGGTCGCCGTCCGCCGGCGGCGGCGAGGGCGCCGAGCTCCGCCGCCGAGCTCCGCCGCGTCCACCGCGCCGACTGTGTTCGCCCCGCCCCAGCGGCGCTGGGCACGCCCCCGCCACGCCCCCGACGGCGCTTCCGGATCGAGGCCCCGCCCCTCCGGAATCCCCCGGACCCGCGCTTGCGTAGGCCGGAGTCATGGTTACCGTTCTGACTCACGCCTGCGGTGACGAACTCCGCGTTCATTCATTCGCTCTCTTTGCCTTTCTTCATTCCATTCGTTAATTTCATGCGTTCATTTTTTTTCTTCCTTCATGTCTTCTGTTTCTTTATTCATTCATTCCTTTCAAAATTTATTTGTTCATTCATTTATTTATTTTTTGGTAACGGGAATCAAACTCGGAACCTTGTGCTTACCAGGCAGGCGCTTGTGTGGCTGACCTATATCCCCGGCCCTTAAAAATTGTATTTTACAAAGTTGAAGGTTGAACCCAAGACCTTGGACCGCAGTAATCCCCAACCCATGTTTGCAGTACATAATGATCACATTCCTCGTGGGGACTTTTTGCGTGGACATAACGCATCTCTGTTTTGTTTTCACCCTTTTCCTCTCCCCACCCTCCGTCATTTGGTTCCCTTCCCTTTTACAAAAGATATATCTGTTTCTATTATCTTATTTTGCTCTTTTATTTACTTACACTTTGTGATTCCTTTGTTTAGAGGAATATTTATCAATGTTCTGCACAAGTTGGACGCTTTGTGGAGGGGCGTGGAAGCACTGCTTCTTGTCCCCTGCCTGGATCCAGGAGTATGGGTGGAGAAGAGAACTCATTAGGATCCCTGGGGCTCTGTGCAAAGGGCTTCCTCTCTGTTGCCCACACACAGACCTGGGCATGGGGCTGTCCTTCTGGCAGGTGGTTTTTCTCAGGCAGCCCGCTGTCTTATGAGCCAGTGGTCATGGGCCTTCTTCCTTCTCACGGTGAACCACTGACCTCAGGCGGTTGTGGCATCTGGCCCCTCCCTCCCAGTGGTGCAGGAAATTTAGTTCCTCATGGTGGGGCTGGGATGGGGACGTCCCAGGCCCAGCCCTGGCCCGAACATCTTCCCTTCCCTGTCCCTGCCTTCCCTGTGCCCAGGGAGGCCATCACTACCCAAAGATAAGCTTTAAGCCAGCACCTCCTGATTTACTCCTACCCACGACCCAACTGCCATTGTTCTTGGCCAGCAGTGCTCTTAGAGGATCATCCCCAAGGGAACAGCTGTGTGTGTGTGTGTGTGTGTGTGTGTGTGTGTGTGCGCGCGTGCTGAAACAGGGCCTTTGCACTGGCTACATCCCCAGGCCAGCCCTTTCTAAAATGTTTTTATTTTGAAACAGCACCTCACTAAGTCCCTAAGTTGCACAAGCGGGGCTTAGACTTGCAAAGCGCTTACCTCAGCTTCCCAAAGTGCTGGGATTACAGGCACATGCCAGGATGCTCGACTTCCTTTTCATCTCTGGCTTTGGGGAAAGAAGCTGGTTGAATGTGGGCAGCTATGAAGCAGCACCCTCCTGCCCCTCCCCCCTCAATCTCGTTTTATTCACCCATCCATTCACTCATTTGACAAAACACAGATGGGACTTCTGCTATCTGCCTGACACTGTTCTCTGCAGGGAGCATGACCAACTATTACTGTAACAGTCATAACCAACTCCCACACTCCACCACCAAGGAATTCCCAAGGTCCAGCCTTCAAAAGGCTTCCTAGTGATTACAGCTCAGAGTGGTTTCACTAAGGCAAGCATGGGAACAGGTGTATTGGAGGACACGGCCAACTAGTCAGTGGGGTGAGGGGCAGTGAAAGTTCCATTTGGGCTGGAAATGGAGAGGGGAGAAGGGTGGGGGAGGAGAGAAGGGTTTGGTCTTGTCCCCTGTTCTCCATCCACTGCAAGACCAGAGAGTGAAGGATGCCTTGGGCAAGAGGCCGTGAGGACCACCAGGGGAAAGCCTGAGGAAATCAAGACTTCTCCTTCCCTTGGGGGCACTTGGATGCAGCTCAGTGGTAGAGCACATGTCTAGCAAGTACAAGAACCCGAGTTCTAGCCTCACCCCTTCCTTTGGGGCCAGTGTGATTTCAGATGTCCCAGGCTCCTCCCCTTCGTGCCCCTCTCCCTTCTTCAAAGTCTGCAGGAGAAGCGCCATCTGCAGGCCAGTTGGGTCCAAATGTGGCATCACATCCCATCTCAATACTGAAAAGCTGAGGCCCAAGAGGTGAGCTCATTTGCCTGAGGTCTCCCTGCAGTCCACCTCCCAACCTAACCCAAATCCTGAAGTTTGTTTCAGTGACACCTTCCTTTGTTTTTGTTTTTGAAATGTTCTTTCTTTGTCAAGGTAGAAGTCACAGAGGTGGGCATCTGAGCCCCCTGCTAGGACACAGATCTCAGGAAGCAGGCAGTGATTTCCCTTCTAATTCACATGGGTGGAGGCTCAATTTAAGAAAAATCCCAGCCCAACCAGCCAGGCATGTGCCTGATGTGTGGCAGCCCCCTTTTTGGCCACGTGAGGTCAGTATTGAGTCACACACTGCCCTCTGCACTCTCCCAGAAGTGAATGGGAGGAGGAAATACGGCAGTGGTATTTGGATGGGTGACCTGGGGATTTGACTCAGGTTGCAGTGTGGTCAGGGGCCTGGCTTTGTCTCCTCAGCAAGACTTCCAGGGCAGGCCCTTCTGGTCCTTCTGCCTCCCTACTGGTTTCCTCTATGGTGGCCTCACTCCCCATGTCCACCCACCCTGCCAGGCTCATCTTCAGGAAACTGGGCTCATTTCCACGGTGACCCACAGTCAGGTGGGTCTTTCCACCCCCTTCCTCACACCCCTTTTCCTGGCGCTTCCTGGGAAGGCTAATGAGTGTGAGAGGAGAAGGCAGGGGTGCTCGTTTGTCTCCCGGGAGCTCCAAAGTCGGCCAAAAGGATTTGGGTTGTTCCCTGTGCCATTGCTCCATGAGGCGGAGAAGTGGGTGTCCGGAGAAGGATTTTAGACATCGAATGGGCTGGATGTGGTGGCATACGCCTGCCTGTAAGAGGATCGCTAAGAGTTTGAGGCCAGCCTGGGTTATGTGGTGCGTTCAAGGCCAATCTGAGCTACACAGCAAGACCCTGTCTCATAAATAAATAAACTGAATGGGAGACTGAGGAGCTTGTGCACGTTAGGAAAGGTTACTGGGCCAGGAATTCTCAGGACCTCTACTCCTGTCTGCAGGAGTCCTGGACTTGGCTCACAGTCTGAAACCAGGACAGGAAGTGCAGAGTTTGGCTGTGAGACTGACTTCCCCAAAAAATGGGTGGGAGACATTGGAATGACCCACCACACCAACCCTGGCCTTTTCAGGACCACAACCTCTTTGTTAGGCAGGAAGAATGGATCACCGCCTTGGAGAGGGTCCTTCCGGCCAGGCCTGAAGAGTTCTGAATCAATTGGTAGCAGAGAGGACCCATTGGACCTTGCCTGCAAAGGGAAGGGAGGGAAATGGCTGGATCAGAACTGGGGTTTGGGGGGGGGCAGCAGTGGCTCTCCTGTCCCAGATGAGACCCAGGAAATGCCTGGGCACATCAGTATGCCTGTATCCCATCCCCCAGGGTCAGATAGATATCCAGGCCTTGCCGAAAGATGACTTCCTATCTGGAAGGTTTCCCTAGATTTTTTTTTTTTGTCTTTTTGAGACAGGGTCTCCCTATGCAGTTCAGGCTGGCCTTGAGCTCACTTTGTAGTCCAAGCTGGTCTTAAACTTGATCCTTCTGCCTCAGCCTCTCGAGTGCTGGGATTACAGGTGTGTGCCACCACGCCTGGCTCTCTAGACTTTTGAATGGGAAGGATCTGAATTCTAGGAGTAGCTCTATGCATGCCAGCACGCTCCCTCTACCTTGGTTCCTTCTGGGAAAAGGTGCACAGTTATTGTATATTGAAGGCCCTAATGAAAAGTAAAGCTTCACAGCAGCTGTGCCCAAAGGCTGATGGGTGGCCTTGATCACATTCTATCACAGTGATGGTTCCAGGGCCTCCCCTCCCCATTAGATTTGTCCTTCGTTGTGGTTAGGAATTGGGGGCAAGGTGCAGGGGTTACAACTCAGTACCTTGCACATGTTAGACAAACGCTCTATCTCTGAGCTACATCCCAGCCCTAAGAGTGGGAACTGCTTTTTCTGCGCAGGATACGCAGTAGTTAGCAGATTCTTTTCATAGGACGGAGGTGCTGGATGTGGGGAGGCTGCCTGCAGTCCCCCAGCCTGGCGGGGCCTGTACTTCTACCTCCCACATCCACAGCTCAGGGCCTCTGAGACTGTGCAGCTGACTTTCCTGCTGAAGAATTTCCTGCTGAAGAAATGAGGGCTCAGAGAGGGGAAGACGCTCGCCCAAGGTCACCCAACTCGTTAGTGACAGCTAGGATTAAACATCAGAACTCAGCTTCCTCGATCTCCAGCTTAAGGCACTGTGCTCACTTCATTCCTTCTGGAGAGCTGAAAGGGGACAGAAGATCTGAAGATGGTTCGGTGGAGGCCGGTCCTGCATCCTCCTCTCTGTCCTCTGTCAGTCCTTTCTCGAATCCAGCTCCCTATTCTCCCTTGTACCTGACTTTCCCCTTGGAGCCTGGCTCCTATTCGACCCTCAACCAGCAGCACCTGGCAATGAGGACCTTCCGGGGCCAGGCCCCCTATCCCCTCCTGGCCTGGGTCTAGGACCTGGGGAGCAGAGACAGGGTGTCGGTCCCCTGCGGCGCCCCTCGCCGGGAAGGATGGGGGGTGCTGCGTACCGACCTCCCGGATAGGCGCACGATGGGCACAGGGGTCGCGCGCCGATAAGGAGTGCGGGGAGCCCCTGTTGCTTCTCCCCTTTGGGGGGTGGCTAGCAGGCAGGCTTGGGGAGGGCGGAGTTTGGGGGGCCGGGGGCGGGGCTCGGCGGCGCCGGGAGGAAGAGGGGGGGCGCGCTGGCTCCAGCTCG
>NW_004955437.1:9894334-9926726 GCF_000276665.1 Chinchilla lanigera
CCTGGGCAGGGGAGGGGCGTGGGCGGGGCCTCGAGGACCCCTGAGCTCAAGCTAGAGGGCCTCGGCCAGCCTGTCCTCCGGCGGGGACGCGGGGGCTGCCGAGCTGGGAGGGTGGACCAGGGAGTCGGTGGTGTCGCCCGCGCTGGGGGCCTAAAGGTCGGTGTGTGGAGCGACCAGACCCCCCGCGGTCGCTAGGCGCTTGGGAGGTGCACCCTCCCTTCCAGCGCCCTGCTGCTCCCCTAGGGGCCCTAAGCCCAAGAGCCCTTCAGTGTGGGTGCTAAGCTCATTCCTACTCTGAAACTGGAGACAAAGAGAGGAGGAAAGTACCAGAACCCCCCGCCCCTGCACACTGCACACATGCATGTTGCACAGCCGACCACCAGGTGGGCCGGCAGGCAGAGCCCCTTGGGGCCGGGGCTCCTGCAGGGTGCTTGTGTCCCCATGCCAGGTGGGCACAGGGTGCTTCTTCCAGCCACAGCTCCCTGTGTGCTAAGTCCAGGGCCTCTGCCGGTCTCTGTGCCTGCCTTTCCACCTTCCCCTGGCCGGCCTCTAGGCCAGGCCTGAGGAATTGAAGGGACAAATCAGGATCCCAGCAGGAGGCTATGTGTATGTCTGGGGTCGGGAGGAAACTTAGGCCACCCCGAGAAATCAAACCCAATGCTCATTTTTCCTGGCTGCAGGGTGGCAGCACTGTGGGAGGCACCCAGGATGCAGGGAGCCAGGCATGGGCCCTGCCAGGCAGTAAACAACTCACCCAGCCAACCCAGGGACAGGGTGTGCCGAGTACTTTAGCAGACAGGCCCTAGAAGGGGACCAGAGATGTTTCTGTGACAAATGGCTGGACTTCAAACGTGTTCCCCCCTACCCCTGCCTGTCCCCATCCCCATCCTGTCCCCAGCCACATGCCTCTGCCGTTTTGGATACCCTCTCCCCAACTGCCTTCTGCTTGGGGACCCCAGCCCCTCCCTCCCGTTCTAGAGCTTGGGGGAAGGACGTTAGGGTCCAGCAGGAAGACTTGAGGGAGGATGGGGCTCCAGAATGTGGGACTGAGCCAGGGCAGACTTCCTCCTCCAGAGCAAGTATTGGGGGCTGTGTGAGCCTTAGGGAGGTGGGTGGATCAGAGGGGAGTGGCTCCTGGAAGAGAGACTGAAAGTATCTGCCAGAAGTCAGGGCCTCACCTGTTAAAGGCCAGGTGATCTCAGGGGTCCCTCCCCCCTTTCCTTGAACACCTGGAGGGGGTCTGGGCTGGGGACCTACCTTTGCTGATGCCTGTCTGTCTGTCCTCCCTTCTCCCCCATCCACACCTTCTCCCATTTCATTGTCATCCTTGCATCTGTCTTTGGACTCTCTCTGGGTGCCATCCTACCCATCTGTGTCTTCTTTGTTTCCTGGGCTTCCTCCCTGGCTCTCATCCTTCTCTGCCCCTTGGGGTGTCTCTCTGCACTTTCCTGCACTGGCTTTCTGGTCCCTTTTCCTGACCTCATGACACCCTCTGGGTCGCTTCTGCATTTATCTCTGGTCTCTGGCTCCCATCTTGGCCTTTTGCTTTCTCCCCATCCCTGTGTCTCTGCCTCTGCCCCTCCATCCCGCATCCATTTCTCCGTCTCACCTTCTGCTCATCCTGGCCCCTCCCTTCCTGTCTGAGCAGCAGCGACCCATCCAGCCCTCTTTCACCAAGTCCCTCTGCCGTGAGTCCCACTGGAAGTGCCTCCTGCTGTCGCTGCTCATGTACGGCTGCCTGGGGGCAGTGGCCTGGTGCCACGTCACCACAGTGACCCGCCTCACCTTCAGCAGCGCCTACCAGGGCAACAGCCTCATGTACCATGACAGCCCCTGCTCCAACGGCTATGTCTACATCCCCCTGGCCTTCCTGCTCATGCTGTATGCTGTCTACCTGGTGGAGTGTTGGCATTGCCAGGCCCGCCATGAGCTGCAGCACCGTGTGGATGTGAGCAGCGTGCGGGAGCGTGTGGGCCGCATGCAGCAGGCCACGCCCTGCATCTGGTGGAAGGCCATCAGCTACCACTACGTCCGCCGCACCCGCCAGGTCACCAGGTACCGCAATGGAGACGCTTATACCACCACCCAGGTGAGTGGCCATTCAAGATGGGAAAGAACCCGGTGTGGGGTGGGGCTGGAGGTCAGTGATAAGCTCACAGCAGCAGATACAGAACCATACCATCAGGAATTCACATGTGTGATGTCATTTATTTAAGCCTCATAACAACTCTGTGAGATAGGCACTGCCCATTTTACAGATGAGAAAACTGAAGCATGGAGAGGTTAAGTATTGTCCAAGGTCAAACTGCTGGTATATGGAGGTGATGGCTCCGAGTGTAGACTGTTCAGGGCTGAAAGGCTTATCTCACAGCATGTGCACACCTGTTGGGTGAGGCAGTGATCATCTGGTTCCCTTTCATGTAAGGAGACCTCAGCTCAGAGACTTGCCCAAGGCCTGCAGTTCCTGAGTGGCTGTCTACCTGGTGGAGTGTTGGCAATGCTAGACTTAGACCTAGATCCTGGAGCCTCATCCCAGGCTCCCTGAAGGGATGGATGTGGGGGGCTTTATGGGGAGCTCCCAAAGCTGTCAGCACTTCCAGGATTAGACCAGCTGGATCCTGGAGGAGATGTTGCCAGAGGTGGTGGCCTCCTGCTATGTGGGTAAAGCGTGTGGCTGTGCAGGCAGCCAAGGCCTTAGCAGGAAACGAGAGAGGAGAGCTCCTTTGAAGCCAGCATCCACTTGGAAGCATAATAGTCATAGAGCAGAAGAGGGGCCGTGATGCCTGAGGAGCAGTGAGTCAACACAGGCAGAAGTGGCCAGGGATCAGGATAGCCAGAGGGGGCGTTCATAGCCAGGGCCCGACCCCAGGGGAAACAGCTTCATGGAAATGAGCATAAACAGGTGGGGCTGGGTTCTGATCCCATCTCATTTTTAATGCACTGGTCGAGCTTCAGGTCTCAGTTGTAAAGCAGATGGTGACATCTTGTGGGGCTCCAACGGGTACCCAGAGTGGGACAGGCTCTTGGGCAGATGATCAGGCAAGAAAAACAGCACTGGGGTAGGTGGGGGTGGACAGAGACCCCAGCCCCCTCGCCTGCAGGTCTATCACGAACGCGTCAACACGCACGTGGCCGAGGCCGAGTTCGACTATGCCCGTTGCGGCGTCCGGGATGTGTCCAAGGCGCTGGTGGGGCTGGAGGGTGCGCCAGCCACGCGGCTGCGATTCACCAAGTGCTTCAGCTTCGCCAGCGTGGAGGCGGAGAACGCGTACCTGTGCCAGCGCGCTCGCTTCTTCGCGGAGAACGAGGGCCTGGACGACTACATGGAGGCGCGTGAGGGCATGCACCTGAAGAACGTGGACTTCCGAGAGTTCATGGTAGCCTTCCCGGACCCGGCGCGGCCGCCCTGGTATGCGTGCTCGTCGGCCTTCTGGGCCGCAGCGCTGCTCACGCTGTCGTGGCCGCTGCGCGTGCTGGCCGAGTACCGCACCGCCTACGCGCACTACCATGTGGAGAAGCTCTTCGGCCTCGAGGGCCCGGGCTCGGCAGGCGGCCTGAGCCCCGGCGATGAGCTGCTGCCCCCGCTGGCGCACCGCCTGCCGCGCGTGGACACGGTGGACAGCACGGAGCTTGAGTGGCACATACGCTCCAACCAGCAGCTCGTGCCCAGCTACTCGGAAGCGGTGCTCATGGACCTGGCGGGCCGCAGCGCACATGCACGGGGCTTCACGCCCTCCTGTCGCTATGGCGGTGTGGGTGGCCCTGGTGCGGCCCCGCTGCGTCGCAGCTGTGAGCAGTGCCAGCGCGTGGCCAGCAGCTCCTCCATTTTCTCGCGCAGCGCGCTCAGCATCTGTGCCAGCCCACGCGCAGCCCCAGGTTCCGGTGGGGGTGTGGGGGGCGCGGGCAGCCGCTTTTCGCTGGGCCGCCTCTACGGCTCGCGGCGCAGCTGCCTGTGGCGCAGTCGGAGCGGCAGCGTCAACGAGGCCAGCTGTCCCACGGAGCAGACGCGTCTATCTAGCCAGGCCAGCATGGGGGACGACGAGGACGATGACGAGGAGGAGGCTGGGCCGCCCCCGCCCTACCACGATGCGCTCTACTTCCCCGTCCTCATTGTGCACCGACAGGAGGGGTGCCTGGGCCACAGCCACCGGCCGCTGCACCGCCACGGCTCCTGCGTGGAGACTTCACTGTGACCCGGGCCCCCGGATGGGTCCACGCGTCCCTCGCTGGACTGTGCCCCGCCTGGAGCAGGGGAGTGCGGCAGCCTGGGGTCACCCAGGCTGGGCGGGGAAGGAACGGGACAGGAGGGTGCTGGAGAGACCTCACAGGGCGGAGAGCCACCCGCCTTGGACATAGAGACAGAGGGTGGGAGGGCGTGGCTCCCCAGAACCCCAGCCACTCCCACAGTTCATGAAGGCACACCCCCTCTCCACACATCAGATGTCTCCTGTGCAGCCTCCCAGCGGCCTGACTGTTAGTGGCAACTATGCAGGGAGTTGGGGGAACTCGGGCCGAGCCTCCCCTGGAGAGTGTGTCGCCTGTGGGCAGCAGGAGGGTGTGGAGATACAGGAAGGGCACCTGGGACTTTCCTGACTCTTGGGACCTCTCTTGGGAACAGCAGGGATGGCTGCCACCCAGCTGATGCATTCAGTGGGTCCGAGGCCAGGGCCAGGTGGCAGTCCCAACACAGTCCCCTCACCGTGGCAATGTGGCTGTTCTCTTCTTGTCATTGGCCCCAGAGCTCTGGACTTCCTTCCTCCCTCTTCCTGCACTGTTGTTTGTCACTTGGCCCCAGGAGCAGGTCCTGAGGGACTGTGCTCATGGCACCAACGTCACTCACCTCTATCCTCTGGGGGCAGGGAGCCTCTGCCCTTTCTGGAAACTCTGTAGCCTCCTCTCTGGGTTCCAGTGGGCCCTGGTGCCACCTGGGGGGCTGGCGTTAAAGCTGGCCAGGGTGAGTGACACATGAGATACACCTGGATGACAGGTGGGCGCTGGGGCACAGAGGGCAGTGAAGGGCGGAGAGAGAGGACCTCTGAGGGTGCCCTTGCCTCCAAGACCTGTGGGGAGGAGTGGCACAGTCTTGCCTCTGTGGGCTGAGGACCTGGTCATTGGCCCAAGCTGGAGGAACGCTCGACTCCAGTGGCAGGGCCTGAGACAGGAGTTATCCAACTCTGCCAGACTTCTCCATCTCCCTTTATGCCCTGAGCAGAAGCCCTGCTGTGTGTCCCAGGGTCTTCAGAGGGGGACCCTGCCCCTGCCTGGGGGCATTGGCCCTGTCCTCTTCCCCAGAGATCCATACTGACGTTTCTTCCCCGTGCTTCCTACCACCTGCCCCGATGTGCTTGGTGTGCATGTCTTTGTACAGCCCTTTGCCTTCCCAGCTACCCGGCTCCTTTCCCAGCAGACTTAGCGCCTGGGGACCAGGCTCACATCTCAGCCTAGAGAGGATGACCTTGGGCACCCAGACACTGTGCCCCTGATGCTTCTTGCTTCTCTGCTGCCATCAGAGCTCTGCTGTTGGCCTCTCTTGGCCACTTCCTGCCGGGCCTCCCCCTGCCCGGCCAGGCCTGTACCTGTTTGGGGATGTGGCCTCCACCTATGCAACATCACTTCTAGCTCCTGCTCTCCTCAGGAGGACATGAGATGGGGGCAGACTGTGGGGACAATGTAGCCTGTGGGTCATCAGGGGTTGGGCTTTCCAGGTGCACAGAGATAGGGAGGAGAAGCCAGAGAGGAAGTGGTCTGGGCAGAAGGGCACAGCTGCCCGCCTGCCTGCCAGCTCACAAACCCACTGGGACCCTGAGTCTGTGCTCCTCCGGGCCTGGCAGTGGGAGCACCCCTTCTGGGAGGTGCAGTGGGTCCCCGTTATTATTTCACCTGTATCAACCATTTCTGCTAGGTGTGCTCACCCAGTCAGCCTCGCCTCCCACATACGCACAGACTTAGAGAGAAACCGATTCTTTGGTCTATTTTCTTGGTAGCTTTTATTGATTGCCAGGGAAAACGAATACCAGAAAATTAATTAATCTCTAAAATTAAACTTTACACTGAATGTTCTTGTTTCTCTAATTAGAACCTCTGCTAGCAGTGGTGGCCACACACACACACACACACCCTCACACTTACACGTTTGCACTCTGAAACTGTTCGAGGGTGTCAGGCACGAAGGATTTGAGGCCACCCAGACGGGCACACGTGCGTTACCCCCTCCAACCCCCTGTGGTGCTCTGCTCAGCATCTGCTTGTTGGAAGGGGTCCCTGGAGAGTGAGCACCCCTGGGCTGTGACTGGAACTCGTGACTCAGCCCTGGGGATCCTGGGTCTGACCATCAGGCCCCTTGGGCATACTGGCTGATGTGATTCCTGTGGATGTGGCTAGGCTGGGGAGCTGCAGAGTGACAGGGACTCACGCAGGGCACCTGGAAGGCTCCCTGTATCCGGGGATAAGGGCTGTCAGGCGGGCTGGGCCTGGCCGGGAGGAGACAGGTCTCTGTCATTTGGGTGCATCACACTGTGGCCTTTCTGTCGTGGATTTCCAAGCGCAAAGATTGTACAAATCTAACTGGTGGATAATAAAGTTGCGATGACTCACCGACATCCCCTCTTGCGTGGCACTTCTTACCCCCTCCAGCAAGTGTCACCATGTGTCCACAGCTGCCACCACAACGGCAGCTTCCCTGTGCCCCAGGGTCCCCATCCCAGGTGGAAAGTGGGGATTAGGAGATGGTGTGGCCTGTAGAACTGGGTCACATAAAGCAGACTTGAGCAATGGGGAGTGACATCTTAGGGGTGAGTGTGGCAGGAAGTCTGGTGTCATTGTGCTGTAGCCGCGGTGTGTGTGCGTGTGTGTGTGTGCATGCATGCATGCACATATGTGAAGGTCAAGGATTCTATCTGTAGCCAGGACAGTGAGGGGATGGAGGAGAATCATCTACGTGGGCAGCATGCATGGGAGAGATTGGCAGTCCACAGTCCCTCGGCATCCTCTCCATCTACCTAATTCCTGGAAGAAGTTGATCATTTTTTTGGTGGGGGGTTGTCTAATGACACCTTTTCTGGGCCCTGCAGCTGGGTCTGCACTTGATACCTTTCCTTCCTTACTAGGACCCTCCTTGCCTTCTGTCTTTATACATTCAACCTTTGATCACTCCCTTTGAGGGTGTTGAGTCCGCCCTCCCGTCCCTCTGGACTGGTGTGACCCTTAGCAGCGGAGTGTGTGACAAGGGCAGGGCATGAGGGACAGGGTGGGAGTTGTGATCCCTGTCTAGTCACTGCTCCGGCCCCAACTTCACCTTATGCTACAGATTTCCTATGGCCATTGGCAGTGACGGGCAGCACAAAGTGGCTGGGATTCAAGGCCCGCTGGCGGGCGGCTTCCCGGTTGGCTTGGAGGGCCTGGCTGATGAGGTACTCGCTCTCCTGGGTGACATCCGACAGGCGCAAGTCAAACTCCAAAAGGGTCTTGTTGTCTGCCACACCCTCCAGGAGCTGCTTCCCGCCATCCTGGGAGGGCAGAAGGGAAAGGGTCATGGCACATCGTGGTCCAGGTGACAGGCACACACAATTTACACGCACGGAGATGTGGCTGAGGCAGCTGCCATTAACTCTGCTGCACCTTGACCTACTGCTCATCCAGACAGCGTGGTCAAGACCCACTAAAATGACTGTCCACCGAGTGACAGTGCTCTCGCTCCTCCACTCCCACCTGGGGCCTGGGGACAAGTCTGTCTAGGGACAGTGGAGGAGGAGCTTGGAGGAGCCAGCTCTGGGCAGCTTCTCTTCACCCTGCCAGCGAATGGGGAGGAGCAGCGCTGTCCCTTCCTACCTCTGCCTGCTGCCAGGCAAGATGCCAAACTGCAGCATCTCTCAGGAGCAGAAGAGGAGGACCAGAGAGTCTGTTGCCATGGGCCAATTGGCAGAGCACAAGATGGCCCTGAATCCAGGGGTCTGCCTGGTGCAGGACCTCACTCTGGGGCTTCTGGTCATGTGAGGACTGAGTGTCCCCCTGTGTCCTGGCCAAGCTGTCTATGGCTTGTAGCAGGAGCACCCCTGTGGGGTCGACAGAGGGGGGCTGCATGGCCGCTAGTTGGGGGCCTAACTGGAGCACACAGGGACACCCTGCAGTCCTCCACCCAAACTCTTGGGGAGCGCAGGTCAGTGTGAAGACTTCCACATGGGACGTAGAAAGCTGCTGTCTGACAGATGCACCCCATATATGTATTGGGAAGCAAATGTAATGGGTCACAGAAGCATTTAAAAAAAATGAATAGAGAGCTGGATGTGGTGGTACACACCTATAATCCCAGTACTGGGGAGGCTGAGGCAGGAGGATTGTTGCGAGTTCGAGGCCTACCTGGGCTACAAAGTGAGTTCAAGGCCAGCCTGAACTGCATAGTGAGACCCTGTCTCAAAAAGACAAAAAAAAGAAAGAAAGAAAGAAAGAAAGAAAGAAAGAAAGAAAGAAAGAAAGAAAGAAAGAAAGAAAAAAAAAAGAATAGAGTAGAACCTAAAGGAAAACATCAGGCCAGGCATGGTGACACATGCCTGTAATCCCAGCACTTTGTGGGCCTGAGGTAGGAGGGTCACGGTTAGTTTGAGGCCAGCTTGGGCTACATAGTGAGTTTGAGGCCAGCCTGAACTACAGGGTGAGACCCTGTTTCAACAAAAAAAGTAAACATCAGCATAAATTACAAAGAGAAAAAGTAGATTTCAATGACATATATATATGTACATATTCATGTAGCTTGCTCCCTCCCTCCCACTACAGAAGTGAGAATTAACACCCTGAGCCCCTTTAAGAATATTTTTTCAAAAGGTTTGTGACAGAGTCTCTCTAAGTCACTAAGTTGTCCAGGCTGGGCTGGAACTCATGATTCTTCTGCTTCAGTCTCCCAGAGTGCTGGATTACAGGCGCACACTCCCAGCCTGATGTACCTTACACTTCTCCCATGACCTGGTCAAGAAAGTTTGAGAAACACTGTTTGTTACAGAGAACTCAGGCTGGGCGGCAGCGTGAGTTGATGGTGGAGTGCTTGCCTAGAAAAGACTCAGGCTGGGCTGGGGGGCAGTGGTAAACCACATGCCTGCCATGCATAAGGCCCTGGGTTTGATCTCCAACACCACACAAAAAATGAAACTCCCATTTTCATAGATAATTGTGAGGATGAAAGGGAAAGCAGCAGGTGCCGGGTTCACCCCTGGGCCCAGGATGCGTGCCTGCGTGACACTGCATGTAGTACCAGAAGCCCAAGGTCCCAACATTCCCCCTTCAGGCAGCCCGCCCCCTGCTCCTGGAGGCGTGGCTCACCGGCCCGATGCGGTTGCAAGACAGATTGATGCTGGTGAGCGTGGTGTTGACCGAGAGGACCTGGGACAGGAGCGTGGCCATGGGCTCAGACAGCTCATTGCCACCCAGGTGCAGGGTGGTGAGGCATGTGTTGGACAGCAGGGCGTGCGCTAGGGCCTGGCCACCCTCGTCCTCTATGCAGTTGAGGCGCAGGTTGAGGGAGAGAAGGTTGGTGTTGTGCTCCAGGGCATGAGCCAGCGCCTGGGCCCCAGGCGCACGCACCCGGTTGTTGGCCAGGTTGAGCACACGCAGGCGGCTGTGGCTGAGCAGCTTGGCGGCACCACGTGCCCCACGGTCCCCAATGAGGTTGTGTGACAGGTCCAGCTCCTCGAGGGCTGGGTGGTCGAGCAGACTGCGGATCAGAATGCGGGCCTTCTCGTCATCCACGCGGCTGCGGGTCAGCCTGAAGATCTGCAGGTGGACAGATGGTGACCGGCCTGCTGCCTGCACACCTTTTGTACACAGTGACAGCATGGGTGGCAGGGGGAAGAGGCTGCTATTGATGGAGTGATTACTATGGGCGGGCACAGTGCCTGCACCTTTTATAACCTCTTCCCTGACCGCCAGCACCCTGGGGGAGTTGGACAAGTTCTCCCCATTTTGGGGAGAGAAAAAGAAGCCTTAGAGAAGTTCCATTATTCGCCCAGAGTTACAGGTTTGGAATTCAGGTCTGTCTGATGCCCCGGCCTCCCACTGCTTCCCCCTACCCCTGCCACTGGTGGATGAGATTGCTCTAAGGACTGAACCCAGGGCCTTTGCACTGAGCTACATCCCCAGCCCTTTTAAATTAAAAAAAAAAAAAAAAATTTAAGACAAAGTTGCTACATTGCCTAGGCTAGGCTGGAACTTTGGATCCTCCTGTCTCAGCCTCCCCAGTGCTGGCATTGGAAGCATGTGCCACCATGCCTGGCTTGTGAGTTTCTTCTAAGGAGAATCCAAAGCCTTCATCTATTCCTGCTCTGCTCTCCGCCTTTGCAGTCGAGCTTTTGGCAAATCTGATCACAGTGCCCCCCTCCTCTCTTTTTTGGCTCCTGGCGCCTGGCCCTGGCACCCTACTGCAGTTCCTCCAGGAACTCCCAAGCTTGCTAAGTCAACCCCCAGTGCCAAGCACTCCACCCCGCCCCCTGCTACTGGAACGCACCCTTCATGGCTTGGGCACACAGTGCCAGGCCCCTTCCTTCCTGCCTCACGTTTCTGGCAGGCCACCTGGCAGTGTCTCTTGCCCCTCTTCTGGCTCCTTTGGGAGGTGTCATGCTGAGCCCACACTCGAGAATCTGGCACCCGTTTCCATGCTTTGTGCAGACCTCTCCCAAGAGCTGCAGCCCCTCTCTGATGGGCGGAAGCTGTGCCAGGACGCCTCACGCTGAAACCCAGTCCTCCTCCCATTGTCCCCATCTAGCCAGTGGCCCCTCCAACCATCTGGTCTCCCAGGCAGGAAGGCCTGATGCTTCCGGCTGCTTCCTTCTCTTCCACATCCTCCCTATGCCAGCGAGGCAGCTGATGCAATTGCTCAAGTTCCTCTCCTCCATTTTCTCTCTCTTTCCCTCTCTGCAGGCCAAGCCAAGGTGCCAGAAATCCCTGCCTTCATCTCCATTTGGCAGGGAACTCTTGGGTGAACCGCCATGTCTACAACCCAACATCATAACCCCATGCCTAAGACTTTGCATGGTGCTGTGGTTTGGATGCAGTGGCGTCCCCACAGGTACTGAGCTATATGGACCTCCAGCCCCCAGGGTCTTGAGCTAAACACCCCTCTTTTCTTTATAAAGTTCCCAGCCTCAGACACTTGGTGACAGTAACAGAAAATGGACAAATTCAGAAGGTGCCTGGAGTGCCTTCAGATAAAGCCAGACCCCTGACAAGGCCTCTTTTCTCCTAGAAAGCCTGGCCATCGGCCCTACTCCCTCGTTGCAGGCTCCACCCACACAGCCTTCTCTGCCAGGCTCTAGAATGGCCCTGTTGTTCTGCCAGGGGCCTGGATGTGCTGCTCCCCACTGGAATGGCTTCCCGCTTTTCTTATCTACCACCTGCCCCTCCTGATCTCTATGCAGTGACACTTGCTCCAGGAAGCCTTCTCTGGCAAGGTCAAATGCCCCTTTTATAATCGCACATAAGAATGTCTTTTCTTCATGGTGGTGCACACCTGCAGTCCCTGAGGGAAGTTTAGGCAGGAGGATCACAAGTTCAGAGCCAGGCTACGCAACATAGTGACTTAGTGAGGCCCATCTTCAAAATACAAGGCAAGAAAGGGCTGGGGATGTAGCTCAGTGGTAGAGCATCTCTGGCTTTGGATACACACACACATGCATGTCTTTTTTTTATTTTTTTGAGATAGGGTCTCGCTATGCAGTTGAGGCTGGCCTTCAGCTCCCTATGTAGCCCAGGCTGGTTTCAAACTTGCAGCGATCCTCCTGGCTCAGCTTCCCGAGGGCCAGCCACCAGGACCGGCATGCATGTCTTTTCTTTATACCACTCATCCCAATTAGGAGTGCAAGAAACAGTACAGGATGCCCAGGCTGGGGGTCTGGCTCAATGATGAAAAACAAACACTGCCCTAAACCAGGAGCCCTGCTAAACTTTAAATTTCAGACTGACAAATGTGTCCCATGTGATATTTGGGACATACTTCTACAAAATCATTTGCTATTTACCTGAAACGCAAAGTTAGCTGGGCGCCCTGTGTTTCAGTTGCAGAATCTGCAGCCTCCACCCCCAGCTTGAGGCAATCAGCGCCTCTCATCCTGGCCGCTCTCAGCTGCAGAGGCCGCCCGGGGTGACTGTCAGCTCATGGCTGCCTCTTCAGCACCCAGGACAGGGCCCGGGGTACAGATGTTTGCTGATGACTAAGCAGGCCCAGGGTTCAGCCCTCAGCAACAAAACCCCAAACCAAAACCAGCTCGGTCAGTGAATGGAAGGAAAACAGGAGGAGGGCGATGAGAGGACAGAGAACCCGAGGCGGGGCGCTGAGAAGGTACCTTCAGCGTGTGGCAGGCCTTGATGGTGGCTGCCAGGGAGTGGCAGTCCTGGTAGGTAAAGAGGAAGAGCTTCCACTCGAAGTTCATGCCACAATCCTTGACACCATACACCAGGTCCAGCTCCTCCAGCTGACTCAGGCCGGCCACCAGCGGGCCCAACGAGTAGTGGTCGGAGCTGGATTCCTCGGCTTCCCCCTCGCTGCCCGAGTCCGACTGGTCTCCTGCCGTGCGGGGCGTGGGTGGCAGGTGGACAGGCGGGAGGAGCTGGTCCACATGGAGGCTGCGTACAAAGGCCTTGCAAAGAGGCAGCAGGTCGAGGATGGTGTTGGGGTCCGTGGTGCCAGGGATGAAGCAGCGCAGCAGACTCTCCAGGTGCCGCTCGAAGAACAGGCGCTTCCAGCTGCCACCGTGCTGGTCCACGTGGCACACAGGCCAGCGCTGCATGCAGCAGCGGCGCCAGTAGCCCTCATCGTCAATGAGGTTGGCAGTCACGGCCAGTGGCAGGTCAGGGGGCAGGTGGTTCAGGACCTTCTGCTGGTATTCTGGGGGCAGCTGCTTCAAGATCGGGTTATCTTTGGGAGCAAAGAAAAGAAAACAGGGGTCACAGCTCAGGGGACAACATAGCACCTGGTTTTGGCAACACTTCTGCAGCTAGATGGGCAGTGTCTGGTCTTGGGGAGGATCAGTCTGTAGAAGCTCATGGGTTGTCACCTCGTTTGATAGAGGAGACAGTTGCTGACTCCAGAGCCTCCTAGTTGGATGTGATTCATTCATTTCAAACAAGTGCATCTGCAGCCAGGTGTGGTGGTGTGCATGGGCAAACTGAGTACTCAGGAGGCTGAGGCAGAAGGACTGCTGAGTTTGAGGCCAGCCTAAGCTACATAGTGACACCCTGTGTCAAAAACAAAGCAAGCAAACAAATAGCAGCAGCAGCAGCAGCAAAACAAGTGTATCTGTCTGACACTTCCTGTGTGCAGGACGCTGTTGGGAGGGCTGAGCAGAGGACGGGTAAGTGCCGAACCCTGGCCCCTCACATTCCAGCCAGCAGAGACAGAGAAGAAAAAGGTGAAAAAAGCACGTGCAGGTCAGGTGGCCATCAGTGCTGGAGACAAAACGATAGTCCTGTGTTCAGAGAGTGCTCATCAGGGTACAGGGGGCCCCCGGCCCCTCACCCTTTGTCTTCTGTGGACTGGGTTTGTGGTTACCGATCACAGGTCCCAGACCAAACCAGGAAGCCACACGTGCTGGGGCTCAGTGTGGCGCGGGTTCTGGGTGAAGTGGGGCCCTGTGGGGAGGAGCTGCTTCTGGCTGGGACAGGAGAGGCATGGGGATGTGGCGGGCAGGTGTGGGGGAGTCTGCTGGGAGCCTAGAAGTAGGGTCTGCAGGAAGCGGGGGCCCCAGCCCTGCTCCTCTCCCTGCAGACTCACCCCGGAAGTTTCTGATGATGTTCTGGATGCAGAGCTCTGTGAGGAGGGGCACAATGGCCAGCGACCACTCGGTGTCCTCGGCAATGATCCTGCGCATGCGGCGGAAGTTCGGGACGGTGTGCTTGGCGGGTACCACACCTGTGGCTGAAGTGTGAGCCGCAAGAGAGGCCCTAGGGCCGGAGGGAGACTGGCGGAGCGCGGGCGGTGCGGGCGGTGCGGGCGGTGCGGGCGGGGGCCTGGAGTCCTGCATGCTGAGGGCTGGCAACGGAGGGCCAGGAGCCCCTGTGGTGACCTGGACACAAGAAGCTGCTCAGGTCCTTGATGCTGGTGGGGACCTGGAGCAAAGGGAAGTGGGGAAAGGTGAGACTTTGGAGGATCTTATAGTGCAAAGATAGAGTAGATTCTGGTGCAAATCCCAGCGACCAGCTGTGTGGCTTTTGGCAAGTGACGAAACCTCTCTGAGCTCTGTCTATGAAAGGAGGGTAACAGTTACCAAGATTATTAGGGGGAGGGAATAAAATAATGACCAAAGGAAGCAGAAGAAATTGTCTGCCACATGAAACTGTAGCAAGCAGCTGATGTGATTCACTTTTTAGGTCAAATAGTTCTTGGTGTATACTGGACATTCTTCTATGTATATTAACACATTTATCCCCGGAAAGCCTTTTAGAGATAGTCACTCATATTTTCCCATTTTCTGATGGGAAGTGGAAGTACAGAAAGGTTAACTGTCTTGTCCAATGTCACATAACTTATAAAAAAATGTATTTAAAGTTAGTTTATGCACTCATACTTGGGAGGCTGAGGCAGGAGGATGGCAAATTCAATACCAGCCTACACTGTGCTCAAACTAAAAAATGAAAAGGACTGGGGGTGTACCACACTGAGCCTGTGGCCATCCAATGTTAAGGTCATTTCAGGTTGGGAGAGAAAGAGGGGACCAAGCATGGGCTGCCAGGGTGCTGGCCCCCTCACCTCTCCACCCCTGAGCCCTCCTGTGATCTCCCCACCAGGACCACTTCCGGTTCTCCTGGCCCCACATCCCAGGCAGCTTGGAGCACAGCAGGTATAGGAGAGAAGGCAGCTAAATCTGGGGCTGAGGACAGGGGACGCAATATGGCTGGGTCTGGGGACACCCTGCCCTGTGCTCAGAGAACTGGGGGTGGGCAGGGCTGCCTGCCCAGCACTCAGCACCCTCAGATGGCACCTGCCTCAGGGCCTTGTGGCATGGCCTATGGGGAGGGACACGGTGATCTGGGAAAGGCGTCCTTGGCAGAGGGAGGGACCAGATGGTGCTCACTGGTGCCAGGCAGCTCCAGGAGGAAGAGCCTGGCTGAGGGGGTTGGTGGCTGGGCAGTGGGGGATGTTATTCCTGCATAGTGACACCCCTTGTAGAAACCAAATGCAAATTCAGCTAGGTCCTGCTTTGGATTCAGGGCCCCATGGAGGCGCAGCTGGAGTGAGTGCTGCTTTAGTCCACACTGACTTTGAGTTTCTTGCTTTACCAGTTACCTGCTGTGTGACCTTGGCCCAGTTACTCAACCTATCTGAACTTCAGTTTCCAGGTCTATGAAGGGGATAATGACTCTTCCCTGTGTTGGGGACTTCCGGGATTCCGCTGGGATGATACTTGGTGACTACTGATGATATTTGGAAAGGCTGCTGAGGGATGGGTGCAGGTGATAGCAGCAGGGGGGGCGGGGACTTGGCCTGGGGACCATTCCCTGGGGTGAGGTGGTGGTGGTGTTGGAGGCTGGAGGCACGGCAGCATGGAGGCAGGGAGACAGGGAGGAGGCTCAGGCAATAGGCCGGCCCTGCTCCTGGACTCCTGGGCCTCCTCCTGGATGTTCTGTCAGCCGCTGGCACACTGTGGGCCACAGGGCAGGGAGCAGGCCTCGGCTTGGTGGGAGCAGGCGGGTTCCTGGTGAGCAGGTGTTGCCGCACTGTTGCCCAGCCTGCCCTGGTCAGCAGCAGCCCCTGCTCCCTCCCCCTTGGAGACCCCTCCTGGGTCAGGGAGACCCATGACAGGGCCTCAATAGCGGCCGAAGGGAGGCACAAGGTCACTCTGCTCCAGCTGTTACCACCGGAGCCCCACAAGCAGCCCCAGACTACGGGGTCTGGTGTCACTTCTTTTTTTTTTAATTTTAAAATTTTTTTTATTTTAAAGAGAATAGTAAAAAAAAATAGCAAAATACAAACAAAACAAAGCAAGGACATGAAAAATGATACAGGTTTTCAAACCAAATGATAGGGATTAACAGTGGTTGTTCTATTACATATCATTATCTTCAACAAAGTTGATCAGATTACCAGATGTCAGACTGGAAGACTGATCAAACCATTAAAGAGAATAAGAAAATAATAATTTAAAAGAACATTAGAGACAATACAGAGTTTCACTAGACAAGATGGTAGGAATTCACCAATGGTTGTTATGCTGCATATTGTCTTCACATAAGTTGCTCAGATGACCAGATATAAGCATCTAAAATTGGTCAAAGTATATATAAAAAATTTTAAGCACTAACTGCTTGTTTTTGTTTTTGTTTTTGTTTTTGTCTTTCTGAGACAGGGTCTTGCTATGCAGTTCAGGCTGGCCTTGAGCTCACTTTGTAGTCCAGGCTGGTCTTGAACCTGCAACGATCCTCCTGCCTCAGCCTCCTGAGTGCTGGGATTACAGGTGTGTGCCACCATGCCCGACAGCATTAACTGTTCCTTTTATTTATTTATTTTTTTTTTGGTTTTTCTCCAGTACTGGGAACCAAACTCACGACCTTGCGCTTGCCAGGCAGGCGCTTTTGCCGCTGAGCTAAATCCCCAGCCCCTAACTGTTCCTTTTAATAAACCATCAGACATCAGCAATACAGTACGGTTATCCCAGCTATCTATATATATATATATATATATATAGTCTTAGAACTTTCTTTTTCTTTCTTTTTCTTCTTTTCCCCATCCCAGTTCCTTCCTTTGCACAATTTCTTTCCCTTTCATATTACCTATTGTACATCTTGGGTTTTATTTACTCTTTCATGTTCTTACACTATGGAGGCAATATGATCACTGGTGTCATTTCTAGGATAAACACTGACATCATTAACTACATAATATGGTCAGTGCTGATCACTTTCCCTTAATCACCTCTTGCTGTTTTAAAAATATGAATTGTGAAAAGTTTTGGTTGGGTGTAGTAGTGCACACCTGCAATCCCAACACTCTTGGAGGCTGAGACAGGAGAACTGCAAATTAGAGCCCAGCCCTAGCAATTTAGCAAGACTTTGCCTGAGAATAAAAAATCAAAAAAGGCTGGGGTGGAGGTTAGCAGAAAGGACCTGGGTTCAATCCCCTGTACTAAAAAAACCACGTTTTTGATACGCAGATTTGTACCAGACACAGGATTTTGATCTTGAATATTTTTAAAAACCTACCTTTAAAATCTAACACTAGCGGGGCATAGTGATGCATGCCTGTAATCCCAACATTTGGGAGTCTGAGGCAGGAGAATCACTGAAAATTTGAGGCCAGCCTGAACTTCATGCTGAGACCCCATCTCAAAACAAACAAACAAACAAACACACACACACACACACACACACACACAAAAACCACTAATAATAGAGGCCAGGCATGGTGGCACCTGCCTAAATCACAGCACTTGAGAGGCTGAGGCAGGAGGATCACCACCAGTTTGAGGCCAGCCTGGGCTACATAGTAAGACCCTGTCTCAGCAAACTAAAACAAAACAAATAATAGGTCAAAGTATATTTAGAAGGATAATGAACAAAATGAACTCCTGTTTCCCTGTTACTTGTATTGTAAAGACAGTGTAACATGTGGCCCCTCCCCAGGCAGGTGTCACCCTGTCCACCTCTGCCACTCTTTCTTCATGCAGGCCTGGCACTGTGCCCACCATGCACCTGTTGAGGCCCCCAGGGTCCTGCCATTCTCACTTAGGCTCCAGACCTCTTTTCCCCTAAGCTCAGTGGTATGGGCTTTCCTGCTCTGCCCACGCCCCATATCTGGGTGCTGGTTCCACCCACCTGCTCCCCAGACCCCTCTGGCCTTTCCTGCTGCCTCCACATCTGCCTGCACCATAGCCCAGCTGTTGGGCCTGGGCTCCTGTCATCAGTTGGTCCTCCCATATCTGGATCTTGGGCAGCCTCTGCACCCCACTGGACATAGGCAGCTTCCCTGGTTCCTATGTCCAAGGCCTCCCTGCTGTTACACCCGGGACACTGTAGGCCTCTGTCACCTCACCTAGGAAAGGGATCCTGGTGCCCTGGGTCTGAGCTTGGCACCACTCGCTGGGCTTTCCTGTCCCCCAACCTGCTGAACACACCCTCCAATCCCTGTGTCACTACCAGGTGGGGCTCTGGGGTGCGGAGTGCTGCCCAACCTGCTTGCCTGGATCTCAGGCCTGCTCTAGTGGGTGCTGGTGTTTGGGGCTGCCCCACGCTTCTAAGAATAGCTCCTGATGAGAAGCATCCTATTGGCCAGAGCCATTGGTCCGGGGGTGGCTACAGTGCCAGCCAATCAGAGCCCTCCTCAGGTTTGTCCAAGTGCAGGCGACAGAAGGACAGATGTCCTTGAAGACTCTGCAGCCCCCGTTTGCTGGGAGACGTCTCCTTCGCACATGGGGCTGCCTGCAGCAGGAGGGACGGTGTCCAGAGGGGATGGATGGCAGACCTGGAGCACCCTGGTGCCTTCCTCCCCGTCCTGAAGACCCCAGACAACCTGGTGCCTCCACAACCCTGAGACCTAATGTGGCTGCTGCTTCCAAGTCCCTTTTGCTGAAGCTGAGCTCTGGTAGGCTCGCAGTTTGGTGAAAATACAGGGAAAATCCTACCAGGTACCAAAATAGTTCAGTGGGCCAGCTGAAAAGGGCCGAGGCCCCTAGTTGTCACTTCCAGACCTGGGTCCCTAATGTGGTGGCCTTGTCCTCTGCAGCCACAATGCACCTCCAGCCTCACACCCCAGCTCTCCTGGCACTGGACAGTGTCAGCTCAGGCGTGACGGTAGCAGGTCCCTTCAGAATCATTCTCTCACCTGTGTTTTCAACCACCCTGTAGTGGAGGCAGGGCAGGCTTCCTTAGCCCATCTGGTGGATGAAGAAACCGATGACTGGGACAGGGACAGACTGGCTCCTGAATACCCAGGAGAGCTGTATACTTTGAATGTCAAGCATAGGAACCATAACAAGCTACACAGATATATGTTTATGTGAAATCCACATCCCAGTAGGAATGAGTTTCAAATCCTCCCAGGTAAATCCAGCCACTGGCTTGGAGGCAGAGATCGCCCCTGCCTATAGATGACATTGCAGGGCCCCCTCACCCTGCTGTCACAGCCCTGGCCCTCAGCTGCCCTCCCTTCTCTTGTTGAGAAGGGGGGTTGCCACTCTCCCTGGCTCCCCACTGGCCTCCACTGGCTCCACCCTGCCCACCTGTACCCAGGGTTCCTAGGCGAGCCCTCCTGGGGTGGGTGGGTGCTGTCCTGGGGCCCTGGGCTTGTGTCTATCTCTGCCTCCATCTCTTTCATGCCCACAGTGGCTTAGTTTAGGACAAGCCACACCTACATTCCCGGCTGGGGAGTCCCAGTTTATAGTCAGAGAACAGAATTTCTCTGACAGATGGGCTGGTCTTCTGCCCCGTGAGAATCATAGTGTTCGATTCCCGGGACCTGCTCCTGCCAACTCCTGCCCGCTCAAGTCTGCTGCCTCAAGAGGGGTTCCGGTGGCCCGGCTCCTAGTTCCCTCAGACACCCCAGCTGCCCCTCCCGACCCTACCTGGGGTGAGGACTTTTCTCTGTAATTGAGGGAACCACCGTATGCTGTGTTGCGGGGGGAAGTGAGCAGAAGCTTCTGGGCCTGCAGGGGAGGGGTCACTCTTCTGAGGGCCCCAGGGCCACCAACACTGATATAATGGGGCCACGCAACGGCCCCAGCGGGCCTCGGGCGCTGGTTGGGCTCCCTGCTGCCGTTAGGGAGGTGGTCGCTAGGGACGCTGATGTTGCCTGGGAGTCCTTAGGGAAGCCCAGGTTGCCAGGGGCGGGGCCAGCGCTGGGCGGAGTCAGTCGGTGTTTGCTACACGCCCACAGCATGTCCTCCGGGTCAGGAAATCTGCGGTGTGGGCTGTGGGTTACCTGGGAATGTGCGTTTTTGTTTGCGGGGCCGTGTTCAGGATCGCTTGGGCTCCTTCCCAGAGAAGGCCCAGAAAAGCCGGTGGGGAGGTGAGTGAGGAAGGGCTAACCCCACCTATCCGGGACCTCAGGGCGAGGCAGGAAGGAGCCTGCGCAGCTCCCACAGCTCTCGGCTGGCTTCACTCCTGCCGGCCCCAGTACTGGGCAGACGAACAGACCCCAGGAGCGGCTGTGAAAAGGAACAGTGCTCCTGGTGGAGGAACTGTTCCCGGACCGCGCAGCTTCCTTGAACTTCAGCTCCAGGTAACTGTTACCTAGTGCCACAGACCCTGCGGTGTCTCATCAGTAACGCTGGGCACCACGCTCACTCTGATGGCCACCCCAAGGGCCACTGAGAGCTTCTGTTGCTGCCAGCTCCACAAATCATCCGTCTCAGGAAGATGCCGCAAGGACGTGGCTTCACTGGACAGCAAGCACCCGGGGTCCGGCGAATCCTGGCCTTGGAGACACCCCTTGAGCCTCTCCTATTCCCAGCAGCAGTGCTTCGAGCCGGTGACCCATTCTGCAGGGAGGAGGCTGACCACCACCTTGGCTTCCTCCACTCAGGCAGGGCATGTGCTGGGCAGCTTGTTTCAAAGGTGCATAGTTGCCTTGACCCTGTCACCAGCCCCAGCCCCTTGCTGTCCCCCCGCCTGCAATGCTCTTCCCTGACTGCCCAGCTCAGCTGCCCACCCCGCCTCACCCTCCTGCTTCCTGGTGTCACTGGACTGTCCCCGTTGGACACCACCTCTTCACTGTCCCACTCCACCCCAGCAAGTACCACTGGGCTCAGCAGCTGACCAGCTCCGCTGCTCAGTGGACTGACCAGGCAGTGGGGCTGAAATAAAACTCTGGACTTCTGGGTCACTGTTAACAAGGCTGTTGACCTAGGAGGGTCTGCCCATCTGCTGTGATCTCCACCTGACACTTCCGGAGCCTCTGTGGGTGCTCAGTGGCAAGGACCGTCCCAAAACTCTGCCAGTGAGGTGGTCCAGATCTGGATCCCGCAGGCTTTTCCCTGGTGTGAGTGGTCACACTGGTGATGGTGCCCGTGTCATGGTGGGAGGGCAAGGCCCACTCTTTTTAAAGAAAAAGAACCTTCCAGAGCCTGCTGTCCTCTGTGCAGTCCACTTTAATAAGCAGTCATAGCCCTGGTAGTCATGTTTCACATTTGTTGTGAGTGACGCTTCTGGGCCACTTCTGTGTCCCCAGTCTGTCTCCTTGTGTCAGGTGACAGGTGGTCTCCTTCGGCTCAACAACTGGGCCTCTGGGAGGTCGTGGGGCTCCTCCAGGGCGCCAAGTGCTTAGTCCCTGTAGGTCCCTGGAGGGCTAGGGTCAGAGCTGTTTGAGGGCGTAGGCTTGGGCTGCACTAAGGGCAGCATCCAGGTCCACGGCGCTTCCGGTGCCCTGGGCCACCACACGCGAGCCCCAGGCCTTGCCTCCCATGGGGCTGCACACAGCCAGGGCCCAGGCCTCTGCTGTGAAGGTAGGTGTGGTGCCCTGGAGATAGAGACAGAGACAGAATCAAAGGTAGGTGCTGTGGAGTAGCCCCAAGGCGGCCCCTCCAGGGAGATGTCATAGGGACTGGGCTGCTGAGCAGCTTTGCAGGGATGCAGGGAGTGGGCCCTCGGCAGGGGTGACCAGGGGATCTTACAGTGCCTTCTGAGTTGGAGAGAGCTGTCTTTAGGGACAAGGAGCTTGCCCTGTTCCTGGCCTGGTCAGCCTCACAGGTCTCCTCTCCCTGCCCCAGTCCCTTGTCTGGCGGGGGTAGAGGTGTGGAACCCAAGGCCTCCAGCCATGGTGCTGTGGAGTAGCATTCACTCACCTGGGCCACCTGGCAGGCACACAGGATGCTGCCTACTGGCTGGGGGCTGAGGAGGAGCACGGAGGTGCCTGGGGCATGCTCACACAACTGCCGCACCACCTTCACCAGCACCTGGGCAAGGGAGGGCATGGGTGACCCACGGCCACCTCCCCCAAGGACACATCCCCTCCTCCAGCCTCTCCACCGGCACAGACCGAGAGGGACTCAACAGAGACGGTGTCCACGATCAGAGGGCCCTTTTTATGCCGCCTCAGCAGCTCCTGGGACTTCTCAGCAGCCTGCAGAGCGGAGGGACACAGAAGGCCAGGCTGAGAGGCTGATCTGGCATTGCTCCCATGCCAGCACCCAAACCCAGCCCCGGCCCTGCAGTCCCTCCCCAGCGGGGCCATGCCTCTGAACAGAGGTGGCGGGCTGGCCTTGCTGGCTTCTATCTCAGAGGGATGTGGGGACCAGCCCTGGTAATGGTCTTGACTAGCAAAAAGAAAGGAGGCTGCCACCCACGGACCACCTGTCCCCTCACCTGACCGAGCTCCAGCTTGCGGATAGTGGTGTTGGCGCGGCGCTGCAGCAACTTCAGCCTGGCCTGCAGCTCCCTCCGCTGCCACTGGGGCATCACAGCACCGTCCACGGCCTGCGGCCAGGGGTAGCAGTGTCATCCCTGCCCTGTCCCCGAGCTACTCTGCAGAGGGTGGTGGGTGACTCCATGCTGGGCTGGCCCTCACCTTTGTGAGTCGTCCTACATCCTTGGACAGACGCTGAGCCTCCTCGAGGTGCCTGGTGCCCTGACTTAGACGCTCTGTGGCTGCATCAAACTCCCTGGCCAGGTTCTCGCCCACCTCTCGGGCCTGTGGGGTAAGGACAGAACAGTCAGGGCCACCCTAGGACAGGGGCTTGCAGTCACTGCTGGTCAAGGGCAAGTCAGAAATGTGGAACAGTCAGGCATGATCACGGCACCAGCACTGAGTACTGTAGCAGACATTCACACCAAGTGTGAACAGCGGGGCTCCCACCTCAGGTGGGGCCAGTGTGCAACACCAACGCTGGGTCTGCTGCTGGGCATCCCCGAGCCCGGCGGTGTCTGCAGTGTGTGTGGCCCCTGCCCCATCCACACCCAGAAGCCTCCTGGGCGCACTGGTGTGCTGACCTGCTGGGCCTGCTCCCCGGTGACGGCCAGCAGGCGGGTGGTGCCCTTGGTGAGCTGGCACTCTCCAACAATAACCAGGTCCCCCACAGCCCCTGTGCGAAGCAGGTGCCTGTGGGCAGGAGGAGGAAGTCAGGGGATGAGGAAGTAGGGAGAAGCCTGGGTCCCAAGCCAAATGCTGGTGGCTCCACAGACCAGGAAGGGTACAGTCCAAGGTAGCAGGGGGTGACTCACGTCCCACAGCAGAGCTCCACGGAGGCCTGCAGTGCAGCCTGGGACATGGGGTCCAGGGCACAAGCCACAGGTACCCCAACCGACACCACACGCACAGGGTCTGGGTACACCTGTAGCGGAGAGGCCGGGCTGTAGTGACCCGCAGAGGATGGGGGCCTTCTGGCTATGTCAGGGGCAGTCGCTGCCACCAGGAGGGTGGCCCTGCTCACCTCATCAAAGGAGCGCAGGCCAGGGACGCAGGTGGTAAGCGCCAGGGGGACCTCCTCCATGTACACAGGCTTATCCTGCTGCACGGCCTCCTGCACGGTGCCCTCCACTGTCCTCAGCTGCTCTGGGGTCAGAGGGGCCTGGGGTGGAGGGGGAGAATGACAGCATCAGCCCCGTACATGTCACTCTCAATGTCCCGGGCACTGTCCCCAGGTCCCAGAGCATGGCTGGCATGGGACAGGAGCTCTGTAAGCACAGGTGGGGCAGAGGGCTCCAAGCCACTTGCAAGAGGGGCCGATGGGAAGCTGCAGGCCTTCACTGGGCACCAATCACTTGGCAAGAGACACCAAGAGGAGGCTTGTCCTCAAGGAGCTTAGATGGGGTGGCTTGGCAGGGGGAATGCAGGAGGGGGCTGTGGGCACAGAGCAGCCAGGTACCACAGGGCCCGACGGCTAGATGTACTCGGAGGCCAGGAGATGGGATGGGAGAAAAGGCGAGTGGCTGGGTCTGAGCAAGGCTGGCTTGGGGACAGCAGGAACAAGAAAGCCAGCGGCTGGCGGTGAGGGGCACCACACAGCAGGGCTGCAGGAGGCCGCCATGGCTAGCCTGACCCCTTACTGACACGAAGAATCTGGGAAAGGGGCTGTCGGAAGGTCACAGAGACCGAACGGCAGTGCCGGGCCCTCAGCCTGGTCACTCCTGCCTCACAACACTGGGCTCACCTGGGTGGCCACGTCGAAGCGCAGCCTTTCGGGGTTGAGGTGGGAGCCCCGCTGCTCCGTGCTGGGTCCCAGAGTCTGCCTCAGTGCCCAGTTCAGCAGGTGGGTAGCCGTGTGCTTTTGCATGCAGCCCAGACGCCAGGCCTAAAATGCTCCTGTCACTCAGGGGCCTGGGTGGAGGTGGGGTAGGAGGGTGAACAGGCTGCAGGGAATCAGGCCTACATGGTGGGGCTCTTACCTCATCCACGTGTAGCTGCACCTGGTCCCCCACCTGCAGGTGCTCGGGGGCCAGCACCTCGTGCAAGACAAAGCCTCCCCAGACCTGGGCCCGGGCCACGGGGAACAGCACATCCTAGGAAGGACAAGGCAGGACACCAAGCGACTGCTTGTAGCTTCCCTGTCCCTGGCCCCGCATGACCCCAGCCTGTTCCCAAGGACATTACCCTGGTGTGGAGGACACTACCTGTTGCCCTGCCCGCACCAGATAGCCCCGATCTGAAGCCTGGCCGCCTTGTTCAGCGTAGAAGTTGGTCTTGTTCAGAAGGAGACCGCAGCGCTGGCCTGGCCCCACGGTGGCCACAGCAGCCCCCTCCTCTGTGTACAGCTGCAGCACCTGGGCCTCACAGGGGCCGAACTCTGCAGAGCGCAGGACGGCTGTCAATGCCAAGTGGGTACCAGGGACATGGCCCATGGGTCTCCACAGCGAGCCCTGGAGGTGACCCTGGCAAGGCTGTGCCCTGAGGAACGATCCCGGCTCTCACCATAGTCCCCAGTGGGCTGTAGGGAGTAGCCGTACTTGGGGCTGTCATCGGTGGGGGGCACCCCACGGTGCTGCAGCTCCGCAAGCGCATGGACGTCAAGGCGCAGTCTCTGCTCCTGAGCTGGTTCAGCCTGGTAGGCCCGAAGCTGCAGAATGGGAGTATGGGGCACAGGTGCCTGGAGGGCTGGTCCCTGTTGGGCTGGCTGGAGCAGCAGCCGTGGGCCAGGCACCCTGGGACCAGGCCTCTTGCCTCTGCTGTTGCCAGGCCCCTCTCCAGGATGCTGAGCTGCCCTATCCTCTGCTGCTTCCTTGCAGGCTGTGGCAGCACTGGAGGCTCCGTCCAGTCATCTCACAGAGCCCAGTGCCAGGCAAGGGGCCGACATAACATGTGTCCCTGCCCATACCTGGGCCTCCTCCTCCACCAGCTGTGCCAGCCCTGCAGAGTCCAACTGCACACCCTTCTCCGCCAGCATCAGCTCCACTAGGTCCAGGGGGAGCCCCAGGTCCCCAGCCATCGACAAGGACCAGGCCACCTCAGCTTTGGGGAAGGAAGACAGGGTGTTAGGGCTAGGCAGAGGGAGATGAAGGAAGGGGAGAAGAGTGAGGGGCTAAGGCCAGGGCTCTAACCATGTAGGCAGATGCCACAGGAAGGGGAGTGGCGTGAGTGTGGGGCAGGGAGAGGAGGCAGGGTGGCTGGGAGCGTGGATGGGGTCAGCAGGGCGGAGTTCACACTGCACACAGCACTGTGTTGGAAGGAGAAGACTCTGGGGGTCAGGAGATACGAGCTGGCCTGGAGCCCCCTCCTGTGCCTGGCCATGCCTGTGAGTTCCTCACCTTAGCCAGGTCCCCGACTCACCAGGGAACAGATCAGAAGGCCCCAGACGCTTCAGGGTGCGGTCGATGATGCGCCGGCCCCGCTGCAGGGAGTCCAGGAAGGCCGCCTCATCCTCTGACACCAGCCTGGCTATCTGGCCAGACAGGAAACAGTGGAGCTAGTCCCCTGAGGGGGAACACCTCTCTCCACGGCTCTCCCATCCCCAGGGGTTCCTACCTGGGCTGAGTTCCTCTGCAGTTCTGGATATGCATCTCCCTAGGGAAGGACAGGTGACAGATAACAGCCCATTCCACCTCTGCCAGGCTTCCCTAAGGATGTCCTGGAGGCTCAGTTGCTCTGAGGGACCCACATAGGGACAGTGGGGTAGGGATGCAGGCAGAAGGGTCCCAAGGTCACATGATAGCTAGCCTGAAGAGGGGGCTTCCTGGAGCGTCCCTGCCTCTTGTGAGCAAGTATGGTTTTGTCAGTCCATGACAGGTACCGGACTGGACACTTAGGACCAGGGGAAGGGGAACCCCATGTGCCCAGGTCAGGGGCACTTTGGGGCCCAGCACTGGGCTCCTGCACCCCAGGCAGGAAGCTCTGCCCTTACCAGTATTTCCACTACCACCGGCACCAGGCTGCCTAAGAGGCCAGGTGGTGCCCGAAGCACCTCCATGGAGAACCGCACAGCTCGACGGAGAATCCGGCGAAGAACCAGCCTACAGGAGGTCAGAGCCGAGGGTGAACCCCACAGCCAGTGTGCAGTCAGCCTGCCCCATGTCTCCACCCACCCCTCCTCTCCTAGCAACCTTGCAGCCCCTGCCCTTGCTGTGGCTCCCGAGACTCACGGTGCACCTGACATCCCCGGGGAGACACCATCGGCGATGCAGACACTGAGTGTGCGGATGTGGTCGGCCACCACACGGTAGGCTGTGTCTGTGTGTCCCTCATCCGCTGCCCCCACCCGGCCCAAGTAAGGGGGTGCCCCACAGCCCTGCAACGTGGGAGAAGAGACAGGGCCGATGGTGATGTTGGTGTCCTCAGAGGGCTCAGCCTGGCCAAGGCGACGATCACATCTGTGACTACTTGCTGGATTTCTACTGTCACAACGGTGAGTCCTTGAAGACCATGGCATTCATCCTGAAAACAGCTCCTTGAGAGGCATTATTATCGTTGCTTTCAAGAGGAGGAAAGTGAGGCTCAGAGGAGCAAAGCCAGGCAGGCTGCAGCACTCGTGAGAAGCAAGTGTGACGTGGGCAGCAGGGGGCCTGATGCTGCTCCTCTGGGCTGGGTCCAAGCTGTGTGCGCAGCAGCTTCACCTGTCCCGCTTCTGCCCCGCTTCATCACATCGGTGAGTGTCAGATCCCCAGCACATCCTTCACTTCTCCCTCCAAGACGGCTCTCAGACCAACCTGCTTCTCTTGGCCTCCCCTGAACTTCTTCACCCGTGCTCTGTTGCCTGGCATGATAACAGCCTCCCAACCGGTTCCCCACTCTTACTCCTGTCTCTCTTGGGCCCCCCATGCACAGCAATAGGGACAGGTTCCCCAAGTGCTCAGGGACCCTGCCTGCCTCCGGGCCAGCCTCCTCCCGCATCCAGGACAAAGCTCCACACTGCACTTCAGGGGCCATGGCGTCTGGCTTCTACTTTCCTTTCAGAGGCAGTTTGCAAAAATGGCCTGTCCTGAGCTCCTGAGCACATGCCACTCTGCAGTGACTTCATACAGTTGTTTCCTGTCTCAGGATGGAGTCTGCTTCTTCCTCTCCAGCCTGGGGGGCCCTGTGACTTACTCCGGCCCACAGAATACAGTGGAAAGGGCACTGTCTTGGGCCCAGCACTAGGCTCCCTGGGGCCCAGGGAGGAAGCTACATCTTTACCAGCATTTCTACCACCACCGGCACACATTCCTCTTACATGTCCCTCTAGCCACTCCCTCACCTCATGTATCGCATGGAGCAGTGGGGAGAAGAGGTCAGTGTCGTAGGTGGAGTGCCTGCCTTGTAGCACGGCCACCAGCCTCTCCAGGCCCATTCCCGTGTCCACGTGCCGCTGGGGCAGGGGCTGCAGACTTCCGTTGGCCTCTCTGGCAAGGGACAGTGTGCAAGGGGAGGGTGAACCAGGATTAGGGGGTGAGGAGGGTGCAGCAGAGAAATGAGGGATCCCACAGGGCTGACAGTGGAAGGAACCAGGCGGGCACCTCCCTCATACCCAGTGGCAAATGAAAAAGGCCATGGGTCCTGTCCTTTATCATAAAGGGCCAATCCCACCCTCACACCTGTGGGGCCCTCGCCTGGACCCAGATGCCACCTACTGCACAGAATTCTTTGCCTAGAGAGTCATGTAAGGCCAGAAGAGTCTTACAGATCATCAGGTTCAACACCATCACACTCATGTAAGAGGCCAGAGAGTCACAGTGACTGTGCGTCACGGCCAAAGGCTAGGATTCAATCAGTTATTATCTGAAAAGTGTTTAGAAATGCGCCTGACACATACTAAGTGTCCTTCAGGTTTTTGTGTTTGTTTTTTTGCAGCGCATGGGATAGAACCCAGGCCTCATGCATGTTAGGCAGGTGCTCTACCCTGAGCTACATCCCAGGGCTGTTTGTTTTATAACTGCATCAGTCTGCTGAGCGCTACCTTTTTCACTTCTAGCCAGGCACTGTCCTATCTCAGCACTCATTACCTGTTGTGCTGCATGAAGACCAGATTCCAAAGCTCCACCAGCTGAGGAGCTCCCATCCCACCGGCCAGGTCATAGTGGATCTCAGTACAAGGCCCACAGGGGCCAGTGTCCCCCATCTCCCAGAAGTTCTCTTGTGGTCCAAAAGAAAGCACACGATTGACAGGCACCCTGGGGAGAAGGCCAAAGAAGTGGCAGGAGAAGGACTGATTCAGAAGCTGGGATTCCCTCTGCCATGAGAGCCCCATCCAAGTACCCACTCAGGAAGAGGAAAAACAGGGCTGCCCCACGGCACCCTGGGACTTGCTGAGGCTCTGAGGACTGGTGCCAGGTCTGTTTCCAGCCTTCCTGCCCTCTAGGATTGGGCTGAGGAGAGGGGTGACTTACCCTAAGCTGAGCCAGATGTCCCTGCTCTCCAGATCTGGGTCCAGTCCTGCCTTGGGATCACCACCAAAGTAGGAGACCCACAGCCTGTCTTCAGGGATCCCGTAGACTTGAGTCAGCAGTTCCCAGGCCATGCTGCAAGCCTCCTCCTGCAGTGGAAACCAGCTGGAGGCCATGTGTGTGCCAATCAAGCCACAGTAGCTCAGGATTCAGTTTAAGACAAAACTATGTCCAAGGCCCACCCTGTTTGTAGAACACCACAACCATTTCTGCCTCAGTGTCTTTTCCTGCCCAGAAAGCTTCCCTGCTCTCCTTTCAAGTTCCCCTTGTATGAAAATCCTCTGCCTACCCTGGCCTGGAGTGACCCTGGACTCCAGTTAACACCTTGGCATTGTTATTTGACCATTTTAAATGTACATCTGACCAGCCATTAGGCAGCAGGCACTTAACAGTCCAATCAGGGAAATAAGACGCATTCTTCTTACACATGTTCCTGTACCATTTTGCCCCTGCATCTAGAATGAGGCCCTGCTTGAGCTGGGAGCCTCACCTTGAAATATTCACCCCCGAAGGCCCAATTGCCAAGCATTTCAAAGAAGGTGTGGTGGGATAGGTCTCGGCCCACATCCTCCAGGTCGTTGTGGCGTCCTCCGGCCCTCACACACTTCTGGCTGTTGGCCACACGTCGGAAGCCAGCCATCTCGCTTCGTGGGTCCACAGTGCCCAGGAAGATGGGCTTGAACTAGGAGATCAGGAAAGGGGACAGGACATCTCAGTGGACAAGGGGGTCCCTGTTCAGAATGAAGGATGACTGTGACTCAGAGACTGCAGTGTCCTTCTGTTCTAGGGGGCAACCTTGGAGCCTGGGGTGGCCCTCTCTGGTGCGTGTGAGGCAGAGAAGGGGTAAATAAACCGTGAACCAGAGACCTGCTAGGGAAACAGGAAAGGTAAAAGGAAGAGGAAGAGGGATGGATGAGTGGCTGTGCTAGACTCCTCCATCTCACCTTTTAACCATACCCCAAACTTTCAGGGTGCAAAAAAGACTACAGGGTGCTAGGAACTGACCACAATAGCAGTATTTTGTGGGGAACTTGAGCAGCCTATACGTTACCTTCCCACCCATCTTTAATGTTCAAGTGAGAACCATTTAGAGAGGGTAGATGGTTGCTTAAAGTCACAAGCTTAGAGAACAGTACCTAGTACACAGGAGGTGCACGTTTATTTGATGTACAAGTTATTTAAAGATCAAAATCTTAGGACTGGAGATGTAGCGCAGTGGTAGAGCGCTTGCCTAGCCTGCGCGAGGACCTGGGCCCAATCCACAGCACAGAACGCATGTACGTATGCATACATGCATGAATAAATAAATGAATGCGTGCATGAATGCAGTCTTTCCCCCATCAGGATCTAAAACCCAATCCCTACCCACCAGTTTTACCTCCCGAACTCCGCCCCCAATAGCTTCACTGAATCACACGCAGCCCTCATTCCCCAGAGGCCTTGAGCCTCCCCGCGACCCCAATCTCGCGGCGCCTCTCTGCCTCTCCTGAAGTTCGCGGGCTCGCCCCGCCCACCTGGTTCATGCCCGCGTTTACGAAAAGCAGGCTGGGGTCGCCGCGCGGCCGCACAGAAGCAGAGGGCACCAAGCGGTGGCCATGGCGATCGCGAAAGAAGCTCAGGAAGGCGTCTCGCACAGCCGAGCCTCGGGTTGGAGGGGGCTGGGTGGACAGCGGCCGTCGGCAGCAACCTGGCCATGAAGGCGAATTTCGAACGGCCCACCTTAGCCACCCGGCGACCCCTGTGGCTGATGCCGCCATCTTAGCTCCTGGCGGCGGCTTCGCGGCGTCAGAGAGCGACGTAAAGGGAGGCGCGCGTTGCCTACAGTGGCCCCTGGCGACGGGAGGACTCACCGCAGCCTCACCGCTGGGCGGAAGTGATTGGGAAGGATGGGGACGAAGAGGTCGGGGTAGCGCAGCGCTTTTATCTCCATTATCCGTTTAGCCTTAAGCAGATACGCAAGAGCCTGTTGTGTGCTAGGCACTGCTTCAGGCGCTTAGGTTACATTAGTGACAAAATTAATAAACTCCCTGCCCTCTGAAATCTATATTCTAGCAGTAATTGTTAGGCTGATTTTGCAAAGTTTTAAGTGGGATTGCAGGGAACAGACGTGGGTTAAGGTGTGTGTGTGTGTACCAGGCCACTGGAAGAAGGTAGAGAATGCCAAGGGAATATCAGTGTTCATTCAAGAGTCATTCAGCAGAGATTTAGTGCAGATCGCTATGTGCCAGGCACTGTCGTAGGCACATGCCAGTTCCCTCTGCACTTGGCATTGGAGAGAGTCCTTTCGTCCTTAGGGAGCCAGAGCCTGCCTGTCGGAGACACAGATGCCAAATAGCATCTGCTGCATTATTAATTGCTTAATAACATTTGGTCTTTTAATTTGGCTGGGGATAAGAGAGAATCCAGGTCGTCAGGTTAGGACAAAGCTGGTGGCTAAAAACAGCAAAGCTCCCAGGGGCCTCCCTGTCCTAAGGTTTGTGTGTTTTGCTTTAGGGGAAAACACCCACCCACTTCTCCTTCTGTCTTTCTCTCCATGGTAACAGGTGTGACCTCAAAGCCAACACAAGCCCTGCGAGTGCAACCAATGTCCTGGATCTTGCAGTGCTGAGTTCTGCCCTCGGTCTGGACAATTAAAACCAGATTGGGCCAAGGTCAAAGCCCAGTAGCAGCGTCGGGGCTGAGGAAAGCATGATCTGAGAGAAGGCTCTGGCCACCATTCTTTGTGTGTTGGGTTATTTGGAGTAGTTTGAAGCACAGTTTCCTTGTGGAACTGTATAGTCTATTTTGGACTTGCGTTGCTATAGCAATAGAGAATTCTCCACTTTGTATTCTGACAGACCATCTTGTCTATACCAGGATCCTGTTTCTCCCCTTATCCACCGTTAAAGGTGTCTTGAAAGCATGTTTTGGTTTTTCCGGTGCTCCTGGAACAGGAACTTAAAGGCAGATGGGGATTTCTGTGAGACTGATGACCTTGGGAAAGTCGAAAAATTCTTTCCCAAGTTGAGCTGGGACTGTTTCGCCAGATAGATACAGCAGGGCCTCTCCGCAGTACAGTGTCAACGATGTCAACCCTTTTTCAGATGCTTCCCGGAGTCTTTGTGTTATAGTAGGACCTCCGTGTTTTAGACTACCCTGGATCTAATGTGCCATGATTTTTTTTAAAAAACATCTTTATTGCCGGGGATATAGCTCAGCGGCACAAGTGCCTGCCTGGCAAGTGCAAGGTCCCGAGTTTGATTCCCAGCACTAAAGGAAAAAAAAAAAAAAAAACTTTATTGAAATATAATTTATACTGTGCAATTCACCCATTTAAAATGTACGGTTAAATAGCTTTTATTGCATTCACAGAGTTGTGCAACCATTACTACAATCTCTTTTAGAACATTTTCATCATCTCCGAAAACATCCTTGCATTCTTTGGCCATTAACTGCCAATCCTTCCATCCCTTCTAGCCCCAGGCAACCATTATTGAGCTTTCTCTGTTTATGTAGATTTGCCTGTTTGGACATTTCATGTAAATGAAATAATGTAATATGTGGTCCTTTGTGGCTAGTTTCTTTCACTTAGCATAATGCTTTTTCTCTCTTTCTGTCTCTTTCTCTCTCTCTCTCTCTCTCTCTCTCTCTCTCTCTCTCT
>NW_004955437.1:9927096-9938014 GCF_000276665.1 Chinchilla lanigera
CTGCATAATGAGACCCTGTCTCAAAAAGATTTAAAGAAAAAAAAACCTATAATAAATGACACATCATCTATTGAAAAGATAAAAAATTTTTTTTAGTTATTGTTTTCTGTTTGAAATAGATTTTTCCTCGTCTTGTTATTTTATGCTTGCTGTGAATTTTTTTCCCCTTTAAATGTGTTCTTTGGTGAGGGACTTCTGTTTAGTATTTCCCGGTGAAGCACAGTGGTTCCTGGAGGACTGAGGTGTGACTTTTCTAATTTAGCACTGTCACCTGATGGGGAAGTTAAACCCAAGGGAGATGGAGGCGGAGAGAACTCGCCAGACAGGGAAGTTACTGACCTGGGAGCTCCTCTGGGTACAGACGCACTGTCTCAGTATTTGTAGCAACTTCATTCTGCACTTCCCATGCAAAGATCTGCTTCTGGGATCTCTCCAGCTGGGCTTTGTGGACACCGACCCGCTCCTCCACTGTTGTTAAAGATAGTGGTGCTTTCTCTTCCTTCCATCTGGGGCTTCTGTCATGTTGCCATGTGACCTACTTATCTTGGCAGGTCCAAGGCTCTCGTTTCTTTTTTTTTTTTTTTTTTGGAGCTCCCTGCTTTTTGCTTTGTTTGGAAGAAGGGACAGGAGGATTCTGGGAGTGGAAAATGGCCTTTCTAAATTCCCCTTGGGCTGAGAGCAGGAAGCCGAGGTCAGCAATGCCCTCTGTCCTGGGCTGATGGACAAGGAGTATGAGGGGACCCACTCTCACCCCTGCTGAGCACAGAGAGTCCAGCTTTGGGAACTTCCGCTTATAAATGCTGCCTTTAGCGTCTAGGTAAAGTTTCACCTACAAGATGTATTCATGGTTTGATGTGTTTATGGGATGCCCATCAAACCAGGTGTCCCTTTGTGGCTTTTCACAGCTTGCTGAAGATGCAGACACTGATTCTGTTTGGCAGGTCTCGGATAGTATAGTGGTTGATTGATTATGTCAACTTGAGAAGTTTAGAAGCTGCCAGGTGTGGTGGCGCACGCCTGTAATCCCAGCACTCGGGAGGCTGAGGCAGGAGGATTATTGTGAGTTCAAGACCAGCCTGGTCTACAAAGTGAGCCTACAAAGTGAGCTCAAGGCCAGCCTGTAATCCCAGCGTAGTGAGACCCTGCCTCAAAAAGACAAAACAAAACAAAAAGTTTAGAAATTTAACTAGCCAGGTGTGGTGGTGCACACCTGTAATCCTAGCACTCAGAGGCCGAGGAAGGAGGATCGTTGCAAGTTTGAGACCAGCCTGGGCTTTAAAGTAAGCTCAAGTCCAGCCTGTAATCCCAGCATAGCGAGACCCTGTCTCAAAAAGACAAAAAAGAAAAAAAAAATAGAAGCTTAACTAAACTTGGCTCAGCAATTGGCTGAGCAATTCTACACCCTAGGGTGTAGAGGAGCCACCTAGGGTGGATCATCACCTAGATGATATAAAAGGGAGATGACAGACAGAGGAACTTCCATTCCTTTTGGAGGAGCTCCAGTCTTCACCTTCAGCTTGGACTTCGTCTCCTGGCTTCTAGTGCAGACTCTTCGGCTTCCACCTTGGATCCTTCAGCCTTCCGTCGCAGACTCATCGGCCTCCTGGTACGAACTTGCACGGAACTTTGCAGTGAACTCCAGACCCTGGAGTGATTCCTTCGGTCTTCAGTGTACAGACGCCGTCTGCACACTTCCTCATACGACTCTGTGGCTGACCATCGTAAGCCAATCTTGTAATTTCTTATACATTTGTACATCTTGTGTTATATCTGTTTCTCTAGTAACTGATACAGATGGCTTCTAGTAGATGAGAGGGTCCCTGTCTGGTCACATGAGGTCCCTAAGGGAGCTGTTGTTTCTGCTAGTATGTAGGACTGTGCCTTCAGTGACGGGGCGAGGTGGAAGGTTGCGGGACACAGGCTTGAGGGATGGTTCTTTTGCCATCAGTAGAGCTGCGGTCTACTGTTTAAGTGTCCCTGGGTTTTCCACTTTCTCTAAGACAGATGCCCACTCTGAGCAGGTAGGTGGCGCCTGAGGTTCACCCTGGGCATGTGTACTTACTCTTTGCCCTGTTGCTTGAAGACTGGAAGATGATGTTGGTTAGACAGGGAGAGGTGAAGGCAGTGGACCTCGAGGTTGGAGGGGTGGGCACCTCTGGGATCCGGAGGGTTAGCAGGAGCTGGGTGAGGTGTTGCGCATCCTTAATCCCAGCTGCTGGGAGCCTAAGGCAAAAGGAGCACAAGTTTAAGACCAGCCTGGGCAACTTAACTAGACTTTGCTTCATTCTGAGTTCAATTCTTAATACCCCTTTCCAAAGAAAGGATCAATGGGCCCTTGAGGTTATCTTCATGCGTTTTTTTTTTGTTTGTTTGTTTTGTTTTGTTTTTTGTTTTTTTCAAAATACTCAAACCCAGGATGCGCTACCATTGAGCTACATCCTTGACCCTTATTTTGAGACATTGTCTCCCTAAATTGCCTAGACTGGCCTCGAATTTGCTGTCCTTTTTGCTTCATTCTCCCTAGTAGCTGGGGTCACAGGTATGCACCTTCATAGCGGGCTATCGTTATGCATGTTTAGATAGTTGCATTTTATTTTATTTATTTATTTATTTCTGCTTTCTTTTTTGTCTTTTTGACTTTTTGAGGCAGGGTCTCGCTATTCAGTTCAGGTTGGCCTTGAGCTCACTTTGTAGCTCAGGCTGTTCTCAAACTCTCAATGATTCTTCTGCCTCAGCCTCCTGAGTGCTGGGATTACAGGCATGGGCCACCACGCCCAGCGGTAGCTGCATTTTAAATGGTTATGTGAGTACTTATATAACATCCTTGACATTGTCTCTTGGCCTCCAAAACCTAAAATAGTTACCATCTGGCCCTTTTAAAAAGTTTATCTTTTCCTGCCTTAGAAGTTGTTTTAAAAAATCCTTTTAAAATGATCATAGGTTGGGAGGGGTGGCATATGCCTGTAATCCCAGCACTTGGTAGGCTGAGGCAGGAGGATCGTTGTGAGTTCAAGGCCAGCCTGAGCTTAAAGTGAGCTCAAGGCCAGCCTGAACTGCATAAACAAGACCCTGCCTCAAAAAGACCAAAAAAAAAAAAAAAAAAAAAAAAATTGCTTTGTAGATTTCTACATTTGCACCCTTAGAGGATTTGGAGTAGGGAGTGGCAGGATCTTATTTATGCATTGGAAAGATCATCCCACCTAGGGAGAAGGATGTTAGGGCCGGCAGGAAAGCAGGGAGGACTATTAGGGTTCAGTGGTGGTGCCCAGGACAGTGATGGGCCTCTTGGGCCGCATGTGGAGGTAGGGCTGTAGGTGCGATGGGTGGGAGGCAGCTGAGAGGACAGCGCCAGCTTCTAAGTTGACGACGGAGTCTCTGGAGTGGAAGGGTGCCATTCATTCCAGGGGGACAGCCGGGGGGTGGAGGCGGGCAAAAGAGACTGTTGTGGGGTAGACCCAGAGGATATCTTGTGGATCTGTTAATTCTGCTTTAGGGGATATACCCAAAAAAACTTCCTGAAGGATCTTGAAAAAATTGTTTTTCCACGTTCACAGCAGCCCAGGTGTCCATGATAGGTAGATGGATAAGGAAAATTCATCAGGATAGCATATTGTATCCGGTTAAATAACCCTTAGTTATTGCGGGCTGATCAGGTCCGCAATCTCCTAAGTGAGTGGACTGCGAAGGCTTAAATAAGTGAGTCAACTGAAATGATTTCAGGGCTCCAGGAGGGTCTTACTCTCTTACAGCTTCCATGTTCTCTGAGTTCAGACAAAGACTTCTCTGGGTAGCCCGTATCTATTTGGTTTTCAAACAGAGGAGGAGGCAACTCAAGAAAACGTGGGAATCTTGCAGGACCTTGGGAGAATTTTCCCAAGCAGTAAATTATGTCAATCAGGAGAACTACTTTATCTTTAGGTTGGTATTTACTGTAGGAGTGTGGGGCCTGCAGCTGCAGTTTCCTTATAGTTAATTGGGGTTGGAGCCAAACGTGCTCAGCTGTGGCCTTATCTTGTCCTTTGAGGAGTCACAGCTTCACAGGCCAATACAGGCCTCAGGGTGACCTGTGACTCACAGAGGTTTACTTACTATGAGTCCACTGCCCATCCCCTGACAGAGTGCCTAAGCTTCAGATAACTCACAAGTAAACACGGAAAGCCAATTGGTTAATACTAAATCCGGCTCAGAGCCACTTTGTAGTGGTCTTCAACAATTGTGTAGCCCTGCAGAGGAAGGAAATTCTGACATATACCACAATGTGGCTGAACCACAAAGTGTTAGGTGAAATAAACCCCGGCACAAAAAGACAAATGCTGTGTAGTTCCGCTTAAATGAGTCATGGAGACAGAAAGTGGAATGAACGGTTGTTGCCAGGTGCTGTTGCTCTGCTGTATTGAGTCTCATCTCTTCGGATACTTAAAACTTTGGCTCTTCCATAATCCTCTGTCCCTCTCTCCTTAGGGGTTTCTGCTCTGCACTCCGCAGCCCCCGTCTGTGACCCACACAAGGCTGCTGTTGTGAAGGTAAGCGAGGTCCCTGCTAGGGCCCACAGTCCCTCCTGGCCTCCAGTAGTTTTTTTTTTTTCCTGTTTGCCAAACCTGAGAAATTCTTCCAGAGCTGTCTCTACCTTCCTGCAACCCCTCCTATCCAGTCGAATGGCCTTCCTTTTCACCACCTTTTCCTTTTCCTTTTTCTTTTTTTAAGATAGGATCGCTCTATATAGTTCAGGCTGGCTTTGCATTCACTATGTGGTCCAGCCTGGCCTCCAACCTGTGGTGATCCTCCTTGCGTTAGCCACTTTTTTTTTTTTTTGTCTTTTTGAGACAGGGTCTTGCTATGCAGTTCAGGCTGGCCGTGAGCTCACTTTGTAGCCCAGGCTGGTCTTGAACTCACAGTGATCCTCCTGCCTCAGCCTGCCCAGTGCTGGGGTTACAGGTGTGCGCCACCACCCCCGGCAGATGCTTGGTACTTTCTGCCCACCCCCCTAGTAGCTATGGTATCCTAATAAGTGTGAGGTGGTATCACAGTATGACATTTTTATAAAACAAAACAGGGCCGTGTGCCAGGAGAAGGGGCGGAGCTCAGCCAGGCCGGCGCACCGAGTGAGAGGCAGCTGCCGAGATGGACCTGTTCCTCATGATCCAGCGCCACAAGACCACCATCTTCACGGACGTGAAGGAGTCGAGCACGGTGTTCGAGCTGAAGTGCATCATTGAAGGCATCCTCAAGCGGCCGCCCGATGAGCAGAGGCTGTACAAGGATGACCAGCTTCTAGATGATGGCAAAACGCTGGGCGAGTGTGGCTTTACCAGCCAGACAGCAAGGCCACAGGCCCCAGCCACAGTGTGGCTGGCCTTCCGGGAAGATGACATGTTGGAGGCCCCGAGCACTGAACGCTTCGCCAGCCTGCTGGAACTTCCGGATGTGATGAAGCCTTAGGACTCCGGAGGCAGCGCCAATGAACAAGCTGTGCAGTGAGGGCCCTTGGCCCACCCTGAGGCCCAATGCCCCAATAAAAGATTTGGCTTTCTACTGTTGTTTGGCTTTCTATTGTTTTTTTTGTTTTTGTTTTTTTGTTTTTTTTGAGACAGGGTCTCGCTATGCAGTTCAGGCTGGCCTTGAGCTCAGTTTGTAGCCCAGGCTGGCCTCGAACTCACAAGGATCGTCCTGCCTCAGCCTCCCGAGTGCTGGGATTACAGGTGTGCGCCACCACGCCTGGCTAGATTTGGCTTTCTAAACAACAAAAAAAAAACACACACAAAACAACCCAAACCCTTAGCAAATGCTGGCTCTAGTTAATAACACATGTGCTGACATGTTAGGGGCAAAGTGTTCTGATATTTTCAGTTTGCTTTGCATGCATCAGGGGAGGGTGGGCCGGGGATGAATGGAAAGACGTGTGACAAGATGATGAGCCATTGTAGAGAGGTGTTGACAGTTGTGGTATTGGGTGCTGGGTGTGTATATGTTGTGAAGTTTGAGAACTTCATAATAAATCTTTTGGGGCGCTTTCTGTGTCTTGGAGAAGTTTTACAGTGCTGGACTGAGACTTCTCCGGTGAACGTGGACCCAATAGCCTGAAAGACCTGAGAAGCAATGCAGAGGCCTGAGGGGGAGCAGAACGGAAACCACTGACCAGGACCCAGGGCTCCGGAGGGGTGTTGTGAGGGTGGGAAGGGACAACAGAGGACCAGGGCCACTGAGAGGAGTTTGAGCAATAGGAGCCCCCGCCCCCAGTGAATGTCCATCTGGGGCACGCTGTTTCCACAAGGATGGGAGGAAGTGAGGTCATTGGCTGTTGCCCTTGGAGCCGATGTTGCGCTCTGGCCCCTCCTCTCCCTTTCTCTTGACTTCCTGGTTGCCAGGGTGTGACAGGTCTTCTACCCCACCCTACTGTCATGATGCCCTCAGACTCCAAGCAACAGGACCAGGTGACCCTGCACAGAAGCTCTGACAACAGAATAAACCTTTCCTCTTTCCAGTTTTGTACCTTAGGTATTTTGTCACAGGATGGGAAGCTGAGTGACACAGTTCTTGAGAGGGAAGACAGCAGGTGAATGAGGGGAGGCCACTGGCCCCGGGCAGGATCTGCAAACTCAGGCTTAGGGTCTGGGACTGCAGGTTCAAAAGCTGTAGTGCCTAGGTGGCCCTCTGAGTACGCAGGTTGTGCCAGCTTGGTTCATGGATTTCTACACAGATGTAGATGGTGAGACATAAGGAGAGCGGGTGCCTGTGCTCCCATAGGACTCTACATTGGTATCGTTTTCCTGTGTCTGCCTGGTCACTGTGCCACATCTCCATCTGTCAGTCAGTCTGTCTGTCAGTCAGTCCATTTCAGAGTGCCCTGCAGTGAGATTGTCACTACAGCCTCCTCCTGTGGATGTGGGAAGCAAGTGTTCTCCAAAGCCTTTGGCAAGCTGAGCATCATACAGGGAGAGTGAATGTGATGATATCTCCATGACTGACACTCCCGACCAAGGTGGCCAGATTGACGCCCACAAATCATCTGAGATGTCCATGTTGGCCAAACCAGAGGCACGTTTTCTCCTGGAAGGGACTGGAGACACACCATTCATTCATTCATTTTGTGGTACTGGGGATTGAACCCAGGGCCTTTGCACAGAGCTGCATTCCAGGCCTTTTTTGAAAAATTGAAAGAGGGTATTGCTAAGTCATCAAAATGCTCAGGCTGGGTTCGAATTTGTGATCTTTCTGTCTCAGCCTCCCAGAGGGCTGGGATTACAAGCATACACAACTACACCCTGCTTCCTATTCTTGACCCTTGGTCCTCTGCTTCTTAAACTTGTTGCCTCTAGACTCCATGCTACTTCTGCTGGCAAAATTTTTCTTCACAGGACACGGTGGGTAAGGTTGTGTCTTCAGTTATCCCAGTTATTTCTTTTTTGTTGTTGTTGTTGTTGTTTTTCCGGTACTGGGAATCGAACTCACGACTTTGCGCTTGCCAGGCAGGCGCTGTGCCGCTGAGCTAAATCCCCAGCCCCATCCTAGTTATTTCTCATGACTTCTCAACCACCTCTTTGCGAGCCTCCAGCAATGGAAATCAGCAGGATTAAAATAGCCCATGGGTGGGGGTGGGGAAGGAGGGCTGAGAAAGGGAAGCAGTGACGTGGAGATAGATAGCTGGCTGAGGACACAGCTGTTTAAGCCTGTAATCTTTGTGGGTTCTACTTGGATCTTATCCTGTGAGTTTCCAGGCACCTCACTTACTCTTCCCAGCTGGTAAAGGAACCCTTTTTGGGGGAGAGGTGTTTGAGACAAGATCTCACTCTGTAGTTCAGACTGGACCTGAACTCACTATGGAGGCCAAGATGGCCTCAAACTCCCGGTGATCCTCCTGCCTCAGCCTCCTAGTATTGGGATTACAGGTGTGCACCACCATGCTTGGCTGCAACTTACTTTCAAATGCATCAAAATTAGATAAATTGCTGACAGTGGCAGGGAATGGGGTGCTATTCGTCATAGGATATAAAGTTTAGTGAGTGGGAAGACTAAATTTTTGAGATCTGCTGCACAGTATGTAATGTAATGTCTTTGAAAATTGTGGGCTGGGAATATAGCTCAGTGCTACAGGTGCCTGCCAGGCAAGCGCAAGGTCTTGAGTTCGATTCCCAGTACACCCCCCAAAATTGCTAAGAATAAATTTTGAATGTTTGCATAACAAAAAAGTATTAAGTATATGTGGTGATAAATATATTAATTAGCTTGATTTAATAATTCTATAATATATACATTTATTGGAACATCACATCATATCCATAAAAACATAATTATTATTTACCAATTAAAATAAAAATTTCAAACTCCCAGAGTTCCTAGATTACAGGCTCATGCAGCAACCATAACTTGTAAATGTTTTCTTTCTCCTCCTCCTCCTTTTCCCTTTTTGTGGTGCTGGACATAGAACCTAGCACCTTGGGCATGCTAGGCAAGTGCTTTGCCACTGAGCTACATCCACAGCCCCTTATTAAGTTTTTTGCCTAGTGCAGAAGTGCGTGTGTATTGTAAAAAAGCTGAAGTGTACGAGTATCTTCTTGTAAACTGGATTTCAGTACCAGACTTGTGATGTTCAGGAATCTGCCTTGCCGTTGGCCTGAGCTGCTTGGGTGCTGTGAGGGACGGGAAGGAGAGGGGTTTACATGCTACAGTGTGTGCACTGGAGTGTGACTCTGTTAGACCAGCTGATAAAGCTCATGTGAGAAGCATCAGAGCGGCTTTCCTAGGGTCTGCACAAGTAAGAATCTATTTGTCATCAGAATTTTTTTTTTTTTGTCTTTTTTGAGACAGGGTCTTGCTATGCAGTTCAGGCTGGCCTTGAGCTCACTTTGTAGCCCAGGCTGGTCTTGAACTCACAATGATCCTTCTGCCTCAGCCTCCCGAGTGCTAGGATTACAGGTGTGCACCACCACGCCCGGCTGTCATCAGAACTGACCAGAACTGAGCCAAGTGTGGTGGTGCATGCCTATAATCTCAGCATTTGGGATGCTGAGGCAGGAACATCAGTGCAAGTTCGAGGCCAGCCTGGGCTATAAAGTGTGATCCAGGCCAGCCTGAACTGCATAATGATACCCTGTCTCAAAAAGAAAAGATAAGATAAGAAAAGAAAAGAAAAGAAAAGAAAAGAAAAGAAATTGACCGGGGCTGGGGGACCTGGGTAGCATTTCTTCTTTCCTTGAGAAAATCTGAAATAAAGATGGTCTGTAGATAGCACTGTGGACAGATTTGCAAAAGTAAAAATAAAAACACTTAGAATAGAGTGATTAGGGGCTGGGGATTTAGCTCAGTGGCAAAGCGCCTGCCTTGCAAGCACAAGGTCGTGAGTTCGGTTCCCGGTACCGGAGAAAAAAAAAAAAAAAAAAAAAAGAGAATAGAGTGATTAGATGCGCACAAAGGGACGGAAAAAGCACCCATAATCACATTTGCTTGTGTGGCTGTGGCAGGGACACCGGAGAAATAATTGGTTTCTCCTGGGATGGGGCGGAGGGAGGGGCTGGCTAGAGGTGGTGGGAGGGGGACTTTCCCTGGAGGCCTGGATTTTGCAAGATATGCAAATGAACTTCCTGTTCAAAATTAGATAAAGTATTAAAAGAACGAGTATAGAACAGTATGAAACAATGGTTGCTTAGCCCATGAGGAAGTTTAGCATCAGTCCTTCTCCTACAAAGATACTTAGGCAGCAGACCCCTCCTAAACGTGGGGTTTTGGGGTGCGGGGAGCACTGTCTTCTAGAACACACCCTAGCAAGGCAGATGGCTGATGCTCTTGGCCGCCAAATGGGCTTATTTACAAGAGTGTCTGGTCCTTGCGGCTTCCTTCTCCTCCTCGTCCCTGAGCTGGTAGGGAAGGAGATAGTCCCTCTGGCTTTGGTCTAGAAAGCCTTTCTGCAAAAAACGTGCTTACTACATTGGAGCACAAAATCCCATTATCCCTTCTTGAAATGGGGCTTCTGTCTGTCTGTCTCTCGGGGTGACTGGAGAAAGGAAGTGCAAATGCAGAATTAGGAACCCTAACATCAACACAGTTCTCGCTGACTATCAGTTTACGCCACTACCTTCCAGATGCTATTAAAAAATGCATGCAGGATGCGAGATAAAACATATCAAATCCCAGCTGATTCAAATTCACAGGAGCACTCACTTCTCAGGTCCTTCGGCTCCAGTGGCTGTAAGCTGCGAGATATGTAGCCCAGGACACAGCCCAGGTAACTTTGTTTAATTTAGGTGAGAAATGGAAGCCAGGGCCTTGCAATGTTAGGCAAGAGCTGTACCACTGAGCTCCACCCCAGCCTCCCAGGTAACATGCTTTAATGTATCCTTTTTTTGTTGTGGTTTTGTTTCCGGTACTGGGAATCGAACTCATGACCTTGCGCTTACCAGGCAGGTGCCACGCCGCTGAGCTAAATCCCTAGCAAAACATGCTTTAATGTAATTTAATTCTCACAACAACCCAATGCAGTCATTATTCGTCCCATTTTTCAGAGTAAGAGGCTGAGAGGCTTGCTTACTACCTGTCATGCAGGCAGTAGGTAGTAGGGCAGGAATTTGAACCCAGGCAGCCTGGCTCCTGAGCCTGAGCCTTTAACCTTCCATCTGTGTGTGCATGCCTGCATGTGGGCGTGCATGTGTGTGTTTAATACACACAATGCTAAAAAGCTTGGCTATTTGGTGTACCAACTCGTGACAGACTAAGAACTAGGATGACTAGAAACAAGACCTCTTACCACATCAAGAGACACTTTTAGGCTGGGCATGGTGGTGCACGCCTGTAATCCCAGCACTCTGGATGCTGAGGCAGGAGGATTGCTGTGAGTTCAAGGCCAGCCTGGGCTATAAAGTGAGTTGAAGTCCAGCCTGGACTGCATAAAGAGACCCTTTCTCAAAAAAAAAACAAAACAGAACAA
>NW_004955437.1:9939073-9941044 GCF_000276665.1 Chinchilla lanigera
ATCCTCCTGCCTCAGCCTCCCAGAGTGCTGGGATTACAGGCATGCTTCACCATGCCTGGCTGCAGTGTGCAGTTAATGGGGACTTACCTGAGAGAAGTGAGGTCAAGGGCGGCCAGACAGTTGGAGACCTGTGATTTGGGCTGGAAGGAGGTTCTTGGAAAGTAGTCAGAACAGAGGTGACTTTCATGCAAGCTGGAAGAGACTCGGTTTTTCTCCAGCTCTGTCTGCAGTGTGCTGGGGAATGATGTGGCAACAGTCACTTCGACCTGGCTCTTGCAGTGGTTGTGGCGGACACAGAGAGATGAGCTTGTGGTTACAAAAGGACCAGTGGCTGCTGGACATAATGGTGCACACCTGCAATTCCAGCGACATGGGAGGCTGAGGCAGGAGGATTGCAAGTTCAGGGCCAGCCTAGCCAACTTAGCAAGACCTTGTTCCTAAATAAATAAATAAATAAATAAATAAAAGGGCTTTATAGCTCAGTGGTAGAGCACTTGCCGAACATCCTGGGCCCCTGGGTTCAGTCCTATACTGCAATAAATTAAATAAAATAAACAGAAAAATAGAAAGCAAAGGCACATAATATGACTTTGACCTGAGTTGTGGGGTGAGGTTCTTTGGAAAGAGTCAAACCAAGCCCTCGGAGGCCTTACTGGGTGGTGCTGAGTTCCCTTAAAAGAAGAGTGCTCGTGTTTTACGAAAGTTGGAGCTGCAAAGCCCAGATGGGGATGTCTGCCCCGAGAGTTGTGACCACTGAAATGGGGCTCCTCCTTTGCCCTTTTCTTCTCATTCCAGGCTCCTTCCACTGTGGGCAGGCACTGGTTGACTTTAGGCCAGTGTGCCTTCTCTTCTTCTTCGTCTGAGACAGGGCCTCACTATGCAGTCCAGGCTGCCCTCGAACTCATTCATGATCCTCCTGTCTCAGCCTCCTGATTGCTGTGTTGACAGGGATGTGCCACCTCACCCATCTCCCAGTGTGTCCTCTTGGTTATGGTAAGCAGATATTACCGTGCCCGGCCATCCAGGACTCAGAAGGGTCCTTGGGGATAGTGTTTCTTCCTTCCGCCTCAGGAATGACAAAGCTGAGGGACAGCCCGGCCTGAGGGAGTGAAACAGCTCCTCTCAGCGCCTCACAGACAGACAGGACAGGCAGGTGAAAGGCTCTGCAGTCTGCTCTGTGGCCGGTGATGCTACCCTTCCCAAGCAGGGCCCTGGAGGGAATGCTAATCCAAAGTATTGGATGGCACTTAGGAGGCAGAAGAAACAGCCAGTAATCAACCACTTTGCAGCCTGGAAGACGCTTGCCACTTTCTCCTGAGACAGTGTGACCGCAGGAAGTTGGAAGAGGGCGAGTGTGGGAGGAGGAGAGGGGAGGAGAAGCAAGCAAAGGCCAGCGTGATTCAGACAGGAGAGCATCTTCCCTCCAGCGTGATTTGAGGCCAGTTTCCCTGGCCTTTACATCGCAACCCTTTTCCTTATCTCTCCAGTGTCCTAGAGATAAGACCTGAGTTTGACTTTGGCCAAGGCCTGAGTCAGTGTCCAAATCCAGCAGTATATGGTCCTGAAGTTTAAAAGAAATTGACTATGATATTATTTTAAGGAAATTTTTTTTTTTTTTTGGTTTTTTTGAGACAGGGTCTCCCTATGCAGTTCAGGCTGGCTTTGAACTCACTTTGTAGCCCAGGCTGATCTCGAACTTGCAATGATCCTCCTGCTTCAGCCTCCCAAGTATTTGTAAGGAAAATTGCTTTCTTTCATATAAAGGAAGGTACTATATATACATCCGTGTGTGCATATACACACCCGTGCGTTTACATACATACACCTATACATACATGTCTATACACATACACGTATATGTACATAGCCATTTTAAAAAATTTTTTAAAAATTTATTTTAAAAATGAAAGAAGGAAAATATATTAACAAACATCCATTTGCAAAATAGCATAAGAACAATAAAAACAATAC
>NW_004955437.1:9944040-9958378 GCF_000276665.1 Chinchilla lanigera
AGTGAGCCATCTGTGGCAAAAGCCATTTTTTGTAGCTTTTTCTCTCCAGCCTCCCATTGCATTGGGACCCCACAACCAGTTAGTGTCCTCTCCTCAGCCGTCAGCACAGGGCAGCAGGAATCTCGCTGCAGACCTCTCCAGAGCTCCACGCGCTCCTCCAACGTAGACTGTACTGTCAGGGGAAGAATGGCTTCCAGGGGGTCTCCCCAGGTATTGTGCAAGGTCTTCCTGGTTTACAGCTTCCTAATGGCTCTTGTGACGCTGGTGCACCAGACCTCTGACTCTTTGGACTTAGACTGTACTCTCATGTTCTCTGAGTCCTTGTTCAGCAGCTGCTCCTCTGCTGACTCTGGACCTTTGTGGTTCTCAACAGCAGGGGCAAGAGTGACCCGTTGTGTGGCATGTACTCCCAGGGGTTTCTCCATGTCAGAATGATTCACACACGTCTGCAGGTAGGCCTCTGCAGCAGGTATGTGGTGGGCCAATTGTGTCATTGCTTCTCTGTGCCATGATCGTTCTCAATTGTGCGGCGGCAGCTGGCCCAGGCCCCGGGGCCCTCCTCCTAGGTGCCTTCGAGGCAGGGGGCCAGCCCGAAGGCCAATGTACATAACCATTAGATTTTTAGCATACTTGGTTTTCCAAGATTTCAAGTATGCTAGCCAAGATTTAGCATACTTGGTTTTCATGCAAAACTTTGTGACCAGATATTTAAAAAGATTCTAAAATAGAATCAATAAAATACCCAAATGAAGGCCCTTTCAATTTTGCTGAAATGAAATTTTACTTATAAACGAGAAGCCTTCTGTTTGTCCTGATGAGTTAACACTGTCCTCTCTGACATAACACGTAAGTATATGGAGCTGCAAATATCTCATAGGCTATGCTAAGTACTTCAATTTTGTTAATCTAATTAACATTAGCATTTTGCAAAAATAAAAGTGTGAACTTGCTTCCTGAGGTTCTCTCAGGAGAGACTTAAATCCATACCGTGGTCTACTGTGCAGTGTCCTGGGCTTAGCCTCTCCCTCCTCCTTTCTCCTTAGTCTTCCTTGTCTTCCTTACCACATGCATTTCCCTCTTTTACTTCCACATTTTCTCCCCTGCCATGTAAAACCTTCCACTGGAGTAGAGCAGGCACAGAAGTATGCACGTTGGTGGACAGCAGGATGGATTTCTAAGTGGTCTTGAACCTTAAAATGAAAATTATTTACTTATAAGTATGTACAACATAACATTGACTGTTTTCACCATTTAAAAATATACAACCAGGCCAGACATGGTGGCACACACCTGTAATCCCAGCACTCTGGAGGCTGAGGCAGGAGGATCATTGTGAGTTCAAGACCAGCCTGGGCTATAAAGTGAGCTCAAGGCCAGCCTGAACTACATAGCGAGACCTTGTCTCAAAAAGGCAAAAAATAAATAAATAAATAAATAACATTATACAACTGCTTTGTTGTGTAGCCATCACCACTGTCCATCTCTAGGACTATTTTTTTGTTGTTTGTTTTTGAGGTAGGGTCTCGCTTGCTATGCAGTTCAGGTCTAGGACTTTTTTTTTTTAGGCACAAGCAAGTCATTTTATTGGCTAGCACAGGAGCTGAAGTTACAAAATGATGCGATTACAAGTGTGGATTCTAGAGTCAGGCTGGCTGGGTTCAATTTTCTGTCACTTTTTGATTGTATGATTTTGTTGTGCAAGTTACATAACCTTCCTGTACCTCTATTTCCTCATCTATAAAATACAGATATAAAGTACAAACCTCGTGGGACCATTGTGAGAATTAAAAGTCAATACTTTAACTGTGAGGCATTTGAGGTGACGCTTGGCATAGATGAGTATTATTTATAGCTAAGGAACCCTGAAGTCCAGAATATACGGAGGTAACTTGCCCCAGGTTGCACTGCTAATGACCAAATCTCTTGGTTTTCAGGCTAATGCTCTTCCCCTAGGTAATACACCTCTGATAGAGAATGAAGAGGTATTTTAACAATTTTATCTTCCATAGCTAATATTTTAAAACCCACAAGAAGTATTTAGATACTGAAATCATCTGTAACATTCTAACCTATGTCCTTATTGTCACTTTGTTGGTCAATTACTTCACTGTGAGCACTGAGTGTGTTCAGTTCACAGACTTCCTTCTGAATGTGTACTGGCTCTAGCCCGGCCTACCTGAACTTCCTCTAATGATTTAAGACCATTGAGTGGATCACAGCTATATAACAAGCAGGGAACCATGACAGCATGGGACCAAAGGAAAGGGAAAAAAAAATGGAGAAAAAGAGGTCTAGGACTTTTTAATCTCCTCAAAGTACGTTCTGCACCCGTTAGAGCTCCCACCGTCCCTCCCCCAGCCTCTGGCACCAGTCCCTGACTCTGTCTCCCTGCATCTGTCCCTTCCAGACTTCTGATATGTTGTGCCAACTGCATAGTTAACCTCTCCTGCCAGGCACAGGGACGAGTGTGGATCCTGCTTGGGGCGGGGGGTGGCAGTTGCAGGGGGTCTCAGGATCCATCAAGCTGTTTTCAAAGGACCCTGCCTAGACCAGTGATGGTTTCTAAATTATTCCTTCTTCATCTGCTCTGAGAGATTTCTTCCTAATTATGCAGTTTTTATACCCTAAAGCGTGTCTGTTAAAAAAAAAGAGTGTCAAGTAAGCAGTTCTCTTTTCTGTCCTTCTCCTTTCCCTAAATCTGAATCCTGTTTAGCTGAGCAAGGAACATCTGGAAATTTGAAAGTCTCATTTCATCCAGAGAATGGCACATACAGTTCGGAGTCTTTCTGGGACACCAGTGAGCAGGGTAAGAATTTGAGAAAATAAAAGTGTGTGGGAAGAACACGACCATGTCTTACTCCAGAGCTCGGGAGTCCTAAAGACACAGGCTTGGGTGGCCATGGGGACCTTTCTGTCTGTAAAGCCCCATCGTCACCAGTAGGGGGCCGGTCACCTTGAGGTGGACCACAGTTCAGCTCCGGACTTGGAGAAGACAGAAGAGGAAGGGGCTTATAAAGGGGCAGGGACCTTGGACCACTCCACCTTGGATGTCCTGTAGGAACTGTGGAGGAGGGTGAGGGTCACAGGTTTAAATCAGTGTCCTCAGTTGTGCACCCTTCCTATGCTGTGTGACTTTGTGTGGGGGCTTTGTGTTGTCACCTCTGCGATGTGATGTATCCATATGACTCACTTTGACCAAAAGAATACAGTGGAAGTGATGGTGTGACAGCATTTGATGGTGTCTCAAGAGACACTGTATATTTTCACTAGTCTCTTATTTCTATGCCCTTTGACAGGAGGAGACCATGCCTTGGGAGCTGTCAACCCAGGTCCTGGGTGCAAAACTGACTCTGCACTGCTCCCAGACACCAGGTCCGCTCACCCTCACCCTCACCCTCACCCTGTGTTAGCTGCCTCTGGACTCAGGAGTGAGACAACTATGTGCTGCTTGTTGCAGGCTGCTGAGTTTGGGGTTCATTTGTTACACAACATTATCATGGCCCTGGCTGACTAACACATAGAGCACATGACAGGAGCTGAGAGTGAAATGTTGAGTGGACATGGCTGACCTGAGAAGCCAGAAGAAAGTATAGTGGGGTCTGAGCAGACAGCAGGTGGAAAAGGCCTCTGAGAACAAGGTGGGCTACATAGTAAGCTCAAGACCAGCCTGGACTACATAGTGAGACTCTGTCTCCCCCTGACCAAAAAAAAAAAAAAAGACGGAGGGAACCAGCCCTCCAAAGCAGAGCTCATAGGCGTCTGCTGTGAGCCAGGCTCTGAGCCGTCCTGGGAATGTGGGGAAGTTACTTAATCTCTGCATCTGAGGCCTGGGGACAACTGCGACCAAAGCACCTGCCCACAGGATCCTGACTCTGGTGTCCGTTTCTCAGCCTGCATGTGCTAAATAGAACTTGAGGCCTCACTCATTGATTCATGTTACTTTGAAATCCCAGCGCCAATGGGGTTTTGTGCTTCCGGGGACAGGCACCCTCCTAGGCCACTCCTGGGCACCCTGGCAGCTGGGTGGTGCTGGGAGCACAGTGGGGAGCACACATTCACACTGTGTATCTGGGGACCCTAGGTTGAAAGCCCAGCTGTGCCATCAGCAGCTGGATGGGTCACTGCACAGCCTCCCCGGCTCACCCCTTCTGTAAATGGTGTGTGTAGGTGGGCATTCTAATGGCATTCACTGTGCTGAGGCTTAGCGGAGATGACCAGCATGTCGATTGCAACACTGATCTCCTGCACGATAGCCTGGGTCTGACCTGCCCTCATGGTGATCGCACTGAAAATGTGCGAGCTGGTGGGATGTGCCACTCTGGGTAACTCCTACCCTGGCGCCCCATCTTTCATCTTTTGCAGCTCCTTCTGCCCCCAACTTCTCCGGTGCCTCCCCCCGCGGCCTGAGTGGAGAATCTGTGCCCACCCTCTTCTATGTCTAGGTTTGCACTGCCCTCTGGTGGTACTTGTGGGAACAGCGTGTTCACTAAGGCTGGAGGTTGGTGACCTTCCATTGACATTGGCGGGGCGGACGGTCCTCTACCTGCATCTTTGCAGCGCTGTTGGGAAAAGGGTAGTATGTGGGCCCCCTCCCCCGACCCAGTTTAGCTTGCAGCTCTTGGGGCTTAGCAAACAGACACTTTTCACCCGTGTCCCTGGCTCTACAGCCATCAAATAACACCGTCCTCCAAGGCTCAAGTTTCTGTCTACTGCAGGCGCCTTTTCTTCTGCCAAGACGGAGGAGTGTGGTAGTGCTTATCTAATATCCTCCCCCTCTGCTGCCTGGTTTCCTCTCATTCTGACGGTGGTCCTGGCTGCTCCCAAGGGTGGGAGGCAGGGAAAACAAGAGCGGCCCTCAACCAGGTCCACGGTTGCCCACTGCTGCCTCGGTGCCTGACTTCTTGCTCCAGAGCCACTTTCCTGCTGGCCGCTGGACATGAAGTCCTGTGGGGCCAAGAGGTGGAGTGGAGGCTCCAGGCCAGCCTGTCATCGTCTGACCCGGCTGTGGAACCCGTTGGAAGCATCCGCCATTTACAACTGAATCGAATCACATGACATTGCTGAAATGTAAGTGTAATTAGCCTGCCAAACAGGCGTTGCATACGGTATGACGTGACACTGCGCATCTGAGCTCTGTTCTATGCTAGCAGTGATCTGGAGTCCGGGTTTTCTGGGCCCGTTCAGACCAGGACTCTGGACCCTGGATCCTGGACTGAAGAGCAGCAGGGAGGGTCTTAAAGCCAGAGAGAAGGTCAAGTTTGTCTTAAGGGGCTGAAGTGGACCCCACTCCCTGTGTCAAGTGCCCCTGTCCCTGGGTTCTCCAGTGACCTCTTGGCTGGGCTTGGGTGGGGTGTGCAGTGGGGGCTGGCAAGGGCACCCTGGAAAAGCCCTCCTAGCTGGACGGTGTACATCCTCCTGGATAGCCAATGGTGACTGGATAAGAGGGAAGGGTTTTCTGGGGGCTCTAGGGGGCCTCGTGTTTCTGGACTACCCAGCAGCCCCACGCCATCTCTGCTACAAATCCTGGTGGTGTGGGCTGTGTGGGAGGCCAGGCCGAGTAAAAGCAGCTCTGAGGCCAAGGACCCCTTAGGTGGCTCCTGAGTCACAGGGACAGCAGCTACCCGTGCCCATACAGCAGGTATGTACCTGGGGGCTGACGGCAAAATGGCCCAGGAGGTTTCAAGCTGCAGAAGGTTTATAATCTCACCAAGGAGGAGCGTTTCCCTTCTGGGATCCACCAGCCTGCCTCACAATCACGGAACCAACAGAGAGGCCTGGATTCCTTGGAGCCTGGTGGTGCAGTTAGGGACTTGGCATCTTTCCTCCCAGGAAGGTACAAACAGGAGGGAGGGGCTTGGCTCAGACCGTTTTATCCATCTGTCCATCACCCATTCATCTACCCACCCACCCATCTATCCATCCATTCATCCATCCACCCATCCATCTATCCTTTCATCCATCTATCCATCCATCTACCCATCCATCCATCCACCCATTCACTCACCCACCCACCCATCCATCCATTCATCCACCCATCCATTCACCCACCCATCTATCCATCCATTCATCCATCCACCCATTCATCCATCCTTTCATCCATCTATCCATCCATCCACCCACCCATCCATCCATCCATTCACTCACCCACTCACCCATCCATCCATTCATCCACCCATCCATTCACCCACCCATCCATCCATCCATTCACTCACCCAACCATCCATCCATCCATTCACTCACCCACCCACCCATCCATTCATCCATCCATCCATTCACCCATCCATCCATCCATCCATCCATCCATCCATCCATCCATCCATCCATTCATCCACCCACCCACCCATCCATCCATCCATCCATCCACCCATCCACCCATCCATCCATCCATTCATCCACCCATCCATCCATCTACCCATCCATCCATCCACCCATCCACCCATCCATCCATCCATCCATCCACCCATCCATCCATCATCCATCCATCCACCCATCCATTCCTCCACCCATCCTCCCATCCATTAAGCCAATGGTGACTGGGTGTCTACATGTGCTGGCACTGTGCTAGGTGCTTGGCATGTAGCGAACAAAACAGACAAATATCTCTCTCCTTGTTACTACAGCAGCTTGGGTGAAACCATTAATAATGATGCTGCTTTCCAATTAAAAAGCTACTACCAAGCCGGATGTGGTGGCACACACCTGTAATCCCAGCACTCAGGAGACTGAGGTAAGAGTATTGTTGCAAGTTCGAGACTAGCCTGGGCTACAAACTGAGCTCAAGGCCAGCCTGAACTGCATAGCAAGACCCTGTCTCAAAAAGACAAAAAAAAAAAAAAAAAGCTGTTATCTTTTCTACCATGGCATGATTCAACAGGTAAAATGTACGTGTGTGTTTTAAAACTTTAATAAACTGCCAGGCATGGTGGAGCATGCCTGTAATCCCAGCACCTGGGAGGCTGAAGCAGGAGGATCACTGTGAGTTTGAGACCAGCTTGGGCTACAAAGTGAGCTCAAGGCCAGCCTGAACTGTGTAGAGAGACCCTGTGTCAAAAAAGACAAAACCAAAACAAAACAAAACAAAAACTTTAATAAACAGAAGTGCCCAAGACAAAATGTGAGATTTATAGGAAGCCCAATCCAAAATTGCACATTATAGTTTGATTCTACGCATGTTCAACTACATGCACATTAAAAAGTTACGGAGAAGAGATAGCTATTAAGCAGAAGTGGCAGTTTGGCAGATGGTATGGCCACAAGATCTCCCAGTCCCTATGCAATTCGTACCCTATGACCTTGGTTCTGCCAGTGAGAGGTAGATTCCTCTCCCCGAGTCTGTGGGGGTAATATAGCTCTGCCTGGTCTCTCTGGGGTCCTTGTATCAGGAATGCAGACACATGCCAGGAGGAAGCACATGGAAAAACCATATTATAAGATGTGGCAAAGCCCCAGCGGAGATCCCAGCAGACAGCCAACACCCATTACCAGACTTGTGAACCAGGAAGGCCTAGCCACTTTCTATCTGCAGCACAGAGACTCCAAGTGCGAACAGCCTCACCTGGCAAGCCAATCCCAGAATCCAGGGACCACAATGATCACTGTTGTTAAAGCAACAGAATTTGGGGGGTGGTTCGTTATTCAGCAACAGCTATCCAGAAAAGGTGGTTAATCTCTGGATTGTGGGGTCATGAATTTTTAACGATACTCATATATTTTTAAGATTTCCACCACGACCATGTATTTCTTTTCTAATCAGTTAAAAAAAGTTATCAAAACCAAAAACGCATTCTAATATCCCCTACCTCCTCAAGGGAGAAATTAGGTCTAAATATAAATGTAGGAACTAAGCTTGGCTTGGAAAAAAGCTTCCTACCCAAGATTTATCAGGTACTGGGAAGGATTAGGAAGATGAATTTCAGTTGATAAGCGGGGAAGAGGGGTAGATTTGGAAGGAGAAATCTTGGAAACAAATCTCAGTTTTTCTGGGTGACCTTGAGGAAGCCCTTGCTCAAAGCCGGTTTTCCATTTTGAAAACTGCAGCTGGCTGCGGAAGGAAGAGACCCGTGAAGGAAGGGCGCATCTTTCACTGCCCCAGAGGTACAGTTCTAATAAGAAAAATGGCCCCTGAAAAGAACCATAAGCTGTTCAAAACAAAACAAAACAAAACAAACAACAAAACACCACTAAGCGGACTTTGTGGGGGTTTTGCCTAAAATGCCCGGCCCTTTCCTTTCTGAGGCCAGGCAGCTGGGGAAGCAGCGACGGAGGAGCACGAGAGTCTCGAGGTATCCTGGCAACGCGGTATCCAGGCAACGCAGTGCCCTGGCAATGCAGTGTCTCGGCAATCTGCAAAGCACACACCGGCGCCCAAGCCGCTTAGTCCTGGGCGCCTCCACCAGTCCTCCGCAGTTCAGTTGCAGTTGGTGGGTTGATCTGGCCCTTTCTAGGTGCAGACCTCGGACGCAGCTCCAGGTTTCCCTGGAAGGGCGTGGAGAAGGACCCCTGCTTGCAGAGACAGGGGTTCCAGACCCAGAACTGCCTGCTGGGAGGAAGATATCTCTGACTTGGAGCCTAAGCCGGCTCTCTCAACTTTCGATGGCTTGTGGAGTATGTTTGTTGTGACTGATGACTTTTCTTTCTCTTCCTTCCCTTCCTTCCTATTGAACCCAGGGCCTTTATACTGAACTACATCCCCAGCCCTTTATTATTTTTTTCAATCCGAAAGAGGGTCTCCCTGAATTGCTCAGGCTGGGTTCACGCTTCTAAACTTCCTGTCTCAGCCTCTTTTCTTACAAAGGTCTTTTCTTGGTCTCTGGGCTTCTTTTCATATTTAAAATCAAACCCTGTGCCTTCCTGAGTTCATGGACTCTGGAAATGCTCCTCAGGGTTCCTGGCTTCCCTCCATCTCAAGAGCAGCCTGTGGCAGACAGCTGGAGAAGATTCGAGAGGAAGGTGACGTCCGTGTGACCAAGGCGGAGAGGAGATACAGTTGAGTTCTAAGGAATCGGGAGGGCCGGGGATGAATCCCATACTGTATCCAAGTATACTCGATCCAGGAGGCCTTGTTTGAAGGCTGGCGTGTTAGTCATCTTCCTGCAATTATAACAGCTGCCTGAGACAACTGACTTATTAAAGAGAAAGGCTTCCTTAGGTCTTTGGGCGTGTGGCACACGTCAGAGTGAAGCAGGTGGCAGAGTGAAACCTCTCACCTCATGGCTGGAGGTGGAAAGCAGAAAAGGCTACACCCCCAACCAGGTCCCAGCTGTTTAAAGGTGCCAGAAGTTTCCAGTAGTGCCACAGATGGGGGACAAGCATTTAACACCTGGGGCATGTGGGATACTCCCTCTTGTAAGTGTAGCAGCTAGTTTAGGGCACATAGCAAGAACTGTTTGGCTGAGAGCTTCTGTCTGTATGCGTCCAAGATCTGATCAGGCAGAGAGCACTGTCCAAGCAGAGATTCTCATGAAGTCCCTCCCTGTGGCTCCTAATAGCCTGGAGATCACAGAGGAGTAGAGGGGAGCCGGGGATACAGCTCAGTGGCACAGTGCCTGCCTGGCAAGCACAGGGTCCTGAGTTTGATTTCCGGTACCAAAGAAGAAAATCTAAGAAAAAAAAAAAAGTGCTGCTTTCACAGATGAGTAGAGGGAGCCAGGGGTTTGACCCACCCAGTTCTTTGGTTGCTAAATGGTGAGGCTGGGCTTTGACCCAAGGCTCCTGGTTTCCAGAGCCCGTGCCCTTCCACTGTCCCCTTAGCGCAGATCTTTGTAGATTTGTGGCACTGCATATTGGTTGGGACAGAGCAGGTAGAGGGGATGAACACTCCAAGGAAAGGCTATGTGGAATCATGGCTGGCGGCTCCAGCATTGGTTCTCTAAGCTGAGGAGGATGTATGGGGCACGTTTGCCTTTAGAGCCCAGTGTCACGGAGCAGGGCAGTCACAGTGTCCCAGAAAACCTCAGACCGAAGGCATGGTCAGGATGTCACTCACCTCGTATAGGAAAGTGCTCTGCAAGCAGCAAAAAAGTGTTGGAGAATGTCCTATCTTTGCCCTATCGGATTTTAGCCTGGTGCCTGCTCTCCTAGATCCCAGATCTGTGATGCTGTGGTTCTCCTTCTCAGTGCAGTGACAGTGCGGAGGTACAACTCCCACACCCAGCTGCGAGTGGGGCCCAGAGGAACTGGAGGATATAGCGCCTTTAATTTCCCAGTGTGGCCTAGACAGGAAGAAGAAAAGGATTCTGGGATTCTAAGCTCAAGCTCTAGAACTCCCTGCAGTTTCCAGTTTGGCTGGGGGCGTAGGAGGGGCTGCTGTTTTAAGGGTGAGCTAGGGAGGCTCTGTACCTCTGAGTTAAGGGTGCCGGAAGGCCACAGGCCTTGGATCACCAGGCCTGTAGTTTCCTTTTCTGCTCTGAGACTGTGACTATCCCAGGAGAATGTCTGAATTCAGCTTCACATGGAGGGCATGGGGTGAGGAGGAAAGTTTCCCATAAATCAGTTGAAGACAGCCAGGTGTGGTGGCGCACGCCTGTAATCCCGGTACTTGGAGGCTGAGGCTGAAGGATTGCTGTGAGTTCAAGGCCAGCCTGAACTGCAGAGTGAGACCCTGTCTCAAAAACAACAACAACAACAACAAAATCAGTTGAAGACATACGCGTGTGCTTGTGCGTGTTGGTTGTCTGAGAGCTGTAGCTAGCTCTGCTGAGTGGATTGCAGGCATGAAAACCACAGGTTTGTCATGGCCAGATGTTTTACTTTTCTTTGTTCCAGGCAGACTGTTGTGAAGTCCATGAGATGACAAGTGTGCTTATGAAAGTGTTCCTCCTGCCCAAAGAAATGGCAGCCATGATCTTGAGTTCCATAGATATTACAACAGTAAACTGCATTTTATAAATTATACTCCATAGCTCTATAACTCTGAATGAGTTATTTGACATCTCCAGAACTAAGTTCATTCCTCTGTACAGTTATTTCTATTATATTTGTAATTATAGTCTCCTTTTCATTTCTCATACTTTTTTTTTTTTTTTTTCCTTTTTGAGACAAGGTCTTTCTCTGTAATTCAGGCTGGTTTTGAATTCACTATGTAGCCCAGGCTGGCCTCAAACTCACAGCCACCTTCCTGCCTCAGCCTCCCAGAGTGCTGGGATTATAGGTGTACACCATCATACCCAGTCTTCTAGTACTATTTGCCTGTGTTTTAAATTTTTTCTTGACTTTTACTTATTTACATTATTAGTTCTTTAATGAAGCTATAGTTCTGATAATCTTATTTTACTCATTTATGCTTTTATTTTGTGATTCCCTCCCTTATTTTATTTTATTTTATTTCATTTTTTTGTTTTTCTGAGACAGGGTCTTGCTATGCAGTTCAGGCTGGCCTTGAGCTCACTTTGTAGCCCAGGCTGGTCTCGAACTCGAAACAATCCTCCTGCCTCAGCCTCCCAAGTGCTGGGATTACAGGCGTGCACCACCACGCCCTTTGAACAATTTACTTTGAGTCTATCTTTTTTTTTTTTTTACATAAATGGTGTGATTTAAGTCCCTAAGTCTAAAAGAATACTTCAATTAGTATACAAAATTCTAACTGATAAGGCACTCTGTCTTGAATTGGCAACTTTTATTCTTTGTAGTAGCTAAGATAATATTAAAATCAATGATGTCCTACAGTCTGAAATACAGTGCATGCATCTGAGATTCCAGCTTTCTAATTATTGCTGTGTTGAATCCTACAGGTTCTCATGTATAGTACTTATGTCCATTGATCATTAAGCACCTCATGATTACCATTACAATTTTTTCCTCTATATGAATTATTTAGCAGGGTGGTTTGAGTTTCTAAAGCTTATGGATGGTCTTGGCTGTCTTTTTATTATTGATTTATAATTGTATTGCATTGTGGTGAGAGAGCATGATTCATATTATATTTATTGATGTTTCTTCTATGGCTTGGTAAGTAGGTGGCTGCTCCTCTGGCTGCTAGGGATGGCCTCCTCCTGCCAGCTCTATTCTTTTCCTCCCTCTCTGCTGGGCTTGGCTATGACCCAGTGACTCAACCTTGAGCAGGCACTGGGCCTTACTGTGCCTGGGGCTGCCCTGGGGTCTAGGGAATGTTCCAGAACATTCCAGAACTTTCTTCCTGAGGTGCATCTTAAACATACTGCACTCTGGGGTTTCTCCTGTAGGTCTTGGTCAGAGCTCTGGAACCTGCATGTGATTTTCATGACCTGGAAAATCTGGGGAAAATGCTGGGCAGTGGGTTGAGATGGAATTTGGTGCAGTGAAGGACCTGGCCTTGTGGCAGAGGGGGCTTACAGCCAAACTGGAGCCCAAGAGTGACCGGGAGGGAGCTTATTGGAAAGGCAGTTTCCCAGGACTCACTTAGCAAGCTTCTAAATCAGTAGGACTGCAGTGGGCTTTGGAAGTCTATATTTTTAACAGGCTTGAGATAGTTCTTATACCACAATCTGAGAAATGGCAGAATGGGGGATTTTGAAGGTAGGAAACAGCTTAGATGGTTTTTAAAGTTGAATTCATAGGGGAAGTCTTCTTAAGTATAGAGAGTTTGGTGGTGGGGGGCATTTGACAAGCGTGGGTGTGATTCATTTGCAATACAAGTTTGAGAAGAAACGAATACAAATGGCATCAGTTGCAGTTCTCCTGCTGGTTGGTGGGAATTTGCAGAGGGTACACAGCTTATGCTATCTCATGTGATGTGGGGCCTTTGGGGGTGACAGGGTTTTATTTAGAGAGCCAGGGACGCCTTGTGACTTCCCTATAACTGGAGCTTACGCTGAGTCTGGGAGCTTCTGAGAGTACAAAGTTGTATAAAGAAAGGCAGTATTTATTCACCTTCTTTCTTTGCACACATAATTGGACAAGGCACACATCCATATAAAATGAAAAGAGAACAGATTGACTTTGATAAGCTATAAATTATACAGAAAAATAAAAATATTGAGTACCCCTCCCTGTCTGACAATCACTGGGTTTCAGGATTCTTCTGTGATTGGGGGTGGTCAGGGAGTTATTCTTTTTTTATTCATTCAAATGTTTATTAAGATCAGTACTCAATGCCAGGCAATACTTTTTTTTTTTTTTTTGTCTTTTTGGGACAGGATCTCGCTGTGCAGTTCAGGCTGGCCTTGAACTCACTTTGTAGCCCAGGCTGGCCTCGAACTCTCAAGGATCCTGGTGCCTCAGCCTCCTGAGTGCTGGAATTACAGGCGTGCACCACCATGCCAGGCTCACATCAAAAGTTTTGCCTTACGCCAGGCATGGTGGCACACGCCTGTAATCCCAGCACTTGGGGAGACTGAGGCAGGAGGATCTCTGTGAGTTCAAGGCCAGCTTGGGCTATACATAGCAAGTTCAAGGTCAGACCCTGTCTCAAACGAAAACAAAAGCAAAACTTTTGATGCTACTGAGATGAGTGTGATGGAGTCTGGTGGGAAGGGTGGGGTGTGTAGTCGATGAGTCTGGTGGGAAGAGACCCACACATTTCTGAAGGGCAGTCCTTTGCTTGTCGCCACCAGCTATGTTCACTGTCCTTCCCAGGCCCCACGCTTTGGAAAGTTGTCCTGATGGTTCAATACAGCCCACTGTTGCAGACAGCTGGGTTCAGGTCCTTTCTCTTCCGGTCAGTGGAAGGGACGAACAGTGTAGGGATGAGCAGTCTGCACCGTGGTTAGAATTTTAGACTTTCGGGTCACAAGAAAGGTGATCAAACCTGGTCCTAGATGTTTATTTTCTATGTATCACAGGCAAATTGCATAACCTGAGCCTGTTTCCTCCCCTTAGGATGAGGAGATGAATAACTCCTGTGTCTATGGTCCTTAGGAAGATAAAATGGACTATGGCATGTACTTGGTTAATGTCGTCCCCAGCACACAGCAAATGCCCAATATTGTGAGGTGTTTTTCTTAAATAAGTGATTTATAATCTAGGGATCAAGAGAGAGTGGAAGGTACTTGAAAAATGTGGTGATATCGATGTGTTACAGGTGGTACCCGCGATGATCTCCCAGAGTCCAAGGGACGCTCTGTGAACGCGACGTACCCCAGCAGGGGCGCCAGCCCCTCACCTTCTGCAGGGACAGGTTGGACAGGCAGTGAGCCTCCAGGCCTCCTCGGAGCATGTGCTCAGCTGGCGTAAGTGAGGGCTGGTGAGGAGCCATTGCTGTTGGTGTAAACTGTGCCCAAGAGACCCCTAGCCCAGGAGGTAGCACAGCCTGGTCAGCAAGGCATGGAATCTGGAGTCTGATGCCTGGGTTCAAATCCCAGCTCTGCCACTTTATTTGCATTTCCTTAACAGTAAAGCGCTTTGAAGCTGGGTGTGGTGTAAT
>NW_004955437.1:9959323-9960610 GCF_000276665.1 Chinchilla lanigera
CTGAGCTAAATCCCCAGCCGCTTCTTGGTCCTTTTTTGAGACAAGGTCTTACTGTGTAGTTCAGACTGGCCTTGAGCTCACTTTGTAGCCCAGGCTGGTCTCAAACTCAGAACGATCCTCCTGCCTTAGCATACCGAGTGCTGGGATTACAGGCATGAGCCACTATGCCTGGCTAGGATTCGCTAGTTTTAAAGGTCATAGAGCCAACAACCCCAGTGTTATCTGCAGACCATTTGAGGTGCAATTTATACTTGACAGCATATTCCTGCATCCTGTTATCTGCTCTGAAAGTGCAGGGTTTAGCTGGCCGAGGTGGTCACACCTTGTCTCATCCTTCAGTAGGCCTTGAGGGCAGGCGTTCAGTGTCTTAGGCAGTGGAGAACACATGCAGGACAGCTCTAACTCAAAGCCTGTCCCCTTGGGGCAAGCCCTTAGAGGGTCACCCTTGGAAACTTCCACTTCCTGTAGCTGTGAGTGGCCTGGCCACGTGACACTCAGGGCTCTCTGCTGGGGCACTGTCCTCAGTGGCTGCCCGTGGCTACGAGGCCTCTTCCTGGCCAATCCCTCTGCAGAGCTTCCCTGATGCCATGGGTCAGCACGGCCAGGCATCTCCCACAGGGACATAGGCAGGGACTGGGGACAGACCCTTGCTGCTATATTTCTTCCCATGGATCCCTTCAAATACAGAAGCACCCTGTCGCCAGCAGGAAGCAGGAGGCCGGCCTCACTCAGCCCATCTTTCCTTTCTGAGGACAGTGCCTCGCTCTGTGTATTTCCATCTCCCTCAACTGCAGGCCAGGTGTGTTCAGCTGAAAGGGAAATCTTCGGGGCCAGGGCTCCCCTTCTGTGTGCTCCCCTCAAGGCTGTGTGACAGTCTGTCCCAGTCCTCTCCTCCCTTCCCCTCCCCCTGGCCATGCAGGTGCCGAGGGTCCCCCTTCTGTCCCTCATGCTTTGTGTCCTTTGCGGTGGTGAGCCTAGGGTGATGCAACTGTAGGGTGAGACTGGCCTTCAGTGGATCTCAGTCTGAACCTGCAAGTGCACGTCAAGCATTGTGGAAGCCACAGGTTAAGGTGGGGGAGGTGACACACAGCTGGCAGGCCAGGTCGAAGAAGATGATCAGTGCTCGGGTCAACCCCTTGAGGAAGACCCTGTAAGAGCGGGTGGCAGTCAAGCGTCGCCCCGGGCTGCAGGCCTGAGCTCTGCGAGTTCAGGGAGTGAGGCAGGTGGTGACGAGGCTGAAGCGGGGTGGGTGGGGAAGCCAAGTTTCTAGTTTCTAATATATAAGAA
>NW_004955437.1:9961239-9982783 GCF_000276665.1 Chinchilla lanigera
CCCGCCTAGCCCTCCCTGGCGATGAGTGACCATTTGAGTGACTCTAGATTTGCAAATGGTGTAAACGAGTTCTTGCCCGACCAACCCCTTCCTCTCTGCAGAGCCACAGGGCCGCTGCTCATGACAGTGCAAACTTCTTGGCTTGTGCTTGAACCTTTGTCTCATATTCTGCTCTGATTTGGCAGTAGATCTTGTGGGCCTCTGCTTGAGCTGGGTCTCGGATATTTGGTTCATTCAGAAGTTCCTATATTCCTAATAAGACCTGCTTGATTGTGATGGCTGGCCTCCAGTCTCTGTCCTCCTTCAGGGTGGACAGGCATGCTGTGCCTGAGTGGTACCCGCTTGGGTGGAAGAGTGGCGGCTCAAGTTTGCATTTTGCTGGTGAAGATGGGTAATTATCTTTGAAAAGCATCTGTAGCCCGAAGAAGCTTCCTTCTCAGGGAGCGCCTTTCTTTCCTGGGATGGCATGTTCCTGGTTCATGAGGTTCATTGCACTGTTGGGATTCTTGGAAGGGACAGCCACAAAGCCAAATGGGTGGTCCTTCCTCCAAGCTATTCTTTCCTGCATGAGTCTGCTGAGGGCTGTCCCTGACATATTCAAAGTTCTTGGTGGCTGTGGCCTCATGCATTGCATTGGTGGAGGCCCATACACTATTCTTTTGTAAAACCTGTTTATGTTTTTTTAATGAGATGCGATTTTACTATGTAGCCCAGGCTGGGCTGGAACTGGAGTTCCTCCAGCCTCAGCCTCCTGAGGAGCTGGAGTTGTAGATGTGTGCTACTACATTCAACTAAGTTTTGGGTGAATTCCATTTTGGGAGGTTCAATACTACACATAATGCTTTGTTATGATGTCCATTTTATTATTTATTTATTTGTCTTTTTTTTTGAGACAGGGTCTCACTATGCAGCTCAGGCTGGCCTTGAGCTCACTTTGTAGCCCAGGCTGGTCTTAAACTCACAATGATCTTCCTGTCTCAGCCTCCTGAATGCTGGGATTACAGGCGGACACCACCATGCCTGGCATGATGACCATTTTAGCCTAGATTTGTTTTCGATTATTTCTTCTTTTTGTTTTTGATTATTTCTTCCCCTTCTCTATATACATGTTGATTTTTAATTTGCATTTGATGGTCTTATTGAACAAGTATCATTTTTTTGGGTAACAATGTGTTAAATCATAATTCACATAGCATATGTGTTAATTAGGGTTCTCCAGGGGGACAGGACCAATAGAATTCCTATCTATCTATCTATGTATCTATCTATCTATCTATCACCTCTCTATCTATGGACATAGGTGTAGGCATGGATATCCATAGGTACAGACTCAGATATGTGCCCGCTTTGTCAGAGTCATTGGCTGACATCATTCTGGAAACTCCTGTATCAAGGCTCAGTCCAAGTTCAAAGGCCTCAGAGCCAGAAGCTGAGGGTGTGACTGTCAGGCTGAGGCTGAAGACCTGAGAGTCTGGGAGGCAGCCAGAGCGGCAGGGCCTGGAGTCCAAAGGCCAGAGAGCCTGGAGTTCTAACATCAAGGTCAGGCAGGAGAGGAGTTCCTGGTCCAGGACAGAGAGGGAGGGAGAGAGATCCTTGCGATCCCATCTTCTCTGCCTGTTTGGTCCTATCTGGACCCCCAGCATCTGCATGAGACCCACTTACCCTTGGGGGGTGGATCTTCCTGCTCCTGCTCGCTCACTGTGGGAACACTGTCACAGGTACCCAGAAATCACGCGTTCCCAGTTCTCTGGTTGGTCCTCAATCCAGCCAAGCTGACACCTAAAGTCAGCCTTCACACCACGCAGTCTCCAGTTCAAGCGTACAACTCAGGGGTGCTCGTGTATTCACAGAGCTGTTCGACCATCACTGTCATTGATTTTAAGATATTTCCATTGTCCCCTAAAGCAACTTGTACCCTCCACTCCCTTCTCTCCCCCACCATAGATAAAGGTCCACCTGGAGCTGCCTGCTCTGGACATTTCATGTAAATGAAGTCATCGGCATGTGGCCTTTGGAGTCTGGCTTCTTTCACTTAGCAAAATGCTGTCAGGGTCATTTGTGTTGTAGCATATCTGTGTATTCTTTTTTTTCTTTTACACCATGATAAAATATATATATATTGTAACATATGCCATTCTATCCAGTTTAATTATACTTGTAATGTTGTGTAACCCTCACCACTATCTATTTTCTTTTTCCTTTCTGGTCTTTTTCTTTGTTTGTTGGTTTGTTTGTTTGTTTTTTCTGGTACTGGGAATCAAACTCATGACCTCACACTTGCCAGGCAGGCGCTGTGCCGCTGAGCTAAATCCCCAGCCCAGTCTTTTAAATTTTTTAAATTAATTAATTAATTATTTTGTCTTTTTTTGAGACAGGGTCTCACTATGCAGTTCAAGTTGGCCTTGAACTCACTTTGTAGCCTAAGCTGGTCTCGAACTTGCAATGATCCTCCTGCCTCAGCCTCCTGAGTGCTGGGATTTCAGGCATGTGCCACCATGCCCGGCCAAGCAGAATTTCTAGGAAAGAAATTTTCTAGAATTTCTAGAAAAGTTTAATTCTTTTATTTTTTTTTTGGAACTGGGACTTGAACTCAGGACCTTGCGTTTGCCAGGCAGGTGCTGTGCTGCTGAGCTACATCCCCAGCCCTAGAAAAGTTTAATTTTTATTACTCTTTTTGAAGAACTACTAAATTGTCTTCAGACATTTTAAAGCATGTATCTATCTTTTGAATATGTTTCACTTCCCCCTTGAATTGTGAATAACTAGAAGCTCTCCTTGGGGGCTTTTGTAGCGTAGTCGGCAGAACTCTGTATGTGAGAATGCATGAGACTCTAGTGTGGGATGTGTGAGTTCAGATTTGAGTTTCCTGCTGGAGCCCTTGAAGACTCTGTTCCCTCTGCTTTCTCTCCAGCACCGCTGTGCAGCCGAGCCGGAAGTCCTCCTCCTCCTCCTGCTCCTCCTGCTCCTCCTCCTCACACTCCCATCAGTCCCCGGAAGCCTTAGTGCTGGAGGTCCACAACGCTCAGCAGCCTGAAGAGTTCAGCCTAGTCAGGCTGCAGACAAGTGAGTGGTCACAGCTGCCCTGACGTGCCTCCGTGTCGGGGTCCTGCACAGCTCTGCTTCTGTGGGCCACTAGCACGGGAGTCACTGTGCCAAGCACAGGACTCCTTCCTCTCCAGGGTTTATGCCTACACATAGACATAAATAGCCGGGTGCTGTGTAATGATGTTTTGGCCAATAGTGGGTGGCAGTTGGATGATGGTGCTGTTGGGCTGTCATGGAGAGGAAGAATTCCTGTTGCCCAGTGACGTCACTGCTGCCCTGAGGCTGTGGCAAGCCCACTGTGCTGCCAGGCGTGGGAAGTATAGCACATATAGTTGGTGCAGTCCTAATGCATGGTGACAGATGGCTGAGTTACTGGTTTATATACCCAGTGCACTGTATGATAATGTACTTTCTAGCCTTTATTTTAGGGTGTATTTCTCCTACTTATTTTTGTTTTGTTTTGTTTTTGAGAAAGGGTCCTGCTATGTAGTTCTGGCCTTGAACTCACTATGTAGCCCAGGCTGGCCTCGAACTCTCAGCGATCATCCTGTTTTAGTCTCCTGAGTTCTGGGATTACAGGCATGCACCACCACACCCAGCTAGCCCTCCTACATATTAAAGAAAGCTTTGTTGTCAGAGAGTCTGTTTGTTCTGCTGGCAGTTGGCTTGTGTATCTCATATTCAAGCTATGACTATTTAATTTAGATCACAAAACTGCATAGCTCATATTCAGAGGCCACGTGCAGCGAATGATCTGTGTCATCTGGTTTGTGTAAACATATGCCTTGATAGTCACACAACAGTGGGGATCCTAATGACACTTTTCTCCAATTGTTATGCAATGCACACACACATATGAAGTCAAGAGGTCAGAGTACACAAACCATTCTCACTCAACAGTAAATAGACCAGGCCGGGCATGGTGGCACACACCTGTAATCTCAGTACTCAGGAGGCTGAGGCAGGAGGATCATTGTGAGTTCGAGACCAGCCTGGGCTGCAAAGTGAGCTCAAGGCCAGCCTGAACTGCATAGTGAGACCCTGTCTCAAAAAGATAAAAAAACAAAATGAACAAACAGTAAATAGACCATGGCCTCTTTCCCTGTTAGTGTATTAGGTCTATGAGGTTACTACAGACATAACCATTTCACAGAGAGGGACACTGAGGCACGGAAACAGTCACCACACAGATGCACACAGCCAGGAAGCAGAGCAATGGGATTCGAACCCAAACTCACTGGCTTCCAAAGCCTGTGTTCTTTCTTGGCCGCCCCAGGCCCTGATGTTGCTCAAGCCACCCGAGGGCTGTGGGAATCCTTTACTGTTTAAAGTCACTGTTGGCTATTTTGCAAGAAAAGTATCAAATGACAACATAGGCACCAAGGTCCACTTGCCGGCCTGAGGTCCTTGTCACTCGGCAGCTTTACGCATGTATGTGTCCCTGTGGCACACAGGTGCCAACACTTGTCCTATCCAGCTGGGATACACAGTTGGCCTCACCTTTCCCTGCCAGATGGGCTTTCTATTTTGTCTACACGTTGATCAGAGGGTATCACAGTTTGGATCATAGGTGCTTATGAGCCTGGCTTTATGCTTCCTGGACATAACTTCTAAGCTTTATTTTTGAAGAAGAGGGTAGAAAGGAAATAAATATGAAGTCTGTTAGGTAGCTTCCCTGTCCTTTTGTGCCTAGTGATTGACTTGGCTTCTGATGTATGAGGTGTGAACAAATATACTGTGAATGCACATTTAAAAAAATTTATCACAGTAAAGAACACATTGCTAGCCGGGTGTAAGGGGCACACACCTGTAATCCTAGAACTTCAGAGGCTGACGCAGAAGGATCGCTGTGAGTTCAAGGTTGGCCTGGGCTACAAAGTGAGTTCAAGGGCAGCCTAAACTGTGAAGCAAAACTCTGTCTCAAAAAACAAAGACACATTGCTATGACTTCTCCTCAGAGTATTTCCCCTTACTTTGAACAGGCTTATCCCATCATTCTGGCCACTTTCTGAAGCAGTTCTGGAATTCTTCTTTCATGAGTGTCTTTCTGAAGTATGATTAAAAAATATCATGAATATAGGTGAATGCTGCTGCCTAGTGCCATGGGTGGAAAAGCAGGCTCATAAAAACATCCCAGTGTGTCTTTACCCACCTTAACTACCGGCTCTGAACCGTGTGACTTCTGGAGCTCCTTCAAAGTTAAAATGACCATGAAAGATAAACCTTTTTAATGGATTCTCAACACGGAGGCAGCCAGGACAACACAACTAACGACACAGACAGGATTTCCAGAGCTGCCTCAGAAAGTGGCAAGAACAATGGGATAAGTGTGCTCAAAGCAAGGGAGGGGGACAATTTTGAGGGGGGTTCATGGCAATGTGTCTTTTACTGTAATCAAGTTTTAAATAACAAGATGTAAACACACACTGTATATTTTGACCACACCTTGTAGCTTGAAGGGATCCCACACATTGTTAAGCTGTATTGCTGGATAGTGCCCGGGGAGTGCTCACAGGGTTCGCCCTCCACTGGCCCCCAGTCCTGGGCACTGTGCTACATGGTGGATCTCTGATGTCTTGCAGAAGATGGGCAGCGACCCGAGTGGACGTTTTACCCAAGGTTCAGCAGCAATATCCACACCTACCATGTCGGGAAGCAGTGCTTCTTCAATGGGGTCTTCCTGGGCAACAGGAGGTCTGTGTCTGAGTGGACGGTAGACAAGCGCCTCGGGAGGAAGAGATACGGTAACGCTGTCCTCCTAGGTTTCCTTTGTGTGGGCCCGCCTGCGGGTCCCATGGCTGTCACCTTCGCCAGCCGGGAAAGCTAGGGGCTTGTTGGCGGGGGATGCGTTTTGGCAAAGTGATCTACACTTTTGCTTTTTCTCAAAATTTCATAAAATGCTAATATGACATTGAAGTGATCAGAGAAGTTCCTTCAGATTGTTATTAATAGAATTCTCACTGAAGTCTGAAGAAAATGGTTATGTTTCATTAGGTGCTGCCTGTGATATATGCATTTGAAGTGTATTTTCTATTTTCCACAAGGATAACATCCTGTAAACCTTAGCCTGAAGTGCATGTTGCTATTTTGTAGCTGATTTAATTAAAAGCAGTTGAGATCAAACACTGTATAAAGCCAGGTGTAGTGGCACATGCCTGTCATCCCAGCACTTGGGAAGCTGAGGCAGGAGGATCACTGCGAATTTGAGACCAGCCTGGGCTACAAAGTGAGCTCAAGGCCAGCCTGAACTGCATAGGAAGACCCTGTCTCAAAAAGACAACAACAACAACAAAAGAAATGAAAACATTGTATATCTAATATATATGGGTATCTCTTTGGTTTTTAAGTTGGTGCCCAACTTACCCATACCTGACTTTATGAAAGACCCAAAGAGGCTGCTGAATGCCAGCACACCATTCATGGCCCACTATTTTCCAGAAACCCTCAGGCAAGAGGATGGAAGAGATTGCTAGGAGCACAAAGAGAAAGAAGTATAAAGTTCCCATTTCTGAGTTTTAAGATAGATTTTTACACTTAGGGCAGAGGTGAATTGTTTTGACACTTGAGGCTTCTTGTTGCTTGCATGGTGAAGAAGCTCATGTGAGCTGGGATGGGGCACAGACAGAGCTCAGAGGGTCCTACCTGCTGCCAGCTCCTGAGTTGCACCCATGTAGCAAAAGGAAATGAGGTTATCATGGGGTCCAAGCCTAACCTGCCACTACCCTCCTAGCTCACAAATTTTGTTTTTTTCTTTCTTGCCCCTTCCCTCCCCTCCCCTCCCCTCCCTTCCCCTTCCATTCCTTTCCCTTTCCTTCCCTTCTTCCTTTCTTCTTTCTTTTCTTCCTCTTTCCTCCCTTCCTTTTCCTATCTCCCTTCTTTTTTTTTTTTGTCTTTTTGCGACAAGGCCTCGCTATGCAGTTCAGGCTGGCCTTGAGCTCACTTTGTAGCTCAGGCTGCTCTCGAACTCACAATGATCCTCCTGCCTCAGCCTCCCTAGTGCTGGGATTACAGGCATGTACCACCACGCCCAGCTTCTATCTCCCTTCTTACCTTTTTCTATCTTCCTTCCTCCATTCCTTCTTTCCTTCCATTTATAGTTGTATAAATACCAAGTCACAGCAAGGCCTTATTTATGAAATATTTGTTAAATACACACAATAGAATACCAGAAGCACTGGGCACATTTATTTAAAAAGGAAAAAAATTTATTAGATAAATTTTTATATTTATTTATTTATTTTGTCTTTTTGAGACAGAGTCTCAATATGCAGTTCAGGCTGGCTTTGAGCTCACTTTGTAGCCCAGGCTGGTCTTGAACTCACAACGATCTTTCTGCTTCAGCCTCCGAGTGCTGGGATTACAGGTGTGGGCCACCACGCCCGGCTGACACCCCATGGTTTCTGTGCAGTTTGGTGGTGAAATGAGACCATTCATCCCGGAGGGTTTACCATAATGAGGACTTTGCCAATGACCTCCCAGGCCACTTAACAGGTTCCCCTCTGCTGTAAGTGGGAGTAGGGTACCCAAGATCTGTGTTTCAAGCGGTCACTTCTCAGGTGACAATGTGCAGTGGCTTCTCATCACCGCAGACACAATGCTCTTTCCACCTCCTATCCCCCATGAGTTCACTGCTGCGCTTGATACTCCTAAACCCCACACAGGACACATCCTCCTCTGTGGACTTCTCTCCTCCTCTGTTATTTCTTGGACTGGATGCAGAGGGATGGCTGGAACTGCCCTCTAGCTGTCATTTTAAACTGCGACACAACACGTTTATCATAGGGAAAAAAAATCAGCCAGAATATATTTAAATAATGTTGTCTTAGCTCATAAGCCATGATGAGGCTGTTGGTGTAATTTCCTACAGGCCCAATGGTTGCCACAGAAGAAAGAATATATGGTGTCTATAGGTTGTAGGGAATAGGCCTGGAAATACAAATTTTCATTTGTACAGCTTTTCCTAGCATATGGCATGTTGTATTAGTCAGAATAGGATAGATTCTGCTGCAGTAACAAACATCCCTTGAAAGCTCAGCAGCTTAATTATTAAAATTTGCTTTTTCCTCCTGTAAAGTTCTCTGTGGATCCAGCAGCTGTCCTGGGCTCCCTGCCCGGTAGTGATTTGAGGATCCCTCTGTTTCCACCTTGTGGCTTTTCCACATCTTACAGGTGGCTTTTAAGGTTGCCACATCAGGGTAGGAAGTGCTGGGCTGTCATATGTGAGCTCGTCAAAAATGCCAAATCTTGGAATTGACCCATGTTGTGTCTGCCCATAGCACACTGATCAGAAGGAGGCTCAGCCTAAGTGCACTGGGGTGTGAAAGCCTGGGGCGGAAGAGGCTATATAGTGAATGTCTCATGTTTCACCCCCTGGACATCTGAATACCAGGCCTATGGATGGTCTGAGAATTTAACAAGCATGGAACCGACTGGAAGTGTCAGGGGCCATTGGCTGTGCGTAGGCATGGGCTAGTGCTCTGGGCTGACACCTGTTTTTTGTGGAATATTTGGAAATTACACTAAGGCCCCATATTATACTTAATAGCTAACACAAATGTGTAATCTCAGAAGCATCATTTGGGAGATGTTCCCTGAAAAGTAACATACTTATATCTAGGCCATTGGCCCTTTCTCTACTTGCTGATGCTCTCTTGTGAGATCTTTTATGATAGTGTCTTCTAAGCATTGTCCTCAGATTGCCTACATCATAGTCAACCAGAGGATTTGCAAACAATATTCTGGTTCTGGGAAACACTCCAGATCTTCTGAAACAGAATTTCTCCAGTTAAAGCCAGGAAATTACTTGCTTTTGTATTTATAATTTTGAGACAGGGTCTTGTTAAGTCACTAAATTGCTCAGGATGGGCTTCAACTTGCAACCCTTCTGCCTCAGCCTCCCAGAGTGCTGGGAAGACAGGCATATACCACCACACCCAGCTAGGACATTACATTTTTTGGAGGGTGGTACTGGGAATCAAACTCAGGACTTTATGCTTGCCAGGCAGGCACTTGTGCCACTGAGCTATATCCCCAGCGCAGGATATTGCATTTTTAACAAGCTCTTAGATAATCCTCAGAGCCACAGTTCTGTAATGTGTGACACTTACTGCCCTATAGTATTGCTTATGTCCTTATCTTGTTCCCCAGTTAGATAAGATTCTCAAAAGAGAAGATTCTACCTTAGCTGAATGACAACTGGATTTCTCAGATGAAAAACATTGTGATGGGGAAGTTATTACTCCAGTCTTGCTTTTAAAGAATAATAACTGCCACCATTTCTTTTTCTTGCTGTTGTTTCTCTGGGCTAAGTTTATTATTTTTTAAAAACTTTATCTTTTATTAGTAGATGTATTTGTCATACACATAGATCTCATTCATCGTGGGGAATTTGTACCTGTACATCATGTATTTTATGTTTTGTTTTGTTTTTGGTTTTTCTCCGGTACCGGGAATTGAACTCATGACCTTGCACTTGCCATGCAGGCGCTGTGCCACTGAGCTAAATCCCCAGCCCCTACATCATGTATTTTAATTCTTTTTCCCCACCCCTCCTCTTTCTTCAACCCTTCTTCCCCTCCTCAGTTACAAAAGCTTTATTTCCATTTTTTCCTTCCCTTTTTTTTTTTTTAACTTTTCCCCTTCCTTTAATTCCCGCTTCCCTCTCCCTTGTTCCTCTTCTCATTTGAACATTTCCTTCCTACTTCCCAATATCTGTCCTCCATTCTGCTCCTTATTTATCCCTGGGGTTTCTCACACAAGAGAAACCATGTGCTATTTAAGCTTGTGCGTCTGATTCATTTACGATTATAGCCTCGAGGTGCATCCATTTTCCTACAATGACTCAAGTTTATTCTTCTTTATGGCAGACTTGTACTCCATTGTATATAAACACCGCATTTTCTTTACCCATTCATCTTTTGATGGGAATATGGGCTGTTTCCAAGATGTAGCTATTATAAATCATGCTGCTATAAACACAGACATGCATATATCACTGCGGTATGGTGTTTTTAACTCTTTCAGGAAGATATCTAGGAGAACAGCTAGGTCAAATGGAATGTCTAGTTTTAGTGTTTTGTGGAATCTCCACACTGATTTCCATGGTGGTTGTACCAATTTACACTCCCACTAGCTGTGGAGAAGGGCTCCTTTCCCCCCACAGCCCCACCAGCATTTGTTACTGGTTGGTTTCTTTTTTCTTTTCTTTTTTCTGTACCGGGAATTGAACTCAGGACCTTGCACTTGCCAAGCAGGCAAGCTATATCCCCAGCCACTGAGCTATATCCCTGGCCTTGGTTGGTTTCTTGATAGCCATTCTTTTTGGAGTGAGATAGAATCTCATCTTGTTTTAATGTGCATCTCTCAAATGACCAGTGATGTTAAACATTTTTTCATATATTTATTTGTTGTTTGTACTTTTTCACCTGAGACGTGTATTCAATTCAGATGCCCATTTTTGGGTTGGGTCTTTAAATTTGTATGGTCTTACTATTTTTTTTTTTTTGAGTTCTTTATATATTCTAGATGTTAGTCCTTTGTCTGAGGAGTAGCTGGTAAAATTTTTTTCCCATTCTGTGGGTTATCTCTTTACTCTATTGGTGCTTTCATTTGCTGTGTAAAAGCTTTTTAATTTGACGTGATCCCTGCTGTTCGTTTTCTGGTGGTATTTCCTGTGCAATCGGGGTTTTGTTCACAAAGTCTTTGCCTATACCTATCTTCAAGAGTTTTACTTACTGTATCTTCCAACAGATTGCTTCTGTTTTTATATTTATTTATTTTTCTGTCTTTTTGAGACACGGTCTCGCTATGTAGTTCAGGCTGGTTGAGCTCACTTTGTAGCCCAGGCTGGCCTGGAACTTGCAATGATCCTCCAGCCTCACCCTCCTGAGTGCTGGGATTACAGGTGTGCGCCACCATGTCCGCCTACTGTTGATTTTCGATTGTTCACTTTGTGTCCTGCTAGGCTGCTGAATTTGGTTATTAATTCTAGGAGTCTTTGGGTGGAGTTTTTAGGGTCTTCTATGTAGAGTATCATGTCATCAGTAAATGATAGTTTAATTTTTTCCTTTCCTATCCATGTCCCTTTTATTTTTTTTCCTCTTGTTTAATTGCCCTGGCTAATGTTTCCAGAACTATATTGAACAAGAGTGGTGATAGTGCACATCCTTGTCTTGCTCCTGACTTTAGAGCAAAAGCTTTCAGGTTTTGACCACTTAGTATGACATTGGCTGTTGGTTTGTCATAGGTGGTTTTTATCAGATTGAGATAAAGACCATGTATTCCATTTTTCTGTAGGTTTTCTTTTTTATACATGAATGGGTGTTGACCTTTGTTGAATGCATTTTCTGCATCTATTGAGATAACCGTGTGGTTTTTGTCCTTGGTTCTGCTAATGTGGTGTATTATATTTATTGATTGCTACCATTTCTTAAGCCCCACTTATGTGCTCACACCATTTTCATTACTTAGGAGAGCTCTGTAAAAGCGACATTCCAAATAAGCAGTTTACAAATAAAGCTACCAAGGCTGAGGGAGGTTAAATAGCTCAAGGGCACAGAGCCAGAAATTAGAGAGTTCAGTTTGCACTCAGGTGTGGCTGCCTTGAGGTCTAAATCCTTCCCAGCTCCGCTCACTGTCACCTGACCCTCACCTGTCCAAGCCGGAGTTTGGGATTCAGAAGATCCGGTCCTCCTTTGCGTCCTCAGCCAGTGCTCAAGGCAGTCGGAGCCGTTCCACTGAACACAGAGCTAATCAGGAGTCTAGACACAGAATTTTAGCTGTTGCAAAGTCTTTGTTTGTTGTTTGGTTTTGTTTTTTGTTCTTTGGCAGGGGACAGGGTCTCACTATGTATTTTATTCTGGCCTTGAACTCACAGCAATAGTCTTGCCTCAACCTGGCTGTGTTACTTGTTGTTTTGGGGGCTGGGAGTAAACCTCGCTCAAGATGCAGCAGACAGCTCTTCCTTCCTTTTCTTCTTTCTTTTTCTCATTGATTGATTTTAACTTATTAAAATTTTTTTTTTCTAGACTATGGATTGATTGCATCCAAGGCCTTGCCCGGCAAGGGCTGTGCCACTTACCCACATCCTCGTTTCCTCGAGCTAGCTTTTTATCCCCACCCCACCCCCACCCCCCGCTTTGGAATATTTATTTATTGTCTCTGTGTCTGTGTCTCTATCTCTGTTTCTTGGTTTCTTTGAGACAGGGTGTTTTTTAGTATATGTGTTGTTGAAGCGAGTACTTGAGACAGGGTCCTGCTGCACAGGTCAGGCTGGCCTTGGGCTCACTATATCACCCAGGCTGGCCCCAAACTCCTGAAAGACATTTGAAAGAGAAAGATTTTTTTTTTTTTTTTTTTAAGTCAGGCATGGTGGTGTACATCTGTGATCCCAGCACCCTGGGAAGCTGAGGCAGGAGGATGGCCCTTCACTGGGTTATTATTCAAAGAATGCTTGGTGCCCTGTCCTTACAGCATGAGCGCAGGACACTCAGTAGTCAGGTCAGCTACCTCTGGAATTGTTTCACAGACCCCTTTCCTGCACCATGTGTGTTAAAGGGAAACCCCATCTGAAACCAAGCCTGTGCCTTCCCAGGGGGAGGTGATCATAAGAAAGCCTTTTAGAAAATGTCCCATCTTGGCTCCCCTCTGAGCTTTGTCTCAAGTTGCGAGAAATCACACAGAGGATTTGAAGACCCTTCCAGGGAACTCTTAATTTGCAGATCACCTTCAGCTCTTTGTGTGATGCTGTTTTCAAATGTTTTCTACAGATATCGATCCCAGGAATGGAATCCCAAAGTCCGCCCCAGGGGACAATCCATATATGTCCCCGGAACAGAGTAAAGGCTTCTACCACGCAGGGTCTACTCTGCCGCCAGTGAATTTTTCTTTGTGAGTACACGCTAATTCCAGGGTTATTGCTTTAGATTTATTTATTTATTTATTTAAGTTTTTTATTTTTTGGTACTGGGAATCGGACTCAGGACCTTGCACTCGCCAGACAGGCACTTGTGCTATAGAGCTATATCGCCCGCCCTTTCTTTAGCTTTAAAGGAACTGTTTTTGTGTGTGTATAAATTATATTTTATTTATTTATTTATTTTGGTTTTTTTCCGGTACCGGGAATCAAACTCATGGCCTTGCGCTTGCCAGGCAGGTGCTGTGCCACTGAGCTAAATCCTCAGCCCGTAAATTGTATTTTAAAAGGGGTGGATTGTAACAAGACATAAGTAGGTAAAAACTTAAAAAGTTCATCTTTAATTAGTGTGTGTACACAGGTGAATGTGATTCAAATTAAAAGGACATGAGATTTTAAAATATATTCCTATTTTTGACACCTGGTAATTTTACACGTTTATGGGAGACAGTGGGACATATCAATATGTGTATGCAATGATATGCAAGGTCTTGACTACCAAAAGGTGGCTGTTAATTTTTTCCTATTTCTATTACCACAAACTTGAAGACTTGAATTTTCATGGTGAATCAGATAGTGATTATAGCCAGGTGTGGTGGTGCACACCTGTAATCCCAGCACTTGGGAGGCTGAGGTAGGAGGATCACTGTGAGTTTGAGGCCAGTTTGGGCTCTGTAATGAGTTCAAGACCAGTCTGAACTACACATTGAGGCCTGTTTCAGAGAGAGAGAGAGACAGAGAGAGAGAGACAGAGAGAGAGACAGAGAGAGACAGAGAGAGACAGAGAGAGAGATTAGTTGACTTAAATTGAGATCAAGTGATTGAGGGAATGTGAGAAGATCATTAAATTAGAAGAGAAGCTAGGCATGGTAGCACATGCCTGTAATTCTAGCACTCTGGGAGGCTGTGGCAGGAGGATCACAAGTTTGAGTCTCTTCAGGGAAAATGAGCAACTTAGTGAGGCCATGTCTCAAAATAAAAAATAAAAAGTGTTGGGGATGTAGCTCATTGTGAATGCCCTGGGTTCAATCCCAGGGCCACACAAAAAAATAAACACACAATAAATGAATAAATATTGTACTTAAAATATTTTACAAACAAACCATATGTGATATAATGATTTTAATGAAAAATAATAAAAAGCAATACAAATTATGACCCTTGCAGTTTAAAAGACCATACTTGAAAATTAAAACCAAGAAATGAGACTTTTTTTTGCAAATAACCCAGTGATGTACCGATCGATATCTATTCTGGCATGGCCAGAGTGACGTCAGTGTGTCTTTCTGGTTTTCAGAGTGCCATACCAGAAGAAGTTTGACACATTTATTCCACTTGAGCCTCTACCAACAACTCCCAGGTGGGTGTCTCCCCAGCTACTGGTATATCTCGCCTTTGTGAACATGCCAGCCACCCCCTCTTCTGCAGGGAGAATCTATAGACAGCCAACCCCAGGGACCCTCTGAGCCTCAGCAGGAGCACAGGCAGTGTGAGGAAGGGCACTGGAGACTCAGGGAGGTTGTGTGTCCATGACATCTGGCACTTTGGATGGGTGTGTGTCCAACAGACGAGACTGGCCAACTGCCAGATGCCCTGTGTTGTGCAAGGCATGCATGCTGGGACAGGAGACAGTTTGAGCAAAAAGGCTGCTGGCTCTTTTCTTCTAAGACATGAGTCTGTTGGAAGCTGGGTGTGATGGCGCATGCCTGTGATATCAGGTACTCGGGAGGCTGAGGCAGGAGGATTGCAAGTTCCTAAGTAGCCCAGGCAATTTGGCAACTTAGTGAGATGGTGTCTCAAAATAAAGACTTCTGAGGCTGGGCGTAGTAGTGCATGCTTGTCATCCCAGCACTCAGGAGGCTGAGGCGGGAGAATTGTTACAAGTTTGAGACCAGCCTGGGCTACAAAGTGAAATCAAGGACAGCCTGAACTGCATAGTGAGACCCTGTCTCAAAAAGACAAAAGAAAAGAGGACCGGGGAAGTGGCTCAGTGGCGGAGTACTTGCCTGGCCTGTGCCGGTCCCTGGGCTCCACCCTCAGCAAGGGTTGTTAGAAAAGAAAGATACACACTTCAGCGAGTGCAACCAGGGAGGATGGTTAGAGTTTCAAGCGGCAGAAGAAAGGCAGCGGAGCTTGCCTGTATTTAGGATTGGAGGGAAATAGCATCCCTCTGACTTCGTACTTTGGCTCAGTTCCAGTGGGGACCTCATTTATTTACCTAAGTAGGTCTGCTAGAAGACGGAACCGAGCAGGACACGCAGTAGGAGTCACAGAGTAGAGTTATTGAAAGGGAAAGAGGTGAAAATACACTCCACAGGGTGGGGACAGCCAGGGGTGGGGGAGGGAGGGGGGAGGAGGGGAAGAGAGAGGAGGGGCGGGGAGGAGAGGGAGGAAGAAGGAAGAAAAAGGGAGGGAGAGAGAGTGAGACAAGGAAGAAAGAGGAAGAGAGAAGGAAGGAGTGCGAGGGAGGGAGAGGTCCCAGAGTCTGACCCATCAGAGTCCAGAGGGGTGGGCAAACCTTGGGATTCAGTGGAAATAAATGCCTTTATTTCAAACTCATGGCCCTTATTGTCCTCATTATGTTGCATTATTACACTACACTACATTATACTACACTACACTATACACACACACACTTAGGGCTCATGTTTGTACTTTACACTTTTACGAAAACTATTCTAGAATATTCCACACAACAATTGCTTAAACCCCATTGTTATCGGTCAGGGGATCTTGAGAGTTGTTTCCAGGTTCTTGATGTCTCAAACAAAGAATTGAGCAGGACACTCAGTAGGGGTCATAGAGTAAGATTTACTGAAAGTGAAAGAAGTAAAAATATACTCCACAGGGTGGGAACCGTCAGTGAGAAGAGCTCATGGCCCCATAGGGGCAGCACTGTGCTAGGGGTCTAGGGGCCTCACGGTAAATTTTTAGAAAAAGTGCATTATGGGTGTGTGTAATCTCCATGTTTATTTTCTAGCAATATTTCTACTGATGAATTGTTAATTTTTTTTGATGAGTTTTATTATGTTAAACAATGTGTAGCTACCAGGAAAATAAGTATCAATAAAATAAAAGTTTTTAATATGTAATGAGAGTGTAGAATAAACATCAACATTTTCAACATCAACTGTTTACCTGCTTACAAGATTTAAAATATAACAGCAGAAGTAAATTCCAATGTGAAGTCCAATGAAAAGACAAACAAAATTCTACCACAGAAATAATCTTTGTTTCAATGATCACACCTAAGACAGTCTTCACACGGGACAACAGTACGTTCCACACACGAGTCTCACTACACTGACAGTACATGTGCTTCGCTTTCTTTTCCTGTTCGGCAGGCCATACTTGTCACCTCTCTTTTCTTCCTTTTTTGTCAGGAGCTTCCTATTATATAATACAGTGCAAACCTTACAGGGAAATGAAATACCAATAAAATAAAATATCAAATATGCAATGAGTGTTTAGGATAAACATCAACATTTTCTACATCAACTGTTTGCTTACTTAATCTACAAAATAACAACAGAAACAAATTCCTATAGGAATTACAATGAGAATACAAATAAAACTCTACCACAGAAATAATCTTTCTTTTTCTTTACAGAAATAATCTTTACTTTAATTATCACACCTAGGGCAGTTTTCACACATGAGAACAGTGTGTTACTGTTACTGATATATACACAAATATCACTGACTCTGATAGCACTTGTGTTTTGTTTTCTGGTCATTTTTTGGGTTGTTTTTTTTTTTTTTTTTGGTTGTTTTTTTGAGACAGGGTCTTGCTATGCAGTTCAGGCTGGACTTGAGCTCACCTTGTAGCCCAGGATGGTCTCAAACTTACAGTGATCCTCCTGCCTCAGCCTCCCAAGTGCTGAGATTACAGGTGTGCGCCACCAACCCAGCTTCTGTCTTCTTGGGTAGGACATACTTGACATCTTGCTGGTCTTCCTGTTTTCTTAGGAGGTTCTTGTGACGTTTCATCTGTCCTCTCACTGATCTGCTCCAGAATTCTTTTGCGGAGTTCTTTGGGTAGATACCAATTGTTCTTGCTCTGTGTAATTGATCATTTTATCAGTTCCAGTCCCAATCCTCTAAGAAAATTTCTCAGTGATATTTTGTGCATGTTATTTTCTTTGTAAAGTCTGAAACTATTTATGACTGTCATGTTTAGGATCCAGTAAAACATAACCATCAGCCCTTACTGTGTGTTTTGAGCAACATCATAGCTGCTATACAGCTCATTCAACAACATCTACTCTGTCTTTAGTTGTAAAATGTGACCATATCTGGCTTCATTTGTGTTGAAGATTCACTATCAATCTTTTTTTGTTTGTTTGTTTTTTAAAGAGCAGAATATATTTATTGGGGGAAAGAAAACTTCTGTCTGAGAGAGGGACAGAAGGGGTCCCTAAGTGGGTTGCCCAGGAACCTGTCTTTTCTAGGGGCTTTTACAGAGCAAAACCACAAGGTGAGGCAGATCCAAGATGGGAAACATGGGAACTCGCTAGGTGGGCATGGGGTGGGACAAGACTATGGTCAGCCAATAAGATCACAAGTATAACTGTTCAGGTAAAATTGATTAAATCAGGGTCAAATGAGGAAGCGAGTCACGTAGCAAGCGGACATGAATATAGAACAAGGGCTTTTCCTGTAGGGGGCTGGGTTAGTGACTCTTCCTGGATTTTTCAAGGTGATTGCTACCTATTTAAAATATCCATCCCTGAGGTCCATCCCTAGGGAAGTATGTGGGTGCATCAGTTTAATCTTTTGTCCACAGCTACAGGTGTCTATCTCCCCCATAGTTACAAGGCATCTCATCTTCTACACTGGCTCTTTCAAGGGCCTGGCCCTGTCTGACTGCCTATAATATTTTTGATATGTCTATCTAACTCAGCTGCCTATAACATTCCCCCCTCTGAAGAAATAACCCAAGCTGCTGTGAGGGAGTAATGGATGATGAGTGCTCTGCCTTCTTCAGGCTGAAAGGGGTCACAGTTGTTGATTGGCAGTCAGAGATACTCACCAGAGGGTCTACCTAAAGACCCTCCATAGACACTGGGCATTTTCATCCTGGGTAGGTGTGTAGCTTTAAGTCTCCATCCAACAATCTTGGTGGGGAACTCTGAATGATACAGGGGAAAAAAACTCCCAACCTAAAGAATATTTAGGACGAGTTCGTGTTCTCTAAAATCGAAGCATGGATTTTAGGAACAACAGAGGTTAAGAGTAGAATATATTTATTGGGGGAAAGAAAGATTCTGTCTGAGAGAGGAACAGAAGGGGGCCCAAGTGGGTTGCCCCTGTTTGTTGTCCTGAAACAGGGTCTCACTCCATAGTCCAGGCTAGCCTTGAACTCACTGCATAGCACTGGCTGACCTTGACCTCATAGAATCCTCCTGCCTCAGCCCCCAGATACTAGAATTATAGGCACGCACTACCACCCTTGACTTCACTGTCAATCTTATCATCATGGTGTAATATTGACAGTATCAATTTTTCTTTTTATTTATTTATTTATTTTTACTTTGTTTTTCTTCACCATATAGGAGGACAATCTTGGGTCTTACTGAAGTCTAAAGATTGTACTATACATTTCTCTACTGTGAATTTGCAACATTTTTTCAGGAATCTCTACTTTGTTCTTGCCAATAGTTCTGGTGCTGGTGTTAGTAAATATAACATCAGTGTAACTTGTGAACCAATTGTTAAATGTGACATTTCGGTTACTTTTTGAAATAGGTGCCAGAAGTCTGTTCACAACCTCATATGGTTTATTACTGCAGGAATAAAGACCTGGTGGCTGAATTCCAGGATAAATTTCTAATTTCAAGGTGTAAAATGTCTTTGCATCTACCAGGGCATGTATTTTTTATACCATATTTGGAAGTTTTACTCGGCATATACTGCTGAAACCTTTGACAACCATGAAATGATGCCCGTTGTTTGTCAGTTGTCATGTGTTCAGACAGGGTATGCATCGCTTGACAGTTCAAAACAAAACCTTCAAAAAATGAGTGAGTAGCAGCCAAATTGTCAATTTTTCTTTTTTCTTTTTTTGTCTTTTTGAGTCAGAGTCTCACTATGCAGTTCAGGCTGGCCTTGAGCTCACTTTGTACCCCAGGTTGGTCTCAAAATTGCAATGATCCTTCTGTCTCAGCCTCCCAAGTGCTGGGATTACAGGAGTGTGCCACCACGCCCAGATCATTTTAAATTTTTAATTTATTTTTTATTTATTTATTTTTCTTTCTTGGTGGGTCTTTTCTTCATCAAAACGCAGGCAATTCTGAAAGAAATCAAATCTCTCAAGTGTCATTATTACTCTAAAAATCTCAATGCCTCATCTGTCACTTCTCCATAAATACTGTAGGATCTGACAATTAGAATGATAAAAGTCCTGCTCTGAAGGCTTTTCGTTCAGATGGTGAGATGCCATGCTAAATATATTTTTGAGTTTTACTGTTAATGCATATAGAATATTTTACTTGTATTTCATTATTAGTGTGTTTCAAAGCATCTTGCAGCATATTGTCCATTACAAACCATCTCCAACATTGAATAGCAGTGTTGGCATTCCATCCAATAGGTTGCACCCCCGGCAAGACTCTAATAACATTTTTTGATCTAGTTCTTGATATGATCGGGCCAAGACCCACACAGGACCAGACCAGACCTTCCGACACGAGAGGAATCTTTATTGGGCAGGAGAGTGACATGGCAGGCTGCTCAGCAGACTAGGACTGCCCCGAGTTGAAAAAAGTGTGGGGTTTTTAAGCTATTTTCCGGGGAGGGTGTCCGCAGGCCAGAACATTTTCCAGAGGGGGTTGTCCGTGGGTCAGAACAGCCCAAGCAGGGGGTGTCTGTGGTTCAGAACAGCCCGAGCAGGGGGTGTCGTTCGTCAGAGTTGAACATCTGGTTCTGCCAAGGCGGACGAAGGCAGGGTTGGCTTTTGTCGAGGGGAACTGGAGGGGAACAGGTGAAGAGGAAGGAGTTTTTATTAACTCCATAATAAAAGAGCTTAAATCCCCCGAGGGAGTGGGTGAGTAGCCTTGTGACTTATCAGTTCTAGCATTGGTTCATTCAGGTATAAGTGACCATTTTGTAGCATCTTGCCTAGTGGAATATTTATTTACATTACTGTTTTCTTCCTCAATTGAATCAAAGCCTTCCTTCTGTACTTCTCTGCCATAGCTTGCTAACTTCTTTGGCTTACATGATCCAAGTCATCATAGGTAGTTGAATCACCTGATGACTCACTTTCAACCTCCCCCTGAAGTTATAGAAGCAGATTTTCATGCAATGTTGTATTGAATTGAGCCAATTCTACAAGAAAAATCAAAAGAAAGCATGTAGTGAAAAATTATATACACACAATGAATAATGTGGGTAAAATTCACCCATGTACACTTTGACACACATGCACACACCTGGCCGCTCATCATACCAAGTGGGTGAACACAAAGATTGCTCCCTGTGTTCCCCCAGCACAGCTACCGGGATGCACAACCGGCTACCATTATGCTACAGTACATATTTTCATTAGAAAAGTACAGTCGTGGTGTATTTTACCTGCCACGATGCTCCTGTTAGTCCTAGCATTATGGGTGGATCCACAGTTGGGGGTGGACAGGGTTCACCTGGCTGACTCAGCCCACCCACTAAGAGGGGCAGTTCTGACCATACAAGGTTTTTAGAGACAGTATCATAGTGTCCAAAGCCCACAGGGTGGTCAGAACTACTCTACAAAGGAGGCTGGATACAGGCCAGGGTCATGTGCTTCTGGTTTTGTGCACGACTGGAGCTCTTGCGGGGGACTGGATGACTTTTATTGGTTTTCTGTTATTTTGACACAGTTGTCCTTGCTCTGATTCCACCACTCTTGCTCATGGCTTCCTGCTGCTCACTGTTCTCCCCCATCTCACCCGCCCCATTCCCCTACTCAACTGTTCTAGCTCTTGTACACCATCTTCCAGATGTAGGTATCTTTTTTACATGTATAAATAACAGAATATCAATGTCTGGTTTTCCTTGAAAAAAAAAAAGTATTTTTTGTTTTTAAGAAGGAGGAACATTGTAGACCAGCAAATTCTCCTGTGCTGTGGCCACCATGATAATCAGGAGGCTTGGGTCCTTTCCCAGGGGCAAAGCTGCTGCCAGTTAGCCTTGGCGGGAGCAGTAAAACTCCAGCGTCAGTTTTTATCCCTGCGTTCACATTGATTGCTTCCTCAGTTCATTGTTCTATACTGATTTGCTGCCATTCCCATTTAGTGACTGTTGTGTTTTTAACCTCTAGAAATTTCACGTGATTTTTGTGGGGGGTGGTATTGGAGACGAATCCTGGGCCTTATACATGCTAGGCAAGCAGCTACCATGGAGCCATACCACCAGCCCTTTATATTTTTTGAGACAAGTTCTTGCTGTGTTGCCCAGGCTGGCTTTAAACTTGCAATCCTCCTGCCTCAGACTCCTGAATAGCTGAGATTATAAGCACAGTTACTGTGCCTGGCTTGATTTTTATTTTTATTATTTATTTATTTATTTAGGCTTAAATTTTACTTTTTTTTTTTTTTTTTTTTTTTT
>NW_004955437.1:9982893-10008924 GCF_000276665.1 Chinchilla lanigera
ATTACAGGCATGCGCCACCACACCCAGCTTTAAATTTTAAATATCTTTTATTCCTTTACTTACTATTTTTGTTTCTACTGAATGATTTTTCTCCTGGTTTTGGGTCACATTTTCTTTTTTTCTTTTTTTTTAGTCTTTTTAAGACAGGGTCTTGCTACGCAGTCCAGGCTGGCCTTGAGCTTACTTTGTAGCCAAGGCTAGTCTTGAACTCGTGACGATCCTCCTGCCTCTGCCTCCCAAGTGCTGAGATTACAGATGTGCACCAACATGCCCTGCTCACTTTTTGTTTTTTGAGATGGCCTCACTATGCAGTTCAGGCTGGCCTTGAACTCATGGCAACCTTCCAGCCTCAACCTTTTCCAAGTGCTGGGATTACAGGGATTGCCACCATGCCCAGCTCACATTTTCTTACCTTTTGGCAAAACCTGTAATTTTTCTTTGGTTACTGGACATTGCAATTTTATGTTGTTGAGTGCATGGATGTTGTTTTCTTTTAAAGAGTGCCAAGGTTTATTCTAGGAGGCAGCTGAGTCACTTGCAATTTGTATGATATTTTTATTTTAAATAGTTATTGGTTTGGTCTTTTTCCTTGCCTTTTTGTTTTTCTTTTCCTCTTCCTCCTCCTCTTCTTGGCACTTCATTTGGACCCAGGGCCTTTGCAGCAAGCTATATCCCTGCAGCCCTTTGAAACAGGCTCCGTTTGAATTTGAACTTGTGATCCTCCTGCCTCAGCCTCCCAGAGTGCTAGGATTATTGGTATGTGCCACCATGCCTGGTTAAGTGTATTCAATGCTTGGCTGGGCATGGTGGCACACACCTGTAATCGCAGCACTCAGGAGGCTGAGGCAGGAGGATTACTGTGCATTGCTGGCCAGTCTGGGCTACATAGTGGGTTCAAGGCCAGCCTCAACTACATAGCAAGACTGAGTCTCCAAAAACAAAAGAAAACACAACAAGATTACAATTTTTACTTTCTTTCATTTGCATTTGCATTGTGCCACAGTTAGTATTTGCAAATTCTACACCAGACAAGCTCCCACTCAGAATACCATCCTTTTCCTGCAGCTTGCCTTTCTGGGTGAAGGAGAAGGCCAACCATCTGAAGAATGAGATAAGGGAAGTCGAGGAGCTGGATAACTGGCAGCCAGCAGCGCCCTTAGTGCGGGGTTTATTTCCTTCTGGTGCGTCAAAGAACCTTCAAAAAATAATATGAACGCTAGCGGCATCCGGAAGAGCAGGATTTTGAGAGGCTTTACCTGGAGATGTGACCTCTGCCTTGAGTGGTCCCCAGGGCAGATGTGGTGGCTGTTCATTCACAGTCATGTGTACTGGCTGGTGACAGTCATGCGGGAGATGCCACCTCTAACCCCGTCCCTCTATCTGCAGGTGTGGACCTTCCCAGGCAAACCTGAGCAGACTTGCTGCCTCACCGTGGTGAGCCTCTTCCAGTGGCTGGGGCTGACCATGTAACCATTCTTAAATAAATATTGAAAGAATCACTGGTCTTGATCTTGTTTAATTTTAGGTTTTGAAAACTTATAGAAAAGTTGCAAGAATCATACAACAAATGCCTGCATGTCCTTCACCGAGATTCTACAGTTGTTAGTGTCTGTCTACATTCCCCCCACCACTTATTATTATTGCTTTGTGCATCCCTTTTGAGTGGCAGATATCATACTGCTCAATACCTCTGTACTGACATAGCCTCAGCCTGTTTCTCCTAAGCTCAGGTGTATTCTCCAACAACCACACACAAAGTTTAACATTAATGCAATCCCACTAATTCACAGACCACAGTCTGTTTTATTCACATATTTTATTTTCTCAGATCCTTTTATTATATATATTCTTAAAAATTATTGATTGATTGATTGATTGATTGAGACAGGGTCTTGCTATCTAGTGCAGGCTGGCCTTGAACTTGCTTAGGTAGCCTAGGTTTGCCTCGAACTCATGGTGATCCTCCTGCCTCAGCCTCCCGAGTGCTGGGATTACAGGCATATGCCACCATACCTGGCCCAGATGCCTTTAAATCAATGGTAAAACAAGACATTGTGTGAGCATATTAGCCTTCTCATTCTGCTGTAATAGAACCCCATAAACAGGGTCGCTAACAGACAAGAAGAATTCATTTCCTAGTTTTGGAGGCTGGGAGGTCCAAACTCAAGGTGCTAGCAGTTCAGTATGTGGTAAGGTCTGCCGTCTGGTCCACAGTGCCTTCTCCTGTGTCCTACAGTGGAGAGGATAAGTAGCTTTTGCAGGTCTCTTTTACGAGGGCACTGACTGCATGGCCTCCCCTCCTACTACCATCACCTTAGGGTTAGATTTGTCAGCATACAAGTTTTGGAGCACATAGACATTCAGACCATAGCAGTGAGCTTTCATTATTTTTGGATACAAGTATTTTTATTTTATTAATTGACTGACTGGTACCGGGAATTAAGCCAACAGCAGGTATTAAACATTTAACCACTAATGATTCACATTTCCAGTAGGAGGGATGCAGTTTGGTTAGACCGTTTCTTTTGCTCTTAGCAATGTGGCCCTCGAAAGCTAGGCAGGTGAAACACTGCTTACAGAACTTGATTTAGTGAAATAGTTTAGACCTGGAGCCATGCTCAGACTCATGTGTGGGAACCCAGAGATACTTTTCTCTTCTGCTTAGAAAATCAAGCGGAGGCATCTGGGTATAGAAACGCTTCTGCCAGGACTGAGGACTGTCCCAGATTTAGGGTGATGTACTTGTGAGGGTGCTTAGGAAAAGTGGTAGGAGCCCACTGGGATAACTGGTATCCTCTCAGTAGTGCACTCCAGGAGGACTTAGGCCTGAACCCACCCTGAGGAGTGGGGAGTCCCCTGCTGTCTTGAGAGCCAACTTTGAGGCGCCTCACCCTGGACGTTGTACAGAATACTCAGATGAAAAGTCTTTCTGAGTGTGCGCAGAGGAGCCTAGCCTCATATCAAATAGGCAGCTGCATTAGTGAGGGTTCTCTAGAGAACAGATTCAGTAAAATATATATATACATGATTATACAAGGGAGTGATGAGGTGGCCTCACAGGGTCAGAAGGAGTAGTCCCGCTGGCTGTCTGCCGGACCAGTGGTAGAAGAATCTAAAATGACTGTCTGCATACTGGAAAAATGAAGGATCCAGTAGTAGTCAAAGGTTCCAGTAGCAGTTGAAGGTTTCCTGGGAGGTCAGTGTTGGAGGACTTGGCTTTCATGAGCCTGTGACACACACAGGTGGCGCTGTCGAGGCTGTCACTGGGCATATGCATCTGAGGTCTGGACTTTATGCATGAAGTCTCCTGAGAAATGTGCTAGGTGGATGGTGTGGGGTCTAGATTTAGAGTCCTGGATTGGAATATTAATCTCAAACAGAACAAATGTGATCAAGATGACCCTTTGAGCCTCTGAGGTCTGAGGGAGACTTCCCCACTACAGCGGCGGGGGGAACCCCTAGAAATGGCACCCACAGAGCAGAGCTCTGAGAAAAAAATTACAAACTACAACTGGATCAAGGAGGTGTCTGTAGTTGAAACCCAAGTCGATGTAAGTGTTTAGCAATAGGATACAGATGACCAGGGCTGGGGCACAGGGAGTTCCATTTGGTGGTCATTTAATGCCAGGGCTTCAACTTTTGTCAATGCTGCTAACGGATTTCTATACCGGAAGGAGGGCTGATGGAGACATTGGGGGAGACAAGCCCTGCCCCCAACCACACTTTCGTGTTGCTAGTGGATTTTGCCCCTAATTTTAGCCCTTTCCTGTACAGTTTCTTGGAGGTTAAAAAAAAATGGGTAAGACTTCGAATCCTCAGGGAAGCAGTCGTATCACTGCTGAGGTGATGGAGCACTTCGATCTAGCACCTGTGGACCCCGGCAGCTGTGAAGCTATGGAGTGGCTGGAGGAAGCCATCATCTTTGCTGACCGCCTGTGTGCAGCGGACACCGACGGAGTGCAGCCCAGAGAGTGCAGCCCATCTGTCTGTACTGGAGGACAGATGTCTGTGCTTGAGATCTGACAGTGCAGCAGGAGGCAACTGTGCTGCAGAACTACTACAAAACTCCCATCACGTTGTGGAGGAGTATTTTGTGCCCCCTCCCCCTGTAATATCTCTTTACTGAAGCTGAACCAATAAGACCTTTTCCTACACTGCTGAGTAGCTGTTCTGGGAAAAGGGTACCCTGTGCACACATGGAAGCACCACGCTGGCGTTTTAATGTAAACCCTAGCACTCCCACTTTCTTCAGTCACCTGAAAAAAAATGGATGCTCAAGCATATCTCAGTAACTGACTTCCTTTTTTTTTGAGATAGGGTCTTGCTATGCAGTTCAGGCTGGCCTTGAGCTCACTGGGTAGCCCAGGCTGGTCTCAAACTTGCAACGATCCTCCTGCCTCAGCCTCCCAAGTGCTGGGATTACAGGTGTGTGCCACCACACCTGGTTAGTAACGGACTTCCAAAGACAGAATTGGCATACTCTAGCCAAAACATTATCTTCCTGTACCCCACCTAAAGACTGTCTACCGAATTTTATGTAAAAAAAACAAGAGCTAAGAAGGAAACCAGAACTTTCAATGTTTTCCTCAGCAGAGGAAATGTCAATCCAGTCAGAACCTGCTCCCCAGAAAGGATGAGGGGGTGGGAAGGCAGTTGAAGATGCAGCCTAAAAATCCCTTGCTAAGTGGGATAGATCTCGACCTCTTTTTCCTAAGCCAGTTTTTCCAAGTTGTACTTCTTTTGTTTTTGTTTCAAACTGTGTTTCTTGAATATTGATAGGTATTATAAAACAAGATTTTTAGGATAAGACTAGTCTGGGAGGGCTTCAAAACATATACAGTTGCCACAATAAAATGAGTGGCTTAAAAAGAAAGAGAAATGTTTTCTTTCACTGTCACTGAGGCCAGGAGTTTGGAATCACATGTCAGGACGGCTGGATCCGTGGAGGCTCAGAGAAAGAAAGAATAGATCCCCTGCCTCTCAGCCTCCTGGGGTTGTCCACAGCCTTGATGTTCCTGGGCTTGGCACCAGCACCGATCTCCATCTCCACCTTTACACGCTGTCTCCCTGTGTGTCCAGATCACTTCTCTTCTTGTAAGGACACTGCCATTGGATTTAGGATCAGCCCCAGTCCAGTATGACCTCATCGTGATTACATTTGCAAAGACTACACAGAATTTCCAAATAAATTCCTACTTATAGGTACCAGGAGTTAGGACTTCAACATATTTATCTGGCGACACACTTTAACCCACAACAGGAAGAAACAGATTTATCTTATGACTTCTCACAGACTTTAAGTTTGGTGACCACAAAAAGGGAGAACAGAGCATGCTGCTTTTTTGAAATTCAAGTAATCAAGAAAATCCTGACATGAAAATTTTTGATAGGGTCTCCCAGGCAACTAGTGTCCCAAGGGGTTAGTTTGGGAAACAGTGTCTAGGGTGACTAAGACGTGAGCCTCTTTCTCATGAGGCCTCTGTTCAGCAGTAGCCATTCGCTCTCCTGAAGGCTCCCAGGGACCAACGGCGGCTGCTCCTCTTGGTTTTCCTGCAGAGATCTCTGCTGGTCCCTGGGGTGGTAATACTTTGTTCTGCATGCTGATGATATGTAGGGGAGCGCAGCTAATCCAGGCCATCCTGGAGGAGAGCATATTTATGTCTGGTGTTTGCGGTTCTGGGGTTCTGGTTTCAGACGTCCCAAACTCAAAACGATTTTCTGTTTTCTGAATCCTGAAAGGAGACATGGAGCCTGCATGTTCAAAGGTGTCTTGGGGACAGTTGGCAGGGCTGCCATTTGGATGCACTGGTTGTACTATGCATGCCCCTAGGAAGACTAATTTCACACTATAGACATGGCAGGTCTAAATTTCTAGTAGCAGCGTGTCCTGTTTTCAAAACATCAGTATTCTGTGACAAATTTCCAGCTGGCGACATTAAAGGATCTCTGGGGAGAGACACCTTTTCCTAGGTGGCATGAAGGAGACACATTATAGTGGTGGCCCTGAGGAATATCAGATCTGAAAGGGTTTTGACAGAGGACAGGCCCAATTCTGCACTTGTTAAGACTTGGCTTGCAAATAATACAAACTCAAGTCCAACTGGCTAAAGTCAAAAGGGAACTAATCATCAGAATGCAAGAATGAAGATGACCCTGGAACTCGGGAACATAATGGATCCAGGGAGACTGACGTGGCCAGGACCTACCTCTGTCTCTCTTTACTTTTTGCTCCTTTCACTGCATCTGCGATCTGCCTTCTTCTCATCTTACGCTGCATGATCAGGGTTCATCAGCCAGCAGAGAAACTGACATCTTGCACAACCCACTGTTAAAATTCTTGGGGATAGGTTAAAAAAAATTAAGATGTATTATCTACATGTACCAACTCCCCATGGTGAATGCAATCAATATGTACTGTAAACATGTGCTCATAAAAATTTTTAAAATCCTGGGGAGATGTAATTGGTTCAGTTTTGATCACATCAATCACATGGCTGGTGTGTGTGTGTGTGTGTGCGCGTGCGTGCGTGTGTCCATAAACATGACAACACAGTGGATACTGTGGGTGAGGCAGGCGGGAGGTAATGGTCACACACCCTCAGGGAAGCATCACAAAGAGAACAGATAGAAAAGGCTTGTCACCAGTGACACACCAGTCTACAGAAGAGACTGGAATGAAATGTAAACATCGGTGACCAAACTTCTGTACGCTTTACAGTCCTACACTGCTCCCTCTCATCAGAAAGCAGTGACTTTATCGATACCATTTTTCATTTGAAGGTAAAAATAATTAACCAAAATCTAATATGAAAAATTTTCAGCTCTTCCAGAAGAGGCAAATGGAGAAATGAGGACATATAGAGAAAGCCACTGTAGAAATACTCAGGACGTTTCCTGAGCCACCAAATAAATATTTTCATAGCTTCCAGGGCTGGTGCCAAAGATATTTCAAAGATGTGCCAAAGATGTTTCAGCATTGGCCTCACTGTACAGCGGATAGGTGTGCTCGGGTGAAGTTCTCATGCGGCCCCACAGGGACATCCTGTGAGGTTGGTACTATCTTTACAGGTTGGACAACTAAGCCTTAAATAAGATAGTGCCTTTTCCAAAGTAGTCTGTGAATTAAAAAATTATTTATTGATTCATTTGACAGGATCTCGGTAGTGCAGGCTCGGTAGTGCAGGCTGGCCTCGAACTCGCGGCGATCCTCCGCCTCAGCCTCCTAAGTGCTGGGATTACAGGTGTCTGCCACCACGCCCGGCTGTGAACAAATTTCTATCAATGAAATGCTTGACAAAGTGCTTCATGAATACATTAACAAATTGCCTTCAGACCTTCTGTGTTGAAACGCCCCCTGCGCCTTACGCTAGATGACATCACCACCAATCACCACGGCGTTCCCAGCCAACGTCCACTTTTAGAATCTATTTGGGCATGCGTGTGGCGCAGGGCGTTCGAGCCTGAGCGCTTGATGGTTCGGTCAATTGTCTTACCGCCTGCCGCCCCGGGCGCCTTTGTTTTTGAGACACGGCTCATTGTGTAGTTTTGGCTGGCCTCGAACTCACGGCAACGCTCCCACCCCTTCCTTCCAGGTTCCAGGCGTGCGCCACCGTGCCGACCTCTCATCGGGCTTTTATCCCTTCAGCTTCCGAGATCTCGCGAGACTTGCCAGGTCTCCTCCCTCCTCCGCCCCCGTGCGCCTGCGCAGATCTTTCAAAGCCGAAGGTTGCATTTGGAGGAAGTGGCTGCGTGGTCCCGTGACCGGGCTACCGTTACTACTTTTCAGAAGCTTTTCTCGGCCGCTTGCCGGGACCCTCTGCCGCCAAGATGCCTCGAATTATGATCAAAGGGGGCGTGTGGCGGAATACTGAGGTGAGTCTCCCTTTCCCGCCGCCCGCTGTCTTCCACCCCCTGGATGTTTTGTGCGCACGCGCGCTGAGGTCGAGACGGGAGGCGAGGAGGACGCTCTCAGGGTCGGCTGAGACACGTCAGGGCCGACCCGGGCCGGAGCTGGGCATCTCTGGACGGGGACTGGGCTGCCGCTGCCAGGGCTCCCGCTCCGTGCTCGCTGCCAGGCCCTTGGCGAACATTTATTGAATTATGGAGCACGCGCCCCCAACCTCCCTCGGAGGAGCTCCCAGTTGGTGGGGAGATGGACCTCACTGGGAGTTGATTTTTCTGGGGCCCCAACCTCTCTCAGCTGGAGTCTTGTGCCCCTCGCGGTCCCCCCCCCCCCAAAAAAAAGTTAAGGTGGCCAGAAAGTTTTAATTGACTGTCGCAGAAGAGAAGCGGCTTGAGTGTCAGTCTCGAAGAGCCCGTTGATGCCCGCATCCCTGTTCACATTCGCAATGCACAACCCTTCTCCCCTCTGCCCTTCGACAGATCCCAGAGGCCGCCTCTTCTGTCACTGCGCCATTGCTTGGGCCAAGGCTAGACGGGACAAAACGCCTATGATAGTGTTTACTTCTAAAAGATGTTTTGGATAATGCCATGGGCTAGCTGAGAGATGTAAATTGGAAATCAGATTTTAGTGCATATTGTATTCAGAGTGCACTGAATTATTAGTTTCTGAACTATATATTATCTTTAGAAGTTCAGTCTTTTTACGTCTTACGCTTTCTTGGATTATCTTTTTAAAAATTTTTAATTTGTTTTTTGTCTTTTTGAGACAGGGTCTCGCTATGCAGTTCAGGCGGGCCTTGAGCTCACTTTGTAGCCCAGGCTGGCCTCGAACTTGCAAAGATCCTCCTGCCTCAGCCTCCCTAGTGCTGGGCTTACAGGTGTGCCCCCCCCAATGGATTATCTTTCTGTTGCTCGGTTTCCTGATAATCCTTTCAACAGAGTTTATTTTTTTGTTTTTGTTTTTTCTTCCGGTACCAGGAATCGAACTCACGACCTTGCGCTTGGCAGGCAGATGCTTTGCCACTGAGCTAAATCCCCAGCCCCTAAACAGAGTTTAGAAACATATCTCGGAATATTTGCCTGTTCACCTTGTAAAAGTTAGTTGTACCCAGTGGTTTAAGTTTCTTAACCCCTCAAAGCCTCGGTTCCTTCATTTTTCTAAAGGAGATAATACCTGCCTCTTTTGCGTGACCAGTTGAGTTAGTACATTTGGAACAGAGTTGGGCACACAGCAGGCTTTCAGTGAGTGCTAGTTGCTTTATCCGCTGTCAGCACTGCAAGAGGACCAAGTCTTCTACTCCTAGAGCCTAGGATAGTAACTGACGTGAAGGAGGTTGCTTGGTAGATGTTGGGAGTGAATTTAGTAGGATCGACACCTGCTGTGTGTACTTCGCTGCAGGTGTGTTGAAGTAGAGTTGAGTCACACTTGAAGGCTGTGAAACAACGGCCTCTGCTTGCAGGGAGAGCCAGGCCATTGCGGCTGGAGGAGAGAAGACTTTCCAGGGAAAGACAGATAACACAGAATCGTGTAACAGGAGGATTCCTGTGCACTTGTCAAAGCCCTGCAGTGACTTACTTACTTGTATCTCTGATGATGGGAGTGGGGTAGAGTGGAAAGGCTCAGCTACAGACTTGTAGCGCAGGTCCAGTGTGGAAAAAGTAAAATGTCTCAAGTCATTTATCCATGGGTTCATCCTCCCTGTTGTATGTGGCTAGTGTGCCAGTCTTTCCTGCGACTGGTGCGTTTTACCTTATTTGGGTGCCTTGGTGAAATAGTAGTTAGATACTGGGATAGACTGGAAGAGCTGGTTGGTGAGGTGGGGAAGAGATACTTAATTTTTAGGTTAGACCTAGGATGTGGATTCTTGGGTCATGGTGGGGGTGAAGAGGGTGCAGAAGAAATGCCCTGCATAACCAGACTCCCACATTACTTCTTGAAGCCTGGATGTGTCCTACTTGATTCTCTTTCCTCGAGCACAGAAGTCCTGGTTCAAGGTAGGTTTTCAGGAGGTGTGTTTTAAATGACTGTATAAATGAATGAGCTGTACCTTTTTGAAGAGAATCATACGTACATATTGGGGAATACTTTTTGTTAATCTCCACCATGAAGTTGTGTTTCTCAGTTGGGCTGTTTCCACTTCCAATTTATTGAAGCATATATATGTAAGAGAGGATAAGATACCCCTCTAAGGGATTTCTTACTGTTTTTTTTTTTACATTTTGCTGATTCTTGCTGTTTATCATGATAGTCAATGGAGTTTTTATACTATTTTTTAACACTTATGTATGTGTCTATGTATATGTGTATGTCTTTATTTTTAAAATTTTTTTTTTTTTTGGTACCGGGAATCTAACTCTGGACCTTGTGCTTGCCAGGCAGGCGCTTATGCCGCTGAGCTATATCCCCAGCCTCTATGTCTTTATTTTTACACCAGCCTTATTAGAGTTAAACTTTATCTTTTCTCATGTGGAATTGTGCGATTGACTGTATTTTTTTCTTTAATAATTCATTTAGGATGAGATTCTGAAAGCAGCGGTAATGAAATATGGGAAAAACCAGTGGTCTAGGATTGCCTCTCTGCTGCATAGGAAATCAGCAAAGCAATGCAAAGCCAGATGGTATGTACCAGTTAATAAGTGGAAAATAGCAAGCAACTTTGATTATGAGGAGAGAAACATCAGGTCTTTGAACTCTCTTGAAGAAAACAGGCATCATGATGTAATGGGAAGTAGGGAGGGGGAAAAGGGATTTAGACGCAGCTGTTACTTGCTTCTGGCGTAATCTCTGGCAGGCCAGTTTTTAGTCCTTTTACCTTGCCCCTGGGTCCCCAATTAGGGAAAATCGTAGTTAGCACTAACTGATGAAGGTGGGAGGCTCCATCTAAATGAGTTGATGTGTGCTTTGTGGAGCATAACACCTTTCAGGGACAGATGGGTCCCATCTTGTAAATGGTTTGTGTTCCAAAAGTTTATAGATTGGTTAGTTCAGAACTTCTTTTAAGAGATGGTAAATAATGATTTAATTTTTAGGCAAGCTTACAGTATTGAATTTCCTCATAATAGAATTGAAATAATAGATATTTGCTACCGTAAAACAGCATAAGCCTACAGTGTTATCTTTTAAATCACAGGGTAGTGGACACATTAAACTATTTACATGTCTTCTTGGCACTAGCGGTCTGGCCTCAGCCCAAACCCATCTGCTGCTAGGGACATGCTTTGGTCTGTATAAAAGTGACCTAATTTCTTAGGCATCCTGATAGGGGAAAGGATCCATGTAGAGATTGAACTCTAAAGAGGAAGATGATTCTCTGCCTGAAGAAGTGGTTGTGATTTCTGTTACTCTGAGTGATGCTAAGCTCCTATTTGATCATTATGAGGGCTTACCCATGTCTTGTTTGCCAGCCTCTCATCCAGCTCAGTACTGCATGGAAAAGGTGGGTTGGGTAGACATTAGGAAGGACAGAGGATGCCACAGTAGTTTTATTTAAATTTAAAAACATGCCAAAGGAAAGCTTATAGTGCTGAAAAGCATTTAGTGAGTGTGAGTCAGATGTTTAAAGAAGTGAACCAAAGTGATGTAAGGATCAAAGCATGAGAAAGTACAGTAGTATGAAAATGAGAAATACTAAAAAATAGTAGACAGCATTGTCTTTTTCCAGATCATTTCAAAGCCTCTAGTAAAAGTGTAACATAAATACAAATAGTATTGAGAAGGCTTATGGTGTCTTTTTTTTTGTCTTTATGAGACAGAGTCTTGCCATGCAGTGCAGGCTGGCCTTGAGCTCACTTTGTAGCCCAGGCTGGTCTCAAACTCACAACGATCCTCTTGCCTCAGCCTCCCAAGTGCTGGGATTACAGGCGTGTGCCACCATGCCCGCCTCAACATTGCTAGTCTTGCATAATAGAAATTTAGTGGAATGTAGTGAGATGGAGAATATTGACTGGGAGAAGTTGAGCTACATAGTGAACATTTCTGTTGTCAGAAGGGACTGTGCTAGTAATTAAAGGATGAGAGCTGTGCTTCTCAGACAGTAGTGCTCTGAGCAGCATGTAAGCTGGATATCTGTACTAGGTGACTAATGAGTGCATTAAATTGTATCTTTTTATAGGTATGAGTGGCTGGATCCAAGCATTAAGAAGACAGAATGGTCCAGAGAAGAGGAGGAAAAACTCCTGCACTTGGCTAAATTGATGCCAACTCAGTGGAGGACCATTGCGCCAATCATTGGAAGAACAGCGGCGCAGTGCTTGGAGCACTATGAATTTCTCCTGTAAGTGAGTCTTCTAAAGCATGTTAAGATCAGAGTATACTTTAATGACGCTGAACAAACATTTAGCATTTCGTGTCTTTAAATATTTAATTACAGCTGTAACTAAAACCAGAGGAGCTAAAGCTGTTGGATTGTATATTTCATATATCATATGGCTGATAAAATTATGTTTTCTGTTATATATGGCTTTTTTTTTTTCTGGTGCCAGTATTGAGGATTGAACCCAGGACCTTTGCACTACGTTACATCTTGAGTCCTTTTTATTTTATATTTGAAATAGGGTCTTGCTAAGTTACTAAATTGTCCAGGCTGGGCTGCAACTTGGAATCCTGCCTTACATACTTTTTAAAAATTAATTTAAAAAAGTCTACAAGTCATATGTGGTCATGCTAGAAAATCTAGGGAAACGAATCCTACATTGTTGGTGGGAATGTAAGCTAGTACCCCCACTATGGGAATCAGTGTGGAGAGTCCCAAGAAACTAAAAATAGAAATTCCATTGAATCCATCTATTCTCCTTCTAGGTTTCCTATCCAAAGAGTTAAAGACATCATATTACAGTGATGCATGCCCATGTTTATAGCGGCACAATTCAAAATAGCTAAACCTTAGAAAGAGCCTTTATGCTCATCTGCAAATGAATGGATAAAGTTTGTACACAGTGGACTACTACTCTGCCCTACAGGATAAATTTGAGTTGTTTGTAGCAGAATGGATGCACTTTGAGAATATAAGGTTAAATGAAATAAATCAGGCATGCAATCTTTTTTTTTTTTTTTTTTTGGTTTTTCTCCGGTACCGGGAACCGAACTCACGACCTTGCGCTTGCCAGGCAGGTGCTTTGCCGATGAGCTAAATCCCCAGCCCCCAGGCATGCAATCTTAAATATCACATGGTTTCCCTTACATGAGAAAGCTAACATAAATAAATTAAAGAGCAAAATAAAAGAAGAGAGATAGATGGGAAGGGGATAAGAGATGAGGGAGTGGAGGAGAAGGGAAACAAAAAGAATTAAGGTGTATCGTGTACATGTATCAGCTCCCCAACAATGAATGTAATCATTATGTACCATAAACATACTAATAAGTATAAAAATTTAAAAAAAATTTTGGGGAAGAAATAGTATGAGAAGAAATAAAAGTGACTGATAACCACACTGCTGAGAATTAACTGTTAGAACATTTTGGTTCTTTGCTAGTGGTGTTTTTATTTGTATGGTTGTGTGGCATTTGTGATTAAGGAGCTTCTTAGGTCATGTTTTGTACTGAATGGAAGCACTTGATAAAATTAGAATTTTAATACTATTTCTTCCTGATGATGCATTAAGAAGTGCTTTGTTTGGTTAATACCTAGCTCTTGAATTTGTGGGGGAAAAACATGGCCACAGCTAAGAAAGTTGGTAATTCTGATAATAAATGGGACGACACTGTGATGACCTCATCTGGGTTTTTTTCTAGGGACAAAACTGCCCAAAGAGACAATGAAGAGGAAACCACAGACGATCCACGAAAACTTAAACCTGGAGAAATAGATCCAAATCCAGAGACAAAACCAGCGCGGCCTGATCCAATTGATATGGATGAGGGTGAGTGGACAAGGGATCTTGTGAGGAATCTGGTTTGTAACTGTGGACTGCTCCTGTCTCTTTCACACTTTTTTAGCTCTTTCCTGAGTACTGACATTGTAGAATCCCAAGTCTATCCACATTTGTTCCAAATGTGTCCAGTTTCTGTTAGAGAGTAGTCACCCTTTTTTTAATCTCATTTTTTTTAGTTTACACAATAAATTAAGTAGTAGCCTAATAGACTAGTATTGGGTAGGTTTTTGGAAGCAGCAGCTACTGTTTCTCATTCCTGTTCCACAAAGACAGGTAGGAAGTCAGGCTATTGGACCTTAGTCCTTCTTTGACTTGAAGGTGGTCTTGTACTCTCTGAGAAGGCAACCCTGCAGATTTGTGAGGGAGGCTTATGAGTCTGTGAGGCACTGAAATAAGAACCAGAGAAAGTGGGTTTTATTTATTTATTTTTTGTTTGTTTCTTGAGACATTCTCCTCCACTGCTATGTAGTTTAGGCTGGCCTTGAACTCACTGTGTAGCCCAGGCTGGCCTAAAATCTCATGGCGATCCTCCTACCTCAGACTCCTGAGTGCTGGGATTACAGGTGTGCGCCACCATGAATGGCTGAGAAAGAGGACTTTGGATCTAGGTCTGTCCTCATTAGGTGAGTCCTACAGTGTCTCTCAGCTTTGATGCCTTTCTTGCCAGATAGACAGTAGTATCTACTTTGCCTCACAGGGTTGTTGTAAGCTCTCAACAAACATTTGCTGAGTTTTAAGTTGTAAAAATTTAAAATAGTAGTTTCCAAAAACAGACTGTGACTAGGCTGGCCACATGATTTTCCCCTGGAGAATTCTTAAAACACGTTCCAGTGCGTTCCCTGGAGATACGGAGGAGGCCTCCTCATGTAGAAATTGTGCTGAGGTGTCAGCACTGGCATTTACGATTCTTTTCTAAAGAGACGTGGAAGTTGTATTGGCAGAGGGAGAGTTCTGAGGGGGAATGTAGCTAATGGAGACTAGCAATTCCTTCAGAATTAGTTTTTACATTATATTGTGTCAGTTGATGAAAATGAAAGAGGTGATACAGCTCCATTTCATAAATTCTTGCTAGGTGTCTTCATATTTCGTTTTACTTAGCTCCGCTCAGCGTCACTGTGAAGTGGGGATTGTTATTCCAAGTATACAGGGGAGCATGCTCAAAGAGAATAAATAAGTGGCTAAGGTCGCCTAGCTAGCAAGCAGTGGGCCTGGTTTTTAATCCAGGCTTCTCTGACTTCAAAAGCCAAGGTATTTACATTATGCTACACCATTTAATGAGCGTATTTCTCTCATTTTAAGCACTGGGGTATCTTTCTTATAGTCCTTGCTTATTTGGAGAGGAACTTAGTTTTTCTTTTTTGCAGATGAACTTGAGATGCTTTCTGAAGCTAGAGCCCGCCTGGCGAACACCCAAGGGAAGAAGGCCAAGAGGAAAGCAAGAGAGAAACAGTTGGAAGAAGCAAGGTATGGTTTTTCCTTTCTGTGTTCAACAATTAGTGGATGCATCCATTAGCCCACTGAAATGGTGCGATTTATCAGTGTTGTTTGGTGAATAAAAATTTCAGTTGTCCAGTTCCATTGGCTAATATTCCTTAGCTTTTTACTCTGAAAAAATCTTGCATTTTTTTTTTTTTTTTTTTTACCCTAAACCATTTGAGACATGACCGATGCAATGCATACTTTACTTATCCTGTATGTCGGGTTTGTTCTTTTAGCATAGCAGAGCTTCATCTGTTGAGGCATCTTAGGGTGAAGTGTCTGGAAGACACAAGGCTGTGTGACTGTGTGACAGCCAGTGGGTTACCCTTTTTCATGGTTAGTATTGGGCAGACGCTGCTGTAAAACAGGAATCTCTACTGAACAGAGTATGTTAATGAGCCTTCAAACAAGTTTTAGGCTCTCATAGAAATCTTCATTTAAAAAGTGAGTTAGTGCATCTTAGTCATTTTCTTTTACCCAGGATTTTCTCTGCTTTATTCTTACTTCCCTTTATTCTTACAACACCATGGTTGAGGTATCACTTTGGTGGCCCAGAGACCAAGATGGAGTTCATAATGAGACCATCTGAATTATCAGCTCATTTGCTTTTGGGATGCAGACAGTGGAAGAATCCCACAGCCAGCCCAGTGCCTTTTGTGAAGAAGTGCTTCTTGATGTGTAGCATTGTGTTGGAATTGAAATGCCATGTCCTGGGGTGGAGAGCCTCCCATGTCTGAGGGTGCTTGTTGGCATAGCTGGCCAATCCCCAGTGAGGAGTGGTTAGCTTTTGAGGGGAAGATGACTGGCCTGCAAGACCAAACAGATACCAGGAGGAGGTGCTAAGTTTTCTACCCAGTCTCAGCCACCTTTCAATTCTGGACATTACTTAGGGTTAAGTAGCTCTTCCATTTTTATCCCGGGTTGTTTGAATATTCAGTTTTTAACTATGTAGATGGATCTAGTGCTATAGCAGATGCTTTTGGAAAAATCTCCCAATTTTGGCCAGCATTGATTGTTTTTTTTCTTCCCCCGGTACTGGGAATCAAACTCACGACCTTGCGCTTGCCAGGCAGGCGCTGTGCTGCTGAGCTAAATCCCCAGCCCCCAGCACTGATTCTTTTATGCACATTTTTGGTTTTAATTTATCTTATAATTTCTTGTAGATTTTCTTGTGCAGTTTACATATCTTTGTGCCACTATGCCTGGCCTTCTTCATATTTTGATAACATTTCTTCTTATTAAAATTATAGTGTCATAGGAAACTACAAAGAAAAAAGGGAAAATTAAACAAGATTCCACCCTGCAGTGATTATCATTGTTAAAATTCATGGATGGGTGCATATGTGTGTAATTTTTGTGTGTTACTCTAACATGTGAACTTTGAACATTTTTTTACAGAGCTCTATGTCTTAGGCCTCTTACAGAGTAAATTTCCAGCCTTACTAAAGGTTGTACAGGTAGCTCTGTAGTATCTTAAAGCTATGTTATAAATTCTTTTAAATTACATAATGTCTTAGCAGTGGATGTTTAGTTTGTGTCCACCCCGTATTAGAGCAGTGTGTGGTAAGCAGTGTTCCGGTTCAGTTCTTGATCATGTTCTGATTTTTTTTTTTGTCTTTTTGAGACAGGGTCTCGCTATGCAGTTCAGGCTGGTCTTGAGCTTACTTTGTAGCCCAGGCTGGTCTCGAACTCACAACGATCCTCCTGCCTCAGCCTCCCTAGTGCTGGGATTATAGGTGTGCGCCACCGTGCCCAGCCGTGTTCTGATTTATTTTATCAGGGTAAAGGCTGAGGAGTGAAATACCTGGCTTAAAAAAACTTGAGGAACTTCAGGCTTTTAATGTGTAATGTGTAAGCTTCTCTTTGGGGAAAGTTACCCTGTTGTAGAAGACTGCCCACATTTTGTACCTTTGCCAGTGAAACAAAAAAATTGATATTAATTAGAAGTGCATAAATGATTCTTGCTAATGTAGTTGTGCTTCAAAAATTACTAAATAAAACTCATTTTTATTTTGTCATTTTAGTTACTTCTTTTTTTTTTTTTAATTGTAATACTTGGGATTGAACCCAGGGACTCCTGAATGATAGGCAAGCATTTTTCCACTGAGCGACAGCCCTGTTCTTTTTTGTTTTTTTTTTCCTCCGGTACCGGGAACCGAACTCACGACCTTGCGCTTGCCAGGCAGGCGCTTTTGCCGCTGAGCTAAATCCCCAGCCCCTGTTCTTTTTATATTTTTGTGACGGTCTTGGTATGTTGCCCAGGTTGGCTTTGAACTTGTGATCCTCCCGTCTCAGCCTCCAGGCATGTGCCACTGGGTCTTACTATAATTTTCTTTTATGAACTGTTTATTTTCCTTTTTTAAAATGGCGGCACACTTGGCATAGATTCTTTACTGTATTTGTAATACTGCAAAAAGATTTCCCTATTATTTGCCTTTTAATTTCATTATTTTTTATAGTGCTTAATACTTAAAAATTTGTCTCAAAGCAGATGATCTTTTCCTTTGCTGTTTATTTAATTTATATTTATGAAGTACATTCTCATCCAGAAATAACATACAAATTTAGTCACAGTTCCTCCTAGTTTTTCATTTTGCTTTATTTGTGTATTCGTGTGCTTTTGAGTGAAAACTGGAATTTATTTTGATGAATGGTGTGAAGAGGGGTTTATATTTCTTTCCTATATACCCAAATAGTTCCCTTCACTCAGGCCTGATCCTTCCTTGCCCCAGGGAGAGACAGGGTAATGATTTCCCACGTGATGTTGCAGTCATTCTCTTTTCTTCAGGCGTCTTGCTGCCCTCCAGAAACGAAGAGAACTTCGAGCAGCTGGCATAGAAATTCAGAAGAAAAGAAAAAAAAAGAGAGGAGTTGACTATAATGCTGAAATCCCATTTGAAAAGAAGCCTGCCCTTGGTTTTTATGACACTTCTGAGGAAAACTACCAGGCCCTGGATGCAGATTTCAGGAAATTACGACAGCAGGACCTTGATGGAGAGTTGAGATCGTAAGTTGGCCTTTCTGACTTTGGAAATGGACAGGTACGGGAAGAATCCTGTGAAGGGCCAAGCGTTGCTGTTGTCAGAGCCAAATTTTATTACTCAGCTTGAACATGGCTTGTTTATGCTTTTATTTATTTAATGGGTTCGCCTTCCTGAGCATGCCTGGTGTGACCCTTGGTGTTATGTTTTTATTTTTTATTTTATTCTTTGTCTTTTTGAGAGAGGGTCTTGCTGTGCTGTTCAGGCTGGCCTTGAGCTCACTTTGTAGCCCAGGCTGGCGAATTTGCGATAATCCTCCTGCCTCAGCCTCCCAAGTGCTGGGATCACAGGCGTGCGCCACCACACTCAGCTCTGGTATTATGTTTTTAGCATGTGGTCCTGTGTATGGCTCTAGAACAGTCTTGTGGGCACTTTGTTCCTTGAGGCACATCTTCACATTCATGTACATCTCTGAACAAGTTGATGATTGTGAGGAAGTCTGTCGAAATCTACTCGGTTCTTTGTGGATTTTTTTTTTTTATTTTAAAGAGTAAAAGAAGGATAACATAGTAATGGGGGGGCTTACCAAATTACAGACAAGGTAGTAGGAAATTATCAATGCTTATTGTTTTGCGTATTGTTATCTAAAAGACAGTCTCTCAGGAAAACAAATAGACAAATAATAGTGAGTTAGAGACAAAAGAGATAGGAGATTATCAATAGTTGTTGTACTATACTTTGGTATCTTCTAAGTGGCTTCTAAAGAAAATAAATAAAGCTATACCTGAGTGACCAATTGAATAATCCTTAACTATTCTCAATGGTTGTTGTAAGAAACACATAATAATAAACATACATCCATTTACGAGATAGCATAGGAGCAATACAAACGTTAGAGAGTTATGGACAGATTAGTAGGAAAATATCAGTGGCTGCTGTAATACATGGTGGTATCTTCAAAGTGGTTTCTCAGGAAGACAGAGATATGCAAGAAGGATCTAACAAGTAGTTACAGCCTAACGGTTGTCAAAAATAGCGGATTTTTTTTTTTTTTTTTGAGAGGGTTTCACTATGCAGTTCAGGTTGGCCTAGAGCTCATTTTGTAGCCCAGGCTGGCCTTGAACTTGCAGTGATCCTCTTGCCTCAGCCTCCCGAGTGCTGGGATTATGGTGTGTGTCACCATGCCTGGCTATGTGGATTTTTTAGTGAAAAATTTTACCTTGTTTTTATTTAAATTAAAAGAAAAAAATACCAATGCATTTTTTTTTTTTTTTTAACTTGGTGAGGATAAGTAGTTGTATTTACTGATGTTTGTGTCTGACAGTCGAGAGAATTTGGCCATTTTTAGAGATTTTTAGTTTCTTTTAATCTTGTGTTTGCATATTGTATGGAGAACTTATGGCTGCCAAGAAATTTTTTTAGTTTGCTTCTGTTTTGACCTTCCATTTATGCTGGCACCAGATGGGTTTCAGGCACTGTGTAAAATAGCATTTTCTTGAATGTATACCACTGTGTGTACTTCTCAAATTATGATCTTGCTTTAGGTAAGCTCTAGTATATAGAGATCAAAGAGGCAGACTAGGTGATATGACAAAATATACTGTGAAATATTTGTATTTTAAAAAGTTTATATATAGTCCCCTTTCTTCAAACATACTTATCCCATTCTTCTCACCACTTTCTGAACCAGTTCTGGAAGTCCTCTGTGTGAATGTCTTTATGAGGTATAATAAAAAGTGTTTAAAAACAGTAAAGTGCATGCTGCTGTGTGCCAAGTAAGGGAAAGACAGCCTTGTGAAAATACGATGCTGTATCCTCATCCACTGTGCTCACTGGATCTGCTACTGTGCAACTTCTGGCTCAGTGGCCATGAAAAGTAAAGGTTTTGAATTGATTCATGGCATGGAGGCAGCCACAACAGCGCCTCTAAAGACACTCAGGAAAGAGGACTTCAGAACTGCTGCAGAAATGGGATCATGTGCAGGAACAGTGGGGTAACTGTGTTTCAAGTGAGGGGCAGAATTGAGGGCGGTGTGTTGCTTACTGTAATACATTTTTAAATTTAAACATTTACTGTGTTTTTCAATCACGCCTTGTAGTTATTTGGAAGGAGTAGACTAGCTAGGGGAAGGGAAGACAGGCAGAAGGGGTAAAGGTTTTTCTAGAGCTTTGCAAGACTACCTTTAGGTTTCCCTAACAACCTCTGGGTATCATTCGTCAATACTACCTTTGAAAAATGTGCATTTTAAAAGTCCTAACAATTTAATCACAGTTTTAAGGAGAAATTTCAAAGGTCACAATGTGTTTTAGTTCCGACTCCTTCATATATGTGTTTCTTTTCTGGCATGTTCATCTTTAGCTTTTTCCTATGTGCATACGTGTTTCTGTATCAATGTACAATCCCAATGCAGGTAGGAGCTGTTTTATGTTTTCTTTTGATATTACATGCTGCATTTTGTTTATCACAACCTTTGTAGTTTTATGATTTAATTTTTATACCTGCATTGATGTACCCTGTTTTCTTAATAATGCTATTCTAAGCTTGCATTCTTAAATATAGTAAGTAATGGTACAGCAAACAGCTTAATATTGTCTTTTTAAAGTTATTTTCTTAGAAATAGGATTTTTTTTCAGGGGTGTTTTAATGTGACTGTTAGTGTTATTGTCTGTGTGTAATGTTAAAAACCTCTTCCTTGTCCATGACAGTGAAAAAGAAGGAAGAGATAGAAAAAAAGACAAACAGCATTTGAAGCGGAAAAAGGAATCTGATTTACCATCAGCTATTCTCCAAACTAGTGGTGTTTCTGAATTTACTAAAAAGAGAAGCAAACTAGTACTTCCTGCTCCTCAGGTAATCTGATAAAAGCAGTTACTGCCATTGTTTGAATTTGTATGCTTATCTCATATATTCAGCGAATGTATGAAGGCCCATGTGTCAGTGTTGTGCTTGTGACCTTAAGAAATTCACACATGAAAATAGCTTCAAGTAACCACTTCTGTGTATGAGTGATTGTATCAGGTCTTACGCTCCCTGTGACAGTGTGTGTGGTAAGTCAGTGTCAGCACTCAGCAGTTTGTCCGTGGGTTCGGCTCCTCGTTTGTACCGGATCAGGATGGGTGTGGTTGGCTGTATGGACCTTTGTGGCTTTTTTTCAGGGAACACTGTGTTGTGTCATGCTTTTCTTTTTGAGATAACAGCTATAAAAGGGAGTTGTGGAGAAGAGAAATGGAAACATCCTACTCGAGCTTAGTATAGGCTCTAGTCCTTTGAGTTACAGTTGGTCAGAAATGGAGAAACTGAGTCTTGTTTTAAGGAATACAGCACGGTAGGTGTGGACAGGTGTAGTGCAATGAGGAAAGGGCTGAGGAGTGTGGGAGAGCTGCGCTCCACAGGTGGATGCATTGGCTCCATCCACACAGATGCGTGGATGAGCAGAAGTGAATGTGGTTTTGGGCTGTACTTCTAGTAATGATATTTCTTGATTGAAGTTTATTTATGGTTTTGTTTTGTTTTTCCTTTTTTTGTGTGTGTGATGCTGGGCGTTGAACCCAGGGCCTTTCCACAAGCTATATCCCTAGCCCTTTTTAATTTTTATTTCGAGATAAGGTCTGGTTAAGTTACTAAATTGCACAGGCTGTGCTCAAACTTGGAATCCTCCTGCCTCAGCTTTCTACTGTCCCGGTTGTCTTAGTTACTTCTCTTGTTGCTGAGACAAAATACGTGACAGTCCAAGTTAAAGGAGGAAAGCTTTATTTAGCTCAGTTTGTAGAAGTTTTAGTCCATAATTGGCAGATTCTGAGGCAGGGTGGCATTGCAGAGGAGAAACGGTTTATGGTAGGCAGAAGATAGCAAAGCAACAAGGGATGACCACAACTCTTTCTGTTCCTTATATTTTGTCCAGGCTGCTTAGGGTGAGTAGCACTCACTCTTAATCCTGGTGCTGTCGATCCTACCATTGTACCATGAATCAATTTCAGCATCACACACTTTAGATCCAGCCACCTCTGAAAAATCCCCACCTATGACTGCATGAGGTTTTGGGGGACATCTAAATGCAAGCCATAACAGCCGAGTTTACATGCCTGGATGTGATTTTTTTCTTTTCTTAATACTCCTTAGGATATTTATCTTGGTAAAATTACTAAAGTAACAGAAGATTTTCTAAGGGATCTTGTGGCTCGGTATACTCTAAAGTGATATTTTAATTGGTTTTCACTCTTTTTCTTCCTGTGTTGATAGTTTTGTACAGACTATTATTTTGTGTTTTGGTATTTTAATGTATTGTTTTGAAATGATTTCAATATGAAATGAGGCCATTTTAGCTTAGTTTACATCATATATGAATTTTTTCCCACACTATGTAGGAGAAGCTTTTTGAAATTTTATTGTGGAAATTTTCAGAGCCTTGGAAAGTAAGGAGAGTAGCACAGTGAACCTTGTGTGCTCATCACACAGCTTCAGGACTCATATGCAAATTTGAATATGCATATTTTAGAATATGCAAATTTGAAACTCTGTTGGTTCTCAGTTAAAGTAGTTTTTACTGTGAGCATCATGTTCTTCAGATTTCAGATGCCGAACTCCAGGAAGTGGTGAAAGTGGGCCAAGCCAGTGAAATCGCCCGGCAGACTGCTGAGGAGTCTGGCATCACAAACTCTGCTTCCAGTACTCTCCTGTCTGAGTACAATGTCACCAACAACAGCATTGCCCTTAGGACACCCCGGACACCGGCCTCCCAGGACAGAATCCTGCAGGTACGGCATCACATACAGTAGTAGCGTGAACTTTTGCTTTAACATTCTTCACAGTGTCATGAAGGAGAGCAGAGTGGCTTGGTTATATTTTTCCTAGGGCCTGCAGTTTCAAACTGAATCAGGGCTGCACAGCTCTTAGAGCATTTTTGTAGTAGAGAAGCAAATCAGCAGATTGAGTAATTAAGTATCTTCATTTCTAAGTGTATTAATTCATAACATTTTGAAGCCGGGTTTTCTATTGGCAGTAGCATTTTGTACCTGTTGGTAAAGCGACAGTTTCACATTGCTTAGTGATCCTGGAAAGACGGCAGTGTGTGTAGTCAGCGAGCTTTGGAATTCCCTTGCATTTCTGTCCTTGGCCTGACACAGTGAGCTGGCAGTGCATCTCTCTCCCTCCAGGTGTGTGAGGAGCTCTGTGCTCCTGCACTGTGTGCTAGGAGTGCATAACCCTGAAAGATGCCTTGGAGGATTTTTTTCCCCCCACCTCTCATTTCCTGCAGATAGTCAGGAAAGATACGCTGTCTTGGTTTTGTTATTTTATTCATGCTGTGGCTTATCTCCTTTTCTCTGGCAGAAAAATAGTTGCCCCCCACTTCTTTGCATAGTGCCATTTGAAAATGTTTGCAGTGTAATTATTGATCTTGAAAGTTCTAAGCAAAATCATGAAGCTGTTTTTATTTTTTTATTTTTAATTTTTTTTGGTACTGGGAATCAAATTCAGGACCTTGCGCTTGCCAAGCAGGTACTCTGTCACTGAGCTGGCACCTGAAGCTGTTTTTATTTTGGCAACAAATTACATCATTGGGAAATACAATGATCATTAAATAGAAATTGTGTTGTTTTTAATCCTCATACTGGTGACTGAATGACTGCTAGGCAGGCATTCTCCCACCAAACTGCCACACCCTTAATCCTTTTAAAAAGCTTTATCTTGAGACATATTCTATCAGAATGTTAGGTTGAGAGTAAGAAGGAATGTATTAAAATCTGCCATGGCTCAGTATTCATTTTCTCTCTTGGTTTTCATGAGAAAATGTGAAGAATGCGTCCTGCTTCAGAATTTGTATAGTAGGACTGGGAGAGAAGGTTCTGGTAACCTGTCTGAAATTATTAAACACAGCTCTTTGCCTTCTTGCCAATCAGGAAGCTCAGAACCTCATGGCCTTGACCAATGTGGATACCCCATTAAAAGGAGGACTGAACACCCCGTTGCATGAGAGCGACTTCTCAGGTGTGACTCCACAGCGGCAAGTTGTTCAGACCCCAAACACGGTTCTCTCTACCCCATTCAGGTATTGTAAAAATGAGTGTGCTTTATATTTTACAAAAACTTGAATCCAAGAGCGTGGACAGCATGTTTGAACATTCAGAAAAGATGGAAGAATGGTAAAGTGAACATTCATCTACCCATGATTGTTAATAGTGTGCTTTGTTCATGTTATCACATATCCATCCATTAAGCCATCTTAGTTTTTAAGGCACTTCAAAGGACTTTGCAGATACCAGTTTTCATGTCTACACATTCCAGATGCTATCATTAACTAGAGCTTAGTATTTATTTGCATTTCTTTTGTTTTAAGCTGCTTTCTTGAAAGAAGAATGTTTAAGATACAAATGTTATAGAAGCAAGTTGTATTAAAGTGGAATTTTAGCTTTAAAGGCCGATTATTGGGATTTAAGCATAAGAGTAAGTGCTCCTGCAGGTCTAGTATAGCAGGGCTTTACATGCCAGAGAATCAAGCAGCCCTGGCAGCCACTCCATTTTTGGTAGTGGGTATTGAATCCAGGTCCTTGTCATGCTTAGCAGGCACTCTACCCCAATCTACATCCCTAGCCCTTTTAAATTTTTAGACAGGGTCTTGCCAAGTTATGGGGCAGGGACCATGTCTTACATGATAACACCCTACTTGTTGGGAACAGCTGTCTGGCAGAACCACCAGTCTGGAACACAGCCACCATATAGGAGTAAGCAACAGCCACTGCAACAAAGTCTTTGACCGATTAAAATAAAAGTTGCTGAAAATTCTTCCTGGGGACTTTATTGTTGGAGAGTCTGTAGCCCTCGGCCTATTCGTAGTGGATGTGATTGTGCACTTCGATGATGTGGCAGGAATGAGTGGACACGGTAGGCTGCCGCTTGGCGAGGAAGGAGAAGAATGATAGGAGAGGCACACTGACCTCACCGGGAGTGTCAGTGTGGTCATTGGCCTTCCTGCCCACTGGCCATCCGTAGCCACCCTCACATATCCAGAAAGGGTTGAAATATTGGTGGACCTTGTTTAGGAAGGCAAGACGATGTCAAATATAATGACTATTAGAAGTCAATAAAACATTGTGTGTAAGTACTACATTAGATAAACCAAACCTTTATTTTAAAAAACAATTACTATTTTGCCATACTGGGGATTGAACTCAAACCTTTTTTTTTTTCTTTTTTCTTTCTTGGTACCAGGAATTGAACTCAGGGCCTCATGCTTCCTAGGCAGGTGCTATGCCACTGAGCTACATCCCTGGCTCTCAAACCATTATTTTTAACTAGAGTACTAACTTAAAAATAGACAGGCAGAATTTTTAGAATCTTTGTTTTTTCTTTATGTTCTGCATTCCCTGTAAAAAAATTTATATGAAAGACATTTGAAAGCACAACCCAAGTATAAATAACACCTTTATTCATTGGGATTTCTGTTATTGTAGGACTCCTTCGAATGGAGCAGAAGGGCTGACTCCTCGGAGTGGAACAACTCCCAAACAAGTGGTTAACTCTACCCCGGGTAGAACTCCGCTTAGAGATAAATTGAACATTAACCCTGAGGATGGGATGGCAGACTACAATGATCCCTCTTATGTGAAGCAGATGGTAAATGTCAATTTCCTTTCAGTACTCTTAGTTTTTTTTTTTTTTTTTTTTTTTTTTTTTTTGTATCGGGGGTTTTTTTGTGGGAGTATGGTCATCACTGAGCTATGTTCCCAGCCCTAAAAATTTTTTTAGTATTTCATGGGTACCAAGTGAATTCTTCCCCTAAGTACATATCTGTACATCCGT
>NW_004955437.1:10009024-10047404 GCF_000276665.1 Chinchilla lanigera
TTTTTTTTTTTTTTTTTTTTGTGGTACTGGGGATTACATGCTAAGCAGGCACTCATCACTGAGCTATGTTCCCAGCCCTAAAAATTTTTTTAGTATTTCATGGGTACCAAGTGAATTCTTCCCCTAAGTACATATCTGTACATCCGTTGATGCCAGCAAAGGAAAGTGGTTGGTAAGGGTTGATGAGAAGGGGAACATTTTTGGCTTCGGAGCCATTTTTCTCACTCTTAGTATATTTGTGAATGTTAATAATGTTGAAAATAATGCTCTTATGATTTTAATTTTTATCATTTACTAACACTTAAAGGATACATATTTTTTATTGCTATAAAGTTTCACATGTCTCCTAAATTAGATTTTTGAGCCTGAGTTCTGTTTGCTTCATATGTTTAGGACAGTCTAGATCTTAAAGCCAAGTTACTTTGATATTTGTTGTTGACTTCAGTGACATTTTTCTGTATATTTTGAAGTAGTATGGAAAACTACAGTTTTTGCTTTTGTCCATGTTACAGCTTTTATTACTGCACTGTGGTACCTTATCTGATGCCATGGAAAATCCTTGTGAAATTTTAAGCCAAGTCCAATGATCCTGACTTATCTTCAGTTTATAATTTAATTCTAACTTAATGTATAGGTTTAGTTAATTAATGTTTTAATGCCTAAATTGATACCAACTAATGCCCACTCTGGATGGCTATATAAAGAAATTGGGAACTATTGGGTACAAAACATGCACCTGGACACTTGAGGGGATCTGAAGTTGAGTAAAAATGGCCATTATTTCAGTGACTTGGACATTATAGGGAGGCTGGGAAAGTGAGCCAAAGGGGCACTGGTGAAAACTTAGGGTGGTTTGTTTGGAAACTTTGGACTCTTGCCTTTCAGCTAACTGTGATTTCATATTTCCATGGTAAGCGGACATGCACATAAATTTAGGCATCCTTCAGGTTTGGTTTTATTAGTTGAAGAACAAGTTAACTTGTACTCTTTTCATTTGCTGTTAAATTTCAGTGTTAGATATATTCATTCTATGAAAATCCAAGTGGTCTTTTTTGCCCTTGTAGAGGTGATTCTTAAACTTTGTTGGAGTAACCCAGAGTGTCTTCATTGATCACAAGATCATAAGTCACACTTTGATTGGTCTTCATGTAGAGAACACAGGGAGGTAGAAAATTAAAAAAAAAAAAACAAAAACCTTAGCTCTTTAGTCAAAATCATTATTCTAGAATTAATATTAGGCTAAAGTTTTTTAGAAACATTTATGGAATACTGGTTGACTCCGTCCTTTGTATGAATTGAGAAGAACCATTTCTTTCTTGCAGGAAAGAGAATCTCGTGAACATCTCCGTTTAGGGTTGATGGGCCTTCCTGCCCCCAAGAACGATTTTGAAATTGTTCTGCCAGAAAATGCTGAGAAGGAGCTGGAAGAGCGTGAAGTGGACGACACGTACATTGAAGATGCTGCTGATGTGGATGCTCGAAAGCAGGTGGGTGTGGTGCCAGAAGAGCATACGCGTGTAGCTGGGAGTCAGAAGGTTTGAAGAATGCAAAGTAACTTAAATGTCTCAGTGTCTACTTAGAAGTATTTTCAGCTTTTAACGTAATTATCCTCAATTAGGTTACATCATTAATAGCGTATATTGGTGTCATTGATAATATACTCACAGTGTCTTGATAGTCATTTTTAAGATGTATGTGTGTGGAAATTTACTCTGTCAGATTCATTTTGCTTTGGTAAAATACACATAGGGGGTTGTTTAGGCATTGCTTTGTCTCGTGAAGAAAAGATGTTAGAAATAGTTACATCTTTGGCTAGTGAGTAGTTTTAAATCAAGTGTAAATTAATAAAACACTAGATTTAGAAGTTTGCAGACTGTGTCAGAAAATATTAGTAACTTAGTCTGCTAACATGCCCTACAGTTACTTTCTCATTTGTATGTAATGACCAGGTGATATATTATTAGCTCCATTTTTGAAATGAAGAGACAGGCTTAGGTGAATTAAGTTTACTTTCCCAGGTCTTGTGGCTGCTAAGTCCTGAATCCTGAGCCAGGAGTGAGATTATGACTCAGGATAATTTTAGGAAGCTTTTTTTTTTTTTTGGGGGGCGGTTTTCTCCGGTACCGGGAACCGAACTCACGACCTTGCGCTTGCCAGGCAGGCGCTTTTGCCGCTGAGCTAAATCCCCAGCCCCTTAGGAAGCTTTTGTCTGGGTTCGGGGGTTGGGAGCTTGTGTGAGTGACATCAGTTGAGGTCCTGGTTCGAGGGAGCCACATACCTGAACATGCTTCCTGGTGCAAGCCAGGGATTTACTTCTTGCATTTTGCAGTCTCAACTAGTTTGAATTACATTGCTTTTTTAGAAACGGCATGGAGTTTTAATGTGTTACCACATTGTTCATAATTTGACAATAAGGAAACATTGGTTGGCTGTTAAAAGTCAGTAGCTTTGGGGTGAAAGGGCAGGGCCGTGTTGTAGGAGTCTCCTGCGTTTCAGATTGCCATTTAGATAGACAAGTAATTCTCTGCTGGATGGAGCCCAATTATTTGGGAAGTGCTCAGGTAGACACTGGAAGTTCTTATGTTCTGTTGTAGTGATAGTGAATAGACTGAGGGCTTTCTGGGCCGTAAACATTACCCTTCTCCAAACTGATACAGATTTCTACAGCTTTACGTTTTGAACATTGGTTTTTTTTTTTTTCCCCTCAAAGAAAATGATTTTTAGCTGGGTGTGGTGGCCTACGCCTGTAATCTCAGCACTCAGGAGGCTGAGGCAGAAGGATCACTGTGAGTTTGAGGTCAGACTGGGCTACAGGGTGAGCTCATGGCCAGCCTGAACTACACAGTGAGACCTTATCTCAAAAATAATAGAAAATGGTTTTTATGGTAGAACATTCTTGATCTTACAGACTGAAGTGTTTTCAGTTTTTTTGAGAAGTGTCATATAATGGATGTAAAATCATTTTTTAGGCCATACGTGAGGCAGAGCGTGTGAAGGAGATGAAACGAATGCACAAAGCTGTCCAGAAAGATCTGCCAAGACCATCCGAAGTAAGTATTGAAATTTCTGGTTTGGAAGTTTTTCTCATTTCTTCTCCCTCTCTCCCTTTCTCTCTCCCTTTCCTTCCTTCCTTTATTTAGTAGTAGGTATTGAACGTAGGGCCTCCGCATTGAGCTGTGTTCCCAGTCTTTTTGAACATTATTTTGAGGCATGTTCTTCCCAAGTAGCCAAGTGGCCCAAACTGGGCTCAAACTTGTGATCCTCTTGCCTCAGCGTCTCAGTGCAACACTCAGGCATGCACCACCACACCTGCTTTAAGTTTCTTTTCATATAACTGATGCTTCTTACATTACTCATAAAGACAGTACAACAATATTTCATCTGCTGAATGGAATATAGGAAAGTCGTTCCCAATCCAGTCTTTAAAATGTGCTGAAAATAAAAGGTAGATAACAGGAAATAGGGAGACAAATCTTTTGCAAAAGGAAGGGGACCAAGAGATGGAGGGAGGGAGAAGGGTAAAAAGAACTAAGGTAGCCGGGCATAGTGGCACACGTTTGTAATTCCAGCATTCAGGAGGCTGAGGCAGGAGGATTGTTGCAAGTTGGAGACCAGCCTTGGCTACAAAGTGAAGTGGTTGAAGACCAGCCTGAATTGCATAGTGAGAGCTTCTCTCAAAAAGACAAAAATGAATAAAAAGAACTAAAAAAAAAAAGTGTATCTGAGTAACCAATTTGAAGATATCAATATGTAATACAACCACCACTGTTAATTTCCTATCATCTTGTCTGAAATTCTGTATTGCTTCTAGTGTTTTGGTGTTGTTTTGTTTATGTCTGTGTGTCTGTTAATATGTTTTCATTCTTTTATCTTAAAAATAAAAAAATTCATGCACACAAAAAAAAGAACTAAGATGTGTTGGGTGCGTGCATCAACTCCCCATGATGAATGTGATCATCATGTACTGATCCTTGTAATTTAGAAGGAAAATAAAATAACTTTTGAAATGTAAAACCGCTGTTCATGCTGTAAAAGCAGTAACAGTAGTATGTTGCAGTGGCATGTTCGTTAATTGTACTTGTTTTAAAATTTTAGGTAAATGAAACTATTCTAAGACCATTAAATGTAGAACCACCTCTAACAGATTTACAGAAAAGTGAAGAATTAATCAAAAAAGAAATGATTACAATGCTTCATTATGACCTTCTACATCACCCTTACGAACCTTCTGGAAATAAGAAAGGAAAAACTGTGGGATTTGGTACCAATAACTCAGAACACATTACCTATCTGGAACATAATCCTTACGAAAAGTTCACCAAAGAAGAACTGAAAAAGGTATGATTGAGCACAGCTTGCTTTTGTTGTGAGATTTAAGCATTTATCAGGTGCCGTGTGTGTCGTGGGAAAGCCTGAATGTGTTTTGGCACATTAGCACTGGAGTAGCACAAGCATGCAGTTAAGAGATGTGTGTTCATATTGAGTGAGTGAAAAGACAGGCTTGACACAACTTCATGTCCATGTTTATTAGATAGACTGGTTTTGGTGGCAAGGTGTTTTGGGTTAATGTGCATCGTTGGTTTGGTTGATAGTTGCAGTGATTGCCATTTTGTGTGGTCAACTCTGCTGTCTGAGAGTAGAATTGAATGCCTTTAATACTTAAAGCTCACTTGCTTAGACTATAAGGAAAATGAAGAATTTACAGATACCCTTTGGCTTACGATGGATTATGTCCTGATAACCCATTATAAGTTGAAAATAGTATTTTGAAAATGCATTTTCTACCCCTAACCTACCATACCCCGTGGCAACACTGCACTCTGTAGAACCACATGGCTGGCAGGAGCTGCTACCCAGCCTCTTTGACAGCCTGTGAACAGGTCAGGATTCCAAATACTGGGTGCGTAGCACTTTTGTACCATTTTAATGTCAAAAAGTCAAAGTATCAGTTGGCGACTGTCAGCATTAAAAGTATTAACACGTTAAACCACTCACCAGTTCCAAGAAAGGGAATGCATTTTACAGAATTTACTTCTTTCATGATTTCCCAGTCTACTTTTTGCATCATGAAGAAATAATTCCATATATAGTCTGTGTCCTGCATCTTCTCCAGTGTACATTTCATTCTTTCTGCTTGATGGAGCAAGCAGCCGTGATTATGAGTAAAAATCTCTGCAGTAGGATAAGAAAATAAAGATGGTTTCTAGTTGGAAGCTATTACGGTTTGAGTATGTCTTGTAAAACTCAGGTTGAAATTTAATTGCCCCATAACAGTATAAGAGGGGGCACCATTAAGAAAGGATTAGACCCCAGGCTGTACCCCCCAGGTGGGTGTTATCCCTGGAGTGTGTGAGTTCTCTTGGGTGATGTCCTTTGCCATGGTTTCCTCTGCCATGATGTCCTCTGCAGGCTGCTATCTTGGACTTCCTGGCCCCCAGATCTGTGAAGAGTAGATTCCTAAGTCAGCCAGGCTCCGGTGTCCCTGTGCTGTGTTCAGCTCTGAGGAGTGGTGGGAGACTTCTTGCATGCTTGGCACTGCAAACTTCTTCCTCCTGTCTTCTCAAGCTTCCTTTCTCTACCTGCTCACAGTCTCACTTTCTGAGCTCCTTACTGCACAGTCATTCATATTTATTAGAGGATTTTGAGACAGTGGAGAAAGGGAGGAGGTTTAGATTTATATTTCAGCATCTCGCCCCCTGGATTTCTGGGCACCTTTGAGCTTCCTTTTTTAGTGAGTGGGATAGGGAAGCTGACATCTGCTGAGTGCCTGCCCTGGCAGGCCAGTTAATCACTGAGTGGAGACCCGGGCTCCAAAATCAATACTTGCATAGTTCTTTCTTTTTAGAGTGAAAAACTGAGGAGAAGAAGGAATTTAGGAAATAAATTTTCTAAAATTTATTGTGTGTATGGCAGCCTGAAACAAGGATCACATTGTTGCTCCTAGAGGTTGTGAGGAGAGAAATTCTAATGTAGGTTTTGAAGATAATAATTCTAAGTACTGCCTTGGGATTATTTGAAACAAATAATGTTAAATAGTCTCCAATATTTTTCTGTTTGTATTTGTCTTTGTTCCCAAAAGAATTTGAAGCAGATTCCTTATTCTTATTCTTTAAAGATAATTTAGCCACATTCTCTCCTAATGATAAGAGCTGAACTTAAAAATTTTTACTGTGTACAATTTTAGAATGAAATGTCATTTGTCTTTTAATAGTTTTGAATTTTTATCATGTACATTAAAATAGGTTTGTTTGTATTTCTTTTAAGAGGTATTGCTTAAAAGTATCCATTCTTTATTTTCTATTGAAACGACTTTCTACTTTATTAACATTTTGGTGGTTGGTCATTTGTCTGGTTTATGTTTTTTTCTTTGTTTGGCTTTTCGAGACAGGGTCTCACTGTGCAGTCCAGGCTGGCCTCAAACTCTTGTTTATGTATTTTTGATGTGTTTAATTTCCAGTGATACTAGAAAGACCGAAAGCCTTCTCTAAAGTACAGAGGTGGTTGCCAGTTTTTCTGGAGCCACGATATGAGGGTTGGGAGAGGGGTATGTGATTGCTTATGGAACTCTTTCTGGTTTGGGGCTGGTTTTTTAAGTATATTATTATTTACTTAATCCTAATGATAAATGTGTTAGGTAGACATTCTCATTTTTCATCTGAGAAATGGGCTCAGAGAAATTAAGCCATTCAGTCAGCCATCTATATGGTAAAGCTGTGACTGGAACTGAGGTTCTTTAGGAGCAAACTGAACCTGGTGTATGGTCCATCATTATGTGGTTTGTGCCCTTAATCCTGTCTTTGGCACCCTTAGGGGTGTTCCTTCAGAATGGGAAAAAAAGGCTCTATCAAGAAGATGCCTGGTCCCTTTCCTGCACCATGCCGTTGTGAATGTGGGACAGAGCAGTTGGAGAGCCCGCAGGTGGTAGTGCTGCTGGGCTTGTGTCCTGCCTTGCCTGCTTACTTGTTCCAGCGTTGTGATCTGGAATAAACTGTTTAATCTTACTGAGCCTTAGTTTCACTGGCTTTGACGTGAAGTCGCCATATTGGTTCCTTTGTAAGATGGTTATGATCTTTGGAAATAATGGAAGTAAAACTTTAAAAACATAGTGTGTAAATGAGGAATACTGCAGCTGCTGTTACAGTGAGCAGAAGCAAAAAAGTTTATATTCTTGGAGAAACATGATGCTTGCCTTTTAAAAATTAGTCTGCACCAACTGTATCATAGGCTTTTTAATTCATTTGACTTAGCTCTTTCCAGCCCCCAAGCCCTAACAAAATGAAACAACCAACCAGAAGTCGTTACTTTTGGCCTACAAGGACAGAAACTAGACTTCTGAAGCCCTCTGATGATGGCAAGTACTTGTTGTGCCTAAACTTACTGAAATTGTTTTTGTGCCCAGGCCCAGGACATTCTGGTGCAGGAGATGGAAGTGGTCAAACAAGGAATGAGCCATGGAGAACTCTCCAGTGAAGCCTATAACCAGGTGTGGGAAGAATGCTACAGTCAAGTTTTGTATCTTCCTGGCCAGAGCCGCTACACACGGGCCAACCTAGCTAGCAAAAAGGACAGGATTGAATCGCTTGAAAAGAGGCTGGAGGTTGGTATCCTTTTACAGCTGTAATTCACATGTACCTTCACTGAAGTTATGAACCGAGTAATACTACTGGCAACAACTTTAGTAAAACAGATCTGAGCTGGTACACTTAAGTGTTTGCTTTTCCTTGGTCTTTTTTGTTTTTTGTTTTTGTTTTTGATATCGGGAATCGAACTCAGAACCTCGCACTTGCCAGGCAGGCTCTTGAAATGCTGAGCTATATCCCCAGCTCTTCCTTGGCCTTGTTAATCAGTTTCAGAATTGCTGGCCTTCCAGGGAGTGCCCTGCAGGTTGGACCTTTCATATGTGAGAGAGAGGAGCCCCTGAGTTGACGCTAGTCACCTGCAGCAGTCTCTTCTTTAAGGAGGGTGCTCAGTGGGACCAAGGGATTTCCTTTCTGTAGGTAGAGAGCGCATGTGCAAGTTTTTAATACTTGTCTGTGCTCTGACTCTGGTAGACTTGGGTTAGAAAGGGTGGAGCTGGATTACCAGATGATAGCTTCTGTGATTTTCCATGTCTATGAAAATGTTGCCACATTCTAGGTGCAGTTTCATGGCGTGTGGTTTCTTAATAAAGTCTGCATGTTTTGAATGCCAGAATCTGTGTAGGCATTTTGCCAGTGGCATGTAAATTGTGGTTCACAGACCACCAGGCTGCCTTGTGGATTCTTAATGGTGGTCTTTAGGGATGTTTCTGAGGCCAGGACGGGATGGGAAGAAGGGGTACTTCACACAGTTGAATGTAGAAAGTGGCTTCAGTTTCCTCTTTTATGTTTTCACCAGTCTTTCTTTGCAGAAAGGATTTGAAAATATTTGTATTTGGTTTAAATTCAGTATAGTAAATCACCTGGGGTGGCTGGGGCTGTGTGCTACAGGAGAAACAAGCAGGATAGAGCAGTACCTTTTAACTTGAGTTATTGTAAGTCTTAATTTAACCTTTGAGACTGCATGTATAGGCACCTGATAGTTAACACCTGTAAGCCTCAGTTTTTCAGTTAATGGGAGATCGGGAAATCAATGCCTCCGAAATAATTCTCTTGGTGAAATCTTAAATTCAGGGCTGCTGCTCCTGCTAGCTGTTTCAGCAACTTCCAGCAGGGTGTGCTGTTGCTCTGTGTTTTATTCTTAAAGTCGGGGGAGGAGGGGTTATACTTTGTGTCCTGCAGACTTCATTTCCTACAAATGCTAGTTAGCAGTGCAATTCTGATCTAAGGTCAGCGTCCTAATTGATTAGAAAGCTATTTGGAAAGCTTCCTTGTAACATTTATATGTAAATACTTAGGTCTCTCATTTAGTTTAAAAATTTTCTCATTCATCGTGGGTAAACTGTTTCTGCCACAAATAGCAAGGACATTCTGTGCTGTTTCAAATAAAAACATTTTTTCTCTAAATCTCGTTTACTTTGTTGAGGCACTAACTTTCACAACAGCAAATAAATGTGTCACAAAGTGAGTGGAGCCATAAAGTACAGTAATTTTTATTTCTGTGTTGAATTGGCCTTGTGAGTTTTGAAGGGAAAAATGTAGAAAGAACCACGGCTGTTCTTTTGGAGATTTATTTGGGTCGTTTATGAGCAACCATTAAAAACATGTGGTTCTCTTTGTTCAGTGCAGTACCAGGAACTGAAATCTTCCGTTGAACTATTTTTGTTGAAGGATTGGTGACTTTGGAAGAATATTCATAAAACAGTCTGAAGTAATTTTTCTCTTCTTGACTCCTGGATAACTTGCTCCATTGTTTACCCAGCTAGTTACTTTTAAGGAATACTTAATCAGATCCTTTAATTTAGTAAACTGTGCTCATTTCAAATGAAAGTTCATTAAATCTTTAAGAAGAAAAGCAACTCAAAGACCCAAATAAACAAATTCCCTATTTTATTTGTATCCATCCCTGATTCAGAACAAGGTTTCTCTTAGCTTTTGAAGATTCAGTTTTACTGGTTTGAAATACATAAATATTTTATTTCATTTGTGGTAATTCTTTCATCATTTCAGTTGATTGCTAAATTATAAACATTATTCAAAGTTTGTTGTGGGGAAGGAACTCCAGTTATATTGTATAAACTAAATGCTATACTTAAATTATCCTTTCCACTCTTGGGTTCAGGGAGATGGCCTTTCTGGGCATGCACAGCACACCGTGGCTGCCAGTATGTTTGACTTTTGCTGCCATGAACTTTGGAACAGAGAATCTAAATTGTGGCCCGATCACAGCCCATCAGGCAAGATGAAATCCAGCTCTGTCGTGGCTGATGGCTCCTAAATGGATTAAAAAAATATGCCCTGGGGTTTATGCTGGAGCTAGTCATTGAGCCGTTCCTTGTGATTAATATTTGAAACTCAGTACTTAAATGAAAATCCTTAAGATGCTCATTTAAAACTAATATAACCATGCTCAGGTTTTATGTAGGGTGGCATAGAGGGTGTGTGTGTGTGTACATGTGCACGTGTGTGCATGCACACAAGAGGTCTGTTAAAAAATAGATCTGTAGTCACAGGTCAGAAGTAAGTGGATAAGACTTTCGAATTGTAACCAAGTCCTTGCATTTTATTCTGCTTTAGAGGGAGAATTCACTCCGACCCTTGGCAGACATTTGTGTGTACGGGGCAGCATTGGGAAGCAGAAATGACAGCTAATCTCAGAGAAGGGAAAGCTGTGAGAGCATGGTACAGAGGGCATGTGAACACTGCAGCCATGGTCTTGTGCGTTTTAATGGCTTCTGTGGGCACAGCAGGTGTTCAGTAGGAGAGTAGAGCCATGGCTGTTCGTGTTGATGGCCCAAAGAAATAAGAAAAGCTTAATTTCTGTTCAGTGCCTTTCTTTTTCTTTTCTTTTTCTTTTTCTTTTTCTTTTCTTTTCTTTTCTTTTCTTTTCTTTCTTCTTTTTTTTTTCTCTTTTTAAAAGAAGGGATGACTGGAAGCTGGGTGTGGTGATGTGTGTCTGTAATCCCATCACTTGGGAGGCTGAGGCAGGAGGATTGCCAGGAGTTTGAGGCCAACCTGAACTACAAAGCAAGACCCTGTCTCAACCTCTGCCCGCTCCAGAAAAGGGGTGGTTGTAACCCATTGTAGGAACATTTTCATCAACTGATTAAGAAATGGAAGAATTTTCCCCTTATTTACTCTTGTGTTCAGAGAGTGTTAATGAGCATGTGTTGTGTACCAGACACTGCTCTGGGCCGTGGGTATGAGGCCAGGGACAGGACAGAGCGTGCTCTGCTCTCGGGTGGCGGTTATCTGGAAAATGCCCCCTGTGGAGAATCTCATTTCTGATGATGCCGGATAAATGAGTCACTTCTGTACTTGGGAAATGCAAATAGAATTTGAAGTGTTCTAATTTGTTTCCACTTTAAGTGGAAATAGGAAATCATCTGAAGACATTTTGAGTGAAATAATTTCTAGTAGGTGCAAAAGTCAAATGAGAAGTCTGAATTTAGGCCTGCCATTAAATTTAATAGTATTTGAAATAGTGTCTAAACTGCTGTGTTGAGGAAGCTTGGCTGAAAAGTGGATTTTGTCATATTAGCTATAAAAATGGAAAGCTTTCCTTAGAGGTAGAAGCTGAGTCCAGAAGTAATACGTCTCCCTGCATTTTACTGGCACAGTCAAGGTAGTCAAGAAATATTATGTAACATTGACTTGCTGGGAATAAAGTAACTTAAAGAACACAGATAACACATTTAAGATCCTTCTGGTGTTTTTGTAAAATTCTTCTGAGGACCCCTGACTTTCTTGAGGGTTATGTTTCAGCAAAATTGGCTGCACAGTGAATCCCATTTTCTCAGTGATTTCATTATAAAGCTGGTTATTTTTACACAGGGACAAATTTCCATAACGCTGGAGAGTGAAATGGGAAAGGTAGGTGGGCCGTGTGGGTGGAGGGCGCCACATTTGCCGTGGCCGCCGTGGTTCCTGCTCCAGTCCCTTGCAAGGCTGCGGTGGGAGGTGTGCTGGGAAGAGTGGTGCGCAGTGCAGGGGCGCAGTTCCCAGTCTGTGGAATGCTCTGTCCTGGGGTCTGCTCTCTCCAGGACCTTTGAGGCATCTGCCGAATTCCTTGTCCTCAGTGAAAGCTGAGAGCCAGCAGAGGTCTTCCCTAGTGCCTGGGCTGCTTGTCAGTCCCAGGCTCTGCTGATCTTATTCTGGGCAGTTTGTGTTTCCTTCCTTTTTTTTTCCTGTCTTTTTGAGACAGGGTGTTGCTATGCAGTTCAGGCTGGCCTTGAGCTCATTTTGTAACCCAGGCTGATCTCAACTCACAATGATCCTCCTGCCTCAGCCTTCCGAGTGCTGGGATTACAGGCGTGTGCCACCACACCTGGCCTTGTGTTTCCCTTCCTAACAGTGCAGATGCCGGTGCTCCCTCAGGACTATAGTAGGTGTGCCTTGCTGGTTAGCTTGCTGGCCAAGAATGTGGTCTGATGGCTGCTTCCTGTGATAGATGCGAGCACCATTAACTGCCTTGGCCCTGCAGCTTGTCAGCAGAGAGAAAGTTCCCTGGAAACCCTGCATGGAGGTGAAAGGAGAGCCACTCACAGGCTCTAGTTTGCAGGCGAGGTGATGGGTCCACATCTTTACTATTCAAGGGTCCTATTGCTGAAGGATGGCCGGAAGTGGAGCTGCCGAGGCTGAGTACTTTGGGTAGTCGTAACGCTGTTTTTGTAGCGGTCTTCAGTTATATTCTGGGCCCCCAAGCAAGGATTTCAGTGAAGGATGCTCTTAATGTTTCTGAATTTCCCTAACAGTCTCTTGCTGAAGACAGTACTGGAAGCCCAAGAAGAACGTGTTTATTTTGGAATTTCTTAAGCTTAGTAACCTTAACAAGCTCAGCGAGCTTGAAAGTAACAATTACACTTTTATAAGTCTTATACAGCCCCCTTTTGTAATGACCCAGGGAAACACTTACTGGTCCACTGATTCATCTCCTGGGGACCATCAGTTTTCCACTGGTCTCTGGCCAGTCTTTTTGAGACAGTTTCCCTTCTATGCATTTAAAAAAATAACATTTGTAGACTTTTTCTAAAAATAATACCCATGCTTTATAGAAAATTTGAAAGAAATTGAAAAAATACTAGAGAAGCCTACTATCCAGGTACAGTCACCTCAAACATTTTTGTGCACACATAGCCTTTTATCTTTCAGTGTGTAGATAAGAGGAGAAAGTATTTAAAACTAAATTGGAATCATCATGTAGTTTATTTTTCATTTACTAGCATAATATTGTACATAGGAATTTTTATAAAGAGAACCTGATCATTTGCTCTCATTTAGTCTGTTGCAAAGATTAGCTTTGGTGAAACTTTTGAATAATTTGAACACTAGTTAAAATTTGCCCTACTTTTTAAAAAGTTGTCAAGTGTAACCTTTTTTTTTCTGTAAGAATTTTCAGAGAGCTATTTGTTTTTCTGTAGTTTTATAGCTTGTTAAGAATGAAAGAATTAGGAATTTAAAGTTTAAGGTATAAGCTAAAGAAAGTAAAAGCTTTTGTCAAGTGTAGAATGAAATTCTAAGTGGGAACATGAAGGTTAATGTCTGCGTTAGGGAAAGAATGATGGGCAGATTGCTAATGAAGGTCTCGTTTGCATGTACACAGAATAATTTGTTTTTCAGGGCGCTACTTGGTGGCATTGAGCCATTCAGTCCAGTGGTTGAATTTCTTCAGGCATACTTGCATGTTGGGGCAGGGCAAGGAAGACATTTGTCTTTTTAACTGAATTGTACCCTGAGGTGTTGGGTTTACAGCAGGACATGATGCCATAGCGTCATCACTGAGTGGCTGTGTGGTCTAGCACAAGTCACTTGACCTCTCTGGGTCTCAGATGTCTTTATCTGTAAACTTGGTGTGGGTAATAGCTTCTATTTAATGAAAGTGTGAATGTGAGATCCTGTAAGATTAAGTGAGATACTAACAAACAGCACGTGTAAATGGAATTGCCCTTGGATGTCTGTACAAGTGTACCTCTCTGATTAAATATGATTGGGTGAAACTTGCTTTGATGTGCGGTATCGAGAAGGTACTTTTAATTTGAACAAAGAAAGGCTAAGTTTTTATATTCTGTAAGTTTTGATGAATGTGGCTATTACAAATTGATATCATCGTAGACTTTAAGATTTTTTGTATACATTTTGGTACTGGGAATTGAACTCATGACCTCAGGCTTGCCAGGCAAGGGCTTATGCTGCTGAGCTATATCCCTTGCCCTAGACATTGGAATTGAGTGAAGAAATCCTTTTAACACAGGAATCTTCAAAGTGCCCTGAAGAAGACCATTGTAATGATTAGTCATGTGTTATCCCAGCTGCTGAAGTCATCAAATCATAGCTATTCATGCTGTACCTGTCTCCCCAGGTAGCGTATCATGAATAAAATTATGATGCATGGTATTTGTCAGTCTTGGCCCCCCTCACGTTTATATGTTAAGTATATTTGCATCTATCTGCTTTGGATTGAATTTTACCTTTTCACATTGGATGAAGTCAGTTTTGTGTCAGATGTTGGTGTACCTTAAATTCCTAATATATATGATAGTAGTGAACTTTATTTTATTTAAGACCATTAGAAATTTTTGCTGATAATGCATTTAAAGCACAATAGTGGCCTTTATACTCCCCCATCATAGATGGATTTGAAAGACTTGTCTCTTTATGGCAACAGGGCATTTGATCCCAGTGATAATGGATGCAAATCTGGCTGCTCAGGGTACCGGCTGCTCACAGTACCGGCTGCCAAGTAAGAGACAAGATATTGAGGCAAGAAAGGTGACCTTATTTGAAGCCACCCGGCAGAGAAGATGGAGGACTCTTGTCCAAAATTCATCTTACCTGGAGGTTGATTTCAGGGTGCTTTATATAGAAGATGGGCAATTGCAGGCTAGTGGCACATACATCTGATCCTTGTTGCCTGATAGGGAGATGCTTTTCAGTAAAAAGGTTAGTTCCTGACATAGTACGAAGTGAGCAGGCTTGAGGGGTGGGGGCAGCTGCCCTGGGGCCGTATCACCCATCCCCAAACAGTAATGAGAGAAGGGGAAGTTATGTGATGATGATGGAGGATGAGGGGCAGGTGAGGTTAAGCAGGGAGTCCGTGTGAGATCTGTTCTCAGTGCTCGGCTTCACCGGCTCTGCTGCTGACTTTGTCAGATGTTTCTAGGAGACCAAAGTATATTTACAAGAACGTGTAGGTTGAGTATACCTTATCCAAAATGCTTACGTTATGGTCAGCTTTCTTGTGAGGACCAAATCCCTGACACCGGTAAATTAAAGTAGCAGAGGTTTATCTTGGCTCACAATTTTGGAAGATTCAGTCCATGGTCAGCTGGTGTTAAAGAGGAACATCATGGAAGAAGGGTGTCATAGAGAAAGCTGCTTACTTTAGTCAGGCAGGAAGTAGATAGGTGGGGTGGGGACAACACGACGATCCCAGAGAGGAAGAGGCCAGAAACCAGATGTAGTCCCCAAGTCATACCTCCATGAGCATCTCAGACACCTTAAAAGTGTGTTGTGTTAATCTCCCAGGTGCTTCTCCAGCCACTCTGGTTGACAGCCAAGGTGAACCTTCTTAGCTTGGGATCAGAAGCATTTCAGATTGAGATCGTAGAGTATTTGTGAATATGTAATGAGGTACCTTCAGATGAGGCCCAAGTAAAACACAAGACTTACCTATGTCTCTTGTCCCCCTTACACATATGGCCTGACGATAACTATACAGTATTTTAAATAGTTTTATTCATTTTGACTGCAGTTTTTCAAATTAGGTTAGGTGTGGGATTTTCCACTTAAGGGATCATAGTTGCCCAAAATATTGTGGATTTTAGAGCATTTCAGTTTTCAGGTTAGTATAGCCTACATTTCACATTAGTATCATCCTGTATACAGACAAGATTTGGTGTGTTCAAGGTGTTGTGGCCGTAGGTTCATCCTATATACAGAGTTGAGCAGCATTTAAATTTTTTTTTTTTTTTGGTATCAGGAATTGAACTCAGGACCTTGTGCTTGCCAGGCAGACGCTTGTGCCACTGAGCTAAATCCCCAGCCCCTAAAAATATTTTTGATAAGATCTAAGATATTGGTTTAAAAAGCACTCTTTTGGGAGAAGTTTTGGTAAATGAGCTGTAGGATAGGGTATAATCTTTTTAAACAAATATTGTTCTTTAGAACAATTGCTAGTATCCAAAGGTTTTTTTTTAATTTAGTTTTTAAGGACTTTAAAAATACCAATCTGGTTAAACAGAGCCTAATTTTTTTCATATTTTATACCATAAGGTTTTATATTCCTGCACTTAACTGTGTGTGTGTGCAAGTGTGTTGTTGGTGGGGTCTTGGGGCTGATTTAAGGCATCTCTGTCCCGTGTATGCGTGTGTATTTCATGCTTAAGATTTATTAGCTTGAAATAGATCAGAAACTATGCCGTCTTCCCCCACTTATTAAAAGTATATTGAGCAGTCCTAGGTCTAGCATTTTACAAAGCATGCCAGCACCTTTCTTCACATTTTAATAATCGATGGCAGGCTTAAGATAACTAAAATTGAATACTGTTGAAAGCTATCGTTTATGTCTTACGACTAACTTTCTATAGTTATTTAGCTGAACTAATTTTTTTCCTGTAATTAAATTTATTTTTATATAAACTGCTTTCTATGTTTGCTTGGAATCTTAGCACAATATAGTTGAGCCGGAAGACTTTTAATAGGATCGAGCTAGATGAAGTGTAATTGTTGGCAGCAAATTGAAACAGCCTTGGAGTTTGAAAATCTCTGGTGGTTTGGGGATAGTAAATGACTGAACTGTGTGAGGTGAGGTAGTTCCTGACACAGGGTCTTAATAGTAGGAAATGTACTTTGATGACTAATTAAAGAGTGTCTTTGAACAGTAGTATTTAGCTGTTACACCAAATGGGAAATCAAATGTCTGTGGAGTGCCATAAAGATAATTCAGTTATCAAGTGGTGAAATTGTTAATTTATGAGTAGTTTTAAAAACTATTAATTTGAAGTTCTGTGCTCTGAAGATCCTTGGCTGTGTATTGAATTTGCATGTGAGTAGGATATTTAACATGGATATTCTTAGAACATGATGAATCATAACATGAAGAATGGGATGTAAACTGGGTATGGTGGCGCACGCCTGTAATCCCAGCACTTGGGAGGCTGAGGCAGGAGGATCGCTGTGAATTCGAAGCCAGTTTGGGTCACATAGTGAGTTCAAGGCCAGTCTCAACTACATAATGTGACCCTGTCTCAAAAAAAAAAAAAAAAGAAAAAAGGAATAGGATGTAACTTGATGGAACTAGTTCATTTATTGTTGGGAAGTAGGACCTTCTGGTGTGTAGAGTTGAGAAAATAGCTGTTATCTGCCTGCTGTGAATGCCTGGCAAGATTTTTCCATCTTGCTTGCCTGTTAGAACCTTCGGGGGTTTTAAAGACAAAAAAAATCTGAAACCATTTAAACCAGAGTCAAGAGGCTAGCCCCCTGGCACCGGTAGATTTTAAAAGCTCCACAGGCATTCTCAAGCTTGAAGAGCACTGGTTTAAAAGATGTGCTCCAGGAATATTTGAACTGGGAGAGGGTGAATGCAGATTGTTATATTCTCACTGGATTGCACTATAAAATGGATGAGGGTGGAAGTTTTGCTCTTTTAAAGAAGTCTAGCTCCTTTTCCCTACCACCTTCTAAAGCTTAGACATGGAGAGTCCTATTTGATTTGGGGGGAAACATTCTTGTATTTTGTATCCAGAACAGTTCATGAGGAGTGTTTCTTTTTTCTCACAGGAGGTAATATTTCTACCATTTGGATACTTTGTTTTCACAATAATCTCATTGAGATACAAGTGACGACATAGCCCATCCATTTAGTATTCAGTTGGTGGATTTAGCGTATCCATGGAGTTCTGGGGCTATCACTGCAAGCAGTTGTAGAATGTAGAATTTCCGTCACCCCGGAAAGAACTCCTGGATCAGTTGGCAGTCACTGTCTGTTCCCCCAGCCTGTCCAGCTCTAGGCAACCATTAATCTGCTGTGTGTACCTGTAGTTTTGTTTTTTTGGGACATTTCATAGATGAGGAATCATGTAATGTGTTGTCTTTTGTGATGAGCTGCTTTGCCTTAATGCTTTCAAGGTTCAGCATGTCACACCTTGTGTTAGTAAGTACTTAATTGCTTTTTTTATGGCTGAGGAATATTCCATTGTATGGATAATAGCATTTTGTTTTATCTACTTTAGCTGATGGGTGTTTGGGGTATTTCCACCTTTTGGCTGTTAGAAATAGTGTTACAAATGTTGGTTACAAGTTTTATGTGGGTGTTTTTTACCTCTCTTGAGCGTACCCCTTGGGAAGAAATTGCTGGGTCCCTGTACTTGGGTACTTTGCCTCATTTGAATTTGAAGTCTTTCTGTAGGGCCGAGGAGTGCCGAGGCAGTCTGTGTTCTGATAATTTTACATTGTAGGACAGAGGTCCAGTGTGTGCTGTTTGATCTGCTGGTTCTCAAAAGGCTTATACTAAGGAACAGCTGTTTTTCCTTGCTTTATTCCCAAGAGAGGTCGACAGAGTCTTATATTAAAGTTGGACTTTAAAGAAGGTTTTAAAATCTCATCCTTCGTGCTCATCATCAGAGAGCAAAGCGGTTGAACTCATAGTATCTGTAAAATGCTGTAATTGTTACAGTTCAGGCTAACATTTGTTGACCAGTTATTCTTTGCCAGATTGTGGGTGTCAGGGCTTTTACATATGTTCTCTAATTTCAGCTTCATAATAACTTGTAACAGCAAGTGCTGTCTTACTACTGTTGGAGAAAGTGAGACCCAGAGGTTAAGTAACTTGCATCCGCTCATAATAGTTAAGTTGGGTGTGGGTGTGGGGTAGGGAGAAGAGACAGCACCATGCAGCCGCCTGCCGCAGCGTTTGCTCACCCTCTTAGAGGATGTGTGATGCGTGGAACTGACTTTGATTTGGTATCTAGTAGTGGGAAATGGCCCATTTATGGGACATTAAGAGTTTACATAGGTTTATTCTATCAATTACAGAAGAATAAAGACTTAACTTTTGTAAAATGATCAAGAAATGGTTTTAGAGGAGCTTTATTTAATTTTAGGTCCATTTCATCTTGCCAAGGTGCATACTGTTTATACAGTACCACTGTCCCATAGCTTATGTGACTTCGACTTTTAATAAACTAAGCTGGATACATATGACATACACCTTTTCCAGTAGAAGTATTTTGTACTTTACATTTTGATGGGCATTTAATTTTTTTTGCATTCTTATGTGTTCTAACAATAGTTGTTGAACCTCTGTTTTGAAATTGGATGTTACACGTTAAAGTGGACATTTCAGAGTTAGGGGAAGCTGTATATTTGTTTTGGTGATTATATTTTTTCTACACATAAACAAAATGTCCTAGGTATAGTTTTTCATCTTTTTTTGGTGTGTATGTGTGTCTTTTTGAGACAGGGTCTCACTATGCAGTTTAGGCTGCCCTTGAGCTCACCTGGTAGCCCAGGCTGGTCTTGAACTCCCAATGATACTCCTGCCTCAGTATTATCCCGAGTGCTGGGATTACAGGCATGTGCTACCACGCCCGGCTGTGTCATCATTTTGTATTTGATGATTTTCTCCATGCTACCATTTCTCTATTTATATACTACTACCCTACATTTAGTGTGGTGCCAAAAAAAAAGTATTTACATTATTACACTGTTTCCTTTGTTACAGAATGCTCTTAGATACATTATTTTGTATTGGTATAGATTACAGAGTACCATTTGGGTATACATTATCCTACCTGATTGTGGTTGCTTGTAGAAGTCATTTGAAGGAATCAGTTTTTGGGGAGGTGCTCATAGATACAGAGAAATAAACGCAGAGTTAGTAATTATTCCTAAGGCATTGGCCCTGTGATCCTGAGTGACGTGTTGAGAACAAGCTTTTGCAGATCACTTTAAAATGGGAAGTGGCTATGTTGTGGGAATGTAGAGCTCAACCCAGGGACTCAGCTGCCCTCCAGCCTTTCGAGCGGGGCTTTCTCTGTCCTGCCGCAGGAGTTCACATGCCCCAGAATTTGGTGAAATTGTTCTTATGTTAATTTTTTCTCTTGTCCTTTAGAGAATTTATACATTTTAAAATTCTTTTCTTACCTTTTTTTTTTTTTTTTTTTCTGATCATTTGGAGACACAGTCTCGCTATGTAGTTCAGGCTGGCCTTGAGCCCGCTTTGTAGCCCAGGCTGTTCTCAAACTCCCAAAGGTCCTCCTGGATCAATGCTGGGATTACAGGCGTGCACTACCATGCCCAGCTTTTCCTATCATTTTAGAGTGATCTGAGAAGGCAGCTGCTCTGTGTTCAGTGTATATATTTAATAGGAAAACCAGCATGTCTCTTTCATGTTACCTTTCCACTCCTCAGTGTTTAAAAAAATTGTCACCAAATGTAATGTAGATTTTCTCTTTCCGTTATGGGTTTTATGGCAGATTTAGGATCTAGTAATTTGCTAGATTAAGAGGATTATGTTTGGTCTAAACAGTAGTATTTTAATTGGATGGAATATTGTTCATCTATTAAAAATGGGCCAGATGTAGAAAATAAAAGTGCATTTTTGAGATATAGACGGTGATGATGTGTTACTGCCAATCCAAAGTCTGCAGATGAAGGGTAGTAGAAGTTATTTTCAGAAAGTAGACAAAAGTTTTTCTCCGTTATGAATTTCAAGCCTGCTTTGGCATTGAATCATGGGTGAAGTTACATGGATTATTTGGGATTAACTTGTAAGAAACCCAGTGCGTGTAGGGTAAACCCTCCTTAGGAGCCCAGCTTAGAAGCTGTGTTTTCGTAGTTGCACTACAAAGGAGCTCTGGTTTTGCTTTGAGGTACATAGATGGACCAGAGATGCCTTCTTAGCCCCCTTGTATTTAATAATCTGCTTTCTTCACGGATGTTGATGTCACCTCCTCTCCAGATAAACAGGGGTCACATGACAACAGAAGCCAAGAGGGCGGCAAAGATGGAAAAAAAGATGAAAATTTTGCTTGGAGGCTACCAGTCCCGCGCCATGGGCCTCATGAAGCAGCTGAATGACCTGTGGGACCAAATCGAGCAGGCGCACTTGGAGCTGCGAACTTTTGAAGAACTCAAGAAACATGAAGATTCTGCCATTCCCCGGAGGCTGGAGGTAACGTGGAGTTTTGCTGTGCACCCTTGCACGGCCTTCCCCTTCTCCCTCCCAGACCGTCTCAGCAGTGGGTCTGGCAGGCTTTTTCTAGTGAGAGCATCATGTGTGACTTTCTGACCCAGGCTGCCTGTGTGTCTGGGTAGACGGATGATAGTGACAGGCCCTCGTGCACCCACTCTCATATTGTTTCAAGTTACACTGGTTGGCAGCTCTTGTCATTCGTCCCCGTGGAACCTAATTTCATCCCATTCACATCTCTTTTTAAGGGAAACCAAAGGAGTGTCCTTCTGTGTGATAACTTAAGGTGCAGGAACCTAGCTGGTCACTCTAGAACATCAGACTCCTTTGGCTAGGTTTGTTAAATTTCTTTCCCAAGTTTGTGTCTGAGCCTCTGCCTGGTTACAGGTGGTCAGCACTTAGGGGGTCCATGGATATTGGTAGGACAGGAGTGGCTTGTTTGTCTGAAGTGGCCAGCAGAGGTTTTACAAGGAAGTAATGTATGACCAGAGCATTACAGGACTGGTTTCACAGCAAGAGTGTTTGCTCTGTTTTCTTTGGGGAACATCTGTCTGTTAAGAATTCTGAATGAACGCAGCTGTTTCAAAGAAGATACAGTAATTTTCAGTACTCTTACATATGAACTAATGGTTGAGTATTTCTATCTCTTCTAGTGTCTAAAAGAAGATGTGCAGAGACAGCAGGAGAGAGAAAAGGAGCTTCAGCAGAGATACGCTGATTTGCTGCTAGAGAAGGAGACTTTAGAGTCGAAATTCTGAAGTGTAGTCTCCATTCTGTCACAGGGCAAATTAACTGCTGGGTTTCCTCCTCCCGCGCCTGATGCTGATGGTTATCTTTGTGACAAGTCGACTCACTGTCTGTGGTTTTTGGTTGTTTATTTTAATGATCTTGATCATAGCCATCCTCTGTTAATGACATCTAACTCCAAAGGACAGGTGAGGTTTAAGTTATTAAGATAATCATTTTTCCACCAGTGTCATATTTGCAAGATTTTTTTTTAGCTTTGGTCTTTAATTTAAAAGGCCTCCTTCTAAAGTGTACTGCCTGTGAGTAAACCCTTGAATAAAAACAAAATATAACAATTACGAACATAGCCTTTTGTTTGCAGATGCTTAGAGTGCCCGCAGCCCAGGCACGGTGCGCCCCGTTGCGTAATGAGTCACTCTGGGGTGACTGCGGGGTGACGGTGTCTAGCGGCTCCTGTGGCTTCAGCACAGAGCAGCCATCTCTTTGCATCGACAAGGGAGACCTCAGATTTATTTCGAGTATCACTTTAGGAAGGGCCTCTTCGGTGCTGGCTACTTACGTGGCTTATGGATTATAACTTAAGAGATTTAATTTTTCTTGACTTGTTATTTTCTGGTGAGCACTTCCTTGACGAAGGCAATTGAGAGGTCTTTCAACAAGGCCATCAAGTTTCTTAGTTTAACAAGTCAATTACATAAGTACAGAATTTGAAAAATGAATGGAAGTGGAGAAATTAGTTTTATAAAAATTTCTATAAAAAGATTCATGCCATGTTAGCTGCTTCTAAGCTCATAATGGTCTGATGATGTGTTGGAGTCACCAAAAAAGTTTGACTGGTTTCAAAACACTAGAGATTATAAGGAGAGAGGAGGGATAAACACCCACACCAGTATTTTGTTGAATAGATACCCTGTGCCAGAGTCTTAGAGATGGACAGTGAGTCAAATAGGCTTGCTTCCTGTGTTGGGGGGTTATAGTCTGTGGAGAATGACGGCTAAAATCCAAACACTTAGTGTTGGAGATGAGTATTCATTAAGACAGAACCCTATGAGAACGTTCTAAGCAAAGGAATGCAGCATCCAGTTGGTTCTAGTGATTTCTCCAGGGTTTTCCTGGAAATTCATTGGTATCATCTTCTGGTATTTCTTCTAATAGTTCTATTAAATTTTCATTGCATGTTTGGTTGGCTTGTGTTTGGTATCATGTTAGATGATGCTGATGGTAGCTCTTCTTGTTTTGTGGTGTTAGTGGCAATGTCTATTGTGTTTTACTTTTAAATTGGCTATTTTGACTTATGTAGAAAAGTATCTCTATTTTCAGTTTTTAAAGAGTTTGAGTTAGAAATGGCTCTGGAATCTTGTCAAGTATACCTTTAGTGCACATGTTATGGTTTTTCCTGGTTGGTTTGTTGGTGACTTACCTTAATAGATTTTCTGACGTTAAACCATCCTCTGACATAAAACATCATTTTTAAAAATAAAAAGATTTACCAATTTTGTTTTGCATTTTATGTGGATTTATATAGGCTTAAAATAGTTGACTTACTAATAATAGACTCGTTTTGTTCTCAAAATTTGAACTAGTGCTCATACTTATAGCTAAAGAAATTCACCAAAATATCAGCTTTAAAAGTGGAGTCTCAGTGTATCGTAAACTGCTTATGCTTTTGTCACACTGCAGTACTACTATCCCTGGCAGACAGACAGGCCACTGTCCTTTGTGGGTGTCCTGGAGAGCCAGGGCCCCTTGCCAGCAACAGCCCAGCCTGTGTGGGGACATTTCCAGCCTTCCTGTCAGGTGCTCAGAACGTGGCGGCATTGGTTTTGAAAATTGTGTTCCACTCTCAGTGACTGTAGGATGGAAAGTAAACCTGATCAAGAAAAACTGGAGATAATGCTGAAATACTTACGAATAAAATCAAAGAAAAAGTATATTTCACTTGCGCTGTCCAGCACTGTCCCTCCTAGGAGTCATGAGTCCTTGAGCGTGACCGCCTGCTGGTGTTGCAGGATTTGGCCTGCTTGTCTTAATGTGGACGTTTACATTTTCACATGAGCAGAGAAATCTTTCGGGCTGTTGTACAAATTGTAACATTGGGATTTTGCTAGCTCCACAAAGTAAATGGAATGGCTGTGTGCATTTTTCTGGGCACTAAGCAGTTACTGCATGGGGGTGGTTTGTTCCGTGAAAGACTGAAAGATGGTGCTTGGAAAACTTTCAAGTTTAGAACTGTTTGGAAATGATTTCTTGATAATTAATCAGCTTCTTTCATAACTTACCTGTTTTTAAATGTAAGCACCTTTAAGATCTTCTGTTTTAAAATGTATTTCTCATTTTATTACTTACTAGATTTAAGTATGTAGTTTATATTCTTCTAGAAGAATTTTTATCTAGTTGAAATTTAATAATTTTATTTAATAGAATATTTTAGAACTTTCCAGTTAATTTTGCCACTTTTTGAGACATTTACTTTGTCCTAGTGCACCATTTTTTACTTTTTATTTGATTTGTCTTGTTAAAGCTTTTTTCCCATGAGCAAACTAGTGTTTTATCAGTTATGATTCTTTTTGTGTCATTTAAAATAATAATTTCTCATTTTATAGTTATTTTCTTTAGATCTCTTCTCTCACTTTTGAGTGTGATTGCATTTTTTCATTTATGTGAAAGTGACCATTGAAGGCTTTTGAGTTACCTGTAGGTTAAAAAATGTATTAGTTAGCAAAATAGTTAGCAACCCAACTATTTTGATGTATACTATCCATGCTAAGTAGTTGGTCATTTTCTTTAACATTTTAGTTCAACAATTTAAGAATGTTTAAAAATTTTTCTGTGGTTTAGTTTTTAAAAAAATTTTTTTTTTGCTGCTGGGCCTGGTGACACACTGCCTATAATCCCAGCACTGCTTGGGAGGTTGAGGCAGGAGGATCACTGTGAGTTTGAGGCCAGCCTGCATTTATAAGAGAGTTCAAGGCCAACCTGAACTTCACAGTAAGACCTTGTCTTAAATGTTTTCTTTTGTACTTACAGGATTTTAGGGTTGTGGAAAGAAAATACAGTTTATGTAATTTTTGCGTTTTAGAATTTATTGAGGTTTTGGGACCTAACATCTTTATTTTTTATTTTATTTTATTTTGGGGGAAGTGTTTTGAAACAGGGTCTTGCTCTGTAGCCCAGGTTGGCCTTGAACTCGCAGAGATCCTCCTGCCTCAGCCTCCCAAGTGGTGGGGTTACAGCCTGGTGGGACCTAACATCTTTAAAATGTGTTCTGTGGGTGTTTTAAATGAAAGTTTATTCAATTTGCACATGACAGATGCGAATGTATATTTATCAATTTAATTACATTGTGCAAATTTAATTTTTTTGGTTATAAACTCTAGAGTAGTGTGATTTTAAATTCTGTTATAGTTATTTCATTTTCATTTATGTAGAGCTTTCACATTGTATATTTTGGTGCTGTTAATGTACTGTATAATACTTACATCTGTTATGTATAATTCATAAGAAAGACTACTCTAAAGTTGTTTTTGTGGTACTGGGGATTAAACCAGGGATACTCCACTCCTGAGCTATATCCCCATCTCTTTTTATTTTGTGTTTTGAAACAAGGTCTTGGTAAGTAGCCCAGGCTAGCCTCAACCTGGAAGTGTAATACTCCTGCCTCAGCTTTCTGTGTAGCTGGGATGGCATGTATGTACCACTGTGCCTGGGAAATATCTTGGGTTTTATATTTCAATACATTTAGAGAGTCTTGTATTTAAAAGGTTCTACTCCTTTGGGTTTTATAGTAATTGCTGACTTTAGTCTACTGTGATCATGCGTGTTCCTCAGGGTCTTCTGGTGCTGTGGTATGAGTGTGTCCCAGAATCGTGTGTTGGGGACTTGAGTTCGCACTGCAGCACTGTTGAGGGATGGGACCCCTGAGAGGAGCTCAAGCCGCCCTCTTGAGTACATCAGTAGTGTTATCAAGGGAGCAGGCGTGGTGGCTGGAGAGTTTGGGCCCCCTCTTCTGCTCCCTTGGCCTCCACCTCTGCCATGGGATGGCCAGTGGGAATGTCCTTGCCAGATGTGGGCTTTGGACCTTAGACTTCCTGGCCTCCAAAACTGTAGGAAGTAACTTCCTGTTCTTTATAAATTGTTCCATGTCAGGTGTTCTGTTAGAGCAGCACAAAGCAGGGCAGAAGGGTGATTTTGGAACAGGCCATTGATTTTGATTGTCATTGTTTGGCAGTTTTGGGATTTTTGTAGCAATTTTGTGATTTGGTGATTTTGGAGTTGCCATTGTTCTACAAAATCATGCTCAAGGTGACCGTTTTGTTTACTTGTAAGAATGTAGGGTTATCTGCACTGATGTTAATTCTAATAATAGCTCCTGTTGCCTGGTCAGGGTTTGCTTCATGTGTCTCTGGGGAGCCTCCAGGATGTGCACCCCATTTCGCTTGTTCCAGGCTGTGTTCTTCATCTGGGTGTCGTCCCTGGTGGCTGGTCTGGGTTGGGATCCACTTTTTCCATCTGCCTATCCTCCAGGGTTTGGATTATTTATTCTGGGTTTGGAGCGTTTGCTTGGTTCCTTAATCTTCATTATCCTGCATTATTTCTTTGCATCTCCTTTATTCCACATTGCAGTCAGATATAAGGCCAAGGAAGCGCATTCAGAAAATAGTATCTCTCTTAGAAACTTCATTTTCATCAGTAACGCGTATGCTTTATGAAGTCGGATTCTGGGAAAACAGTGACAACTAGTGCATTTTGCGGAGTTTGGGTTTTCTTTGTTTTCAGTTTCATGGGTTTTGTTTTTACTTTTCATGAAAATAGCAACCAAAAGCGCTTGGATAACATCAGTAGCGTAACTGAGTGACAAGATACCCCATGAACTCCAGAACGCGGAGAGGGGATAAGCCACCAGCAGGTGCGAGACCTGTGTGTTACTGGCATGAGCAGGGAAGCAGAGAGAGGTGGTGCTGGAAGGCCCTGAAGTAGGCGGCAGCCCTTGTGGAGAGTGTGGACCCATTTGAGAACAAGGGTGGGAACGGGTGCCCCCCTGCCCCCGAAGTAGGTGAGTGAATGAGCAAGGGTGTGGAGACAAGTTCGCAGCCTCCCTTAGTGGATTAGCGTCTTTTTTTTTTTTTTAAAGATAGACTTCAATATTCAAAAGTCTAGTTCTGTCTCCGTGTGATATTTTTTCTTTGAAAAAACTAACTTGGTAAAGGATAGGTAGTGAAAGCACATTGACATGTCTGTTTGCCGTGTAGAACTGCGGGGTCCGGCGTGGCAGGCGCTGGCTGTGCGTCACTGTTGACTTGGAACAGGGCTGGCCCGAACTGAGATGTGCTGCAAACTGTAAAATGCGATTTTGAAGACTTGGGTAAAAAAGAATGTAAATAGCTCATTTTTAATGTTGCTTAATGTTGAAATGAGTATTTTGGGTGTATGGCTAAATAAAAAATACTAAAGTGAAGTTCACTTGTTTCCTTTTCCCTTTGTGACTAATGGAAAACAAAAATTTAAAATTGCGTAAGTGGCTTGAGCTCTGTTTCTATTGCATACCGCTGTTGTAATTTTCTTTTACTGATTTCTCGCTCCACCATGGCTGGGAATATACCTTAGATGATTCAGTCCTTTGGGATGTATTGAACTTTCGTTTTATGGTCCCACGTACGGCTGCCTTGGAAACTCTTCTTGTCCACTTGAAAACAGAGTGTGTTCTGGAGGCTATCACCTTTCTCCATACCAGCGGGGTCAGCTTGCTGACAGCACTCAGGTCTTTCCCGGCCCACCTTTCCTGTCCTCGTGTTCTGCTCGGGGGTGGGGTTTGTCAGGCCCGCCCGCTGCTGCACCCCAAGAGACTGTGCTTCAGTCTCTCAGGTTTGGCCTCATCTGTTAGAAGCTTTGTCACTGTCGTCGTACGCATTAAAGATGACAGTCGTGTCTTGGGTCGTCCAATGAAGAGCTGTGGACACTTGAGGGCTTCAGAGAGAGCTGAGCTTGCAGGGAAGGTGGCATCTTCGCTGTGCAACCTTTGAGTGGGCACGGGCACTCAGGTGTCCAGGGGGAGCTTCACTCTCCTGGTGCGTGAGTGGGGTGGCCCTGGAGCTGGAGCCCTGTGGAACCACAGATGTGGTGATTATTTCCCAAGTCGCCTGTTAGTCTCTTTTCCACCATTGCTTTGATGGTAATCAGCCTACATGCATGACTGGTTAGGGGGTCACAGCTCTTCCAAATTCTTCATCCCCTGGCAGGGGCCCCCTGGGCTCAGCGCACCACGCCCGCAGTGCCATCTCGTGGTTAGGCGAGGAGTTGCTCTTAGCAGCTGGAGAAAGGCTTTTCAGCCTTCAAATCTTAGAAGTAAAGTATGTTCATTGTCAAGTATCACCACCATTTTCAAGCAAAATAGCTTCACTGAAAATTCCATCCTGAACTAGATGAATTCCAAAATAATATTAGAGGTCCCAAATGCCTAGTAGATAATAAAAGCAGTGCTTTTGCGTGATGGTAAAACCACGGTAAATATGGGGGGGGGGCGCTAACCTAAGACAGGTGCTTGCTGAGAAACATGCTCATCCCACCTGGAACTTCCGTGGATCTCAGCGGACTGACCCCGTAACGCCTGGGGCTTTGCCTTGGTGACACCTGCAGCCCCAGCTTCCATGCTGGGTATGATGGAGGCCATGGAGGACTGCGACACAGCTCTGAAGTCTGGAGTTTCCTGTGGTGAAGACTTGCCCTCGCAGACGTAACCTGTTGGCCTGTGGTTCGGTAGCTTGGGTGCAAGGGTCGTGTCGCATGGCATCTACTTTTCAAGCTCAGCAGGAGCCACATGGTTGGAGAGACAGCCACCACCAGAGGAACGGCCAGTGAGCCTTGGGGTGTCCCCCAGTGGGGGAGGGCTGATTCTGCAGGGTGGCATCCGGCTATCGTGCCCAGTGATGCAGACACCGTGCCTGGCTCCCTGGGCTGGCCTGAGCCTGTTTGCACCATAGACTTCTTTCTTGTGGAAGTTTGGCCTGGTGTGAAGGTCTGCTGGAGGCCAGGGGAGGGGTGGGGAGAGAGAAGAGACCAGAGGCAGGAACAGCAGCAGCACGACCAGCGGAGCTAGTACCACCACCCTGGGATTTGACATGATTCCCTCATGGGAGGGTATGTGTGTAGTGTGTGCACATCGAGCCGAGAGCTGCCTTACACATGAAGAAGCAGCTTATTTTCCTTGGGCCCCTGTGCTCAAGTCTTGATTAATATTCTGCTCTCCGCAGAGGCCTTCCTGTTCTAGCTGCAGCCGCCCTTCCCTCGGTCACTCATTACATTTACAGTTTGTTATTTAGAACCAGTGGGAAAAAACCTCCAAACACACCCCGGAGCTTGTGGGGCTGACGTGCTAACTTACTCAGATCCACCTGATACGTGATTTCCCTGCATCCACTCCAGAGCGTTTTTCCAAAGTGATTTTCTGAACCTTTGCATAGACCATTTGTTGTACTCTTAACACTTTCTCCCTAGAGGGGTTTGTGATTATAACTGGAACGAGAAAGCACTGTTATTGGGATATTTCGCCTTGGGGCAATAGAGAAATTGGGTGAGGTGGGTGGGGAAGGTGGGGAGCTGGGGACTGGGGGGGTACAAGTACTGCTGTGGCCGTAGTTCCCACTTTTGTGCTTGCATCAAAAAGCAGAGAAAGAAAGGTGCTAGTTCTTCTAGAACGGCAGCTATTAAAACAAAAAAAATTCAACACCCGGTTCCCATCACAGAAGTCCTGTGGACAGTGTGACTGTGGAAAGTCGTATGGTTTGTGGGACACATTGGGTGCTGAGTTGTGGCAGGTAATGCCTAGAGGAGGTCTCGGGGGCTGGTTGGTCTTCCCAAGGGATGGTTGCAAAGGGTACCCCCTTCTCCGAGGTGTGTTGAGGTCAGTTGGTGACCACAGCTGCTGCCCAGGTGCTGTGGGCCTGTGCAGAGCCCCCAACCAGCAGACCCGACCTCCTTGTGCAGCCTGAGCTGTGCAAGACAGTGGACAGCACCCGGTCTGTAGACACTGATGGCAGTCTCCACGGCAGGGTGCTGAGGGACACTGAGAAGGAGATGCAAACCTTTAGGAATCCTCAGTTGCATAAAATAGCAGCAAGGAAATGAAACAACAGCTGGAGGGAGGCTCTTGGAGAAATTCTGGGGTGGAGGTGACAGAAGTGTGTTTCGTGTCTAATATTAGAATCGGAGGGGCAGCTTGGCTAATGGTGGCTTGTTTTGTTTTTGAGACAGGGTCTCGCTTTGTAGTTCACGCTGGCCCTGAACCCACTTTGTAGCTCAGGCTGGCCTGGAACTTTTGGCGATCCTCCTGCCTCAGCCTTTAGAGTGCTGGGATTATAGGCGTGTGCCACCACTATGCCCAGCTTCTAATGGTGTTTTTGAGATTTAATTATAACTGGCTTGGGACTAAGTGAATGTGGGCCGTTCTCCCTAGTGAAAGTTTGGCAGCTGTACAGAATGAAATGCTAAACGCCTGAGTCCGGATCCGTGGCACCTGCAGCAGGGGATGAGCCTTAACTCAGATCTTGCCAGCTACTGTGCGGCCACAGGAAGAGAGGGGCCCTGGGAGGAGCTTCTGGGAAAAGAGCAGCCAGTTCTCAAGGCGGAAGTCCTGGGTGTGAGTCCTGACTGCTACTTTGAGGCTATGGGACTTGGTTTTTTGGATTTTTTTTTTTTTTGGTTTTTCTCTGGTACCGGGAACCGAACTCACGACCTTGCACTTGCCAGGCAGGCGCTTTTGCCACTGAGCTAAATCCCCAGCCCTGAGGCTATGGGACTTGGGGCTGAACTTGATGCTGACCTTGACTTCCTGGTGTGGAATGCTGCTGTCACTGCTCTTGTCAAGGACAGCCACCGGGCAGGTTGGTGACCTGGGCACCACACCTGGAAGCCTCATCATCTGCTTCCTCTGCTGAACTCTTGGTTCTGGGCAAAGCCCATATAGAAAGATATCAAAGAACCTCAAGTCTGGTCACTTTGCCCCAAACCTGGTGCTAGTGGAGGGAGAGAGGAGTCAGCCCAGGAAGGCATGTTTCTGTCCTTGTGCAGTATTTGGTGTGTGTCCTTCCTCCCTTAGTGCTGGCTCAGGAGAGGGACAGTGGCCCATGTAGTCCCCCAGGGACAGGCATTGGAGTGGAAAGAGCTGCGGCTTTGTGCCGGCTCTGAAGAGGCTGTGTGACCTTGGAGAAGTTACCCTGCCCCTCTGGGGTCTAACCAGGATGAAATGCCAGGTACCTGTGCAGGTCTAACCAGGATGAAATGCCAGGTACCAGACCTTGCCCGGCGCACTGCAGGCCTCCCACCAGCAGAGGGCGAGGCCATCGTTAATGCATTCAGAAATGAAAAGCAGAACCAAACAATGGTTACTTCAGGGTTTTCTGTTACAGTTGGACTTTATCCCAACCAATACACTTATTTATAAATAATCCCCACTTGTTTTAGGAAAGGGAAGGAATCCATAGTTACAAGCCTCAGACTTCCTACTCAAACCTGGCTTCTAATCCTGCTTTGTATTTTTTCAAAACAACTTCCTCTCCCAGTGAAGGTTGTGAGTGCTCTTAACAGTCCGTATGCAAAGCCCATGTAAAAGGAGCTGTGCCTAAATCCCGGCCCGTGGGGCAGAGGCAGAGGTGGATGTGAAAGGCATGGTTTTCAGAAGAAAGGCAGCACCGTCTCCCACTTCCCCCTTCCTCTGACCGCTCTGTGTGCACTTTGACCTCAGGACTTGGGAAAGCAGCTTGGAGGAGACCCTGGTCACAGCTGGCCCCACCCTCTGTGCCCATCCATGCAGCAGATCAGATTCCAAACTCTCCCCAGGCCTCTTAACTGGGGCGGAGATCCAAGCCTCCAAGCCTGGAGTTGAGGGAAGTATGCTCCCAGGTTAAAGCACAAAACTAACTGCCGTGCCTTGTCAAGAGGATAAAACAGAGATTGAGCTACTTTACTTGTCATTCGATGGGACCACTTGGAATTTTTGTTTTCAAAACTTTAACAATGCAACAGTGCAGCTGGTGAGTTAGGATGGTTTTATTTGATAATAGCAAACTTTAGCTCAATTGATGGTTTATTTTTTAATTGGATTTTTTTTTTGAGATGGGCTCTTGCTGTTATTATATACAGCTAAGATAGGTAGAAATATTATAGGCAGGTAGGGCTGGGCCCTCCAAAGATGAAACTCATTACAGCTGTGGCTGGAGGTGCATCTATTGCAGCCTCAAGATAAAGATGGAGTGACCAGGCGTAAGATAAATGGCAACACCTGATCTAATGAAGTCTAGATAGACATCAGTGATCTCAGTGGGTGACCAAGACCCTCAGACTCATCCCTTCTTGAAAAGTTCTTTGTTCTTTCCTTGTACACTTGCTACATGACTTGCTTCCCTGCTGGACCAATATTACCTAAGTAGCTACACTTATAATCTTACTGGTTGAGCATAGCTTTAACTCATGTTGTACCCATATGGTTATGCTCTATAAAAATTCCCCTGGAAAGTAGGGTCCTCAGCAACCCACTTGAGACCCCTCTTTCCTCTGAGGAGCTGCATCTCTCCCCCTCAACAAATATTTCCTACTCAACCTATGTTGATCTATAGAATTCATTATTTGATTTTAGGAAACACGAACTCACATGTTCAGACATCTAGCAGGTTGACAGTTACAGTATTTCCCCTATATCATTTGGAGATCCTATATCATTTGCTATATCACTATGTAGTTCAGGCTGGCCATGAACTCACTATGCAGCCCAGGCTGGTTTCCTTGCACTTGTGGTCCTCCCGTCTCAGCCTCCCAAGTGCTGGGATTATGGTTGTGCACCACCATGCCAGGACTTTAATTAAATTTTTTAATATGTAAAAAGTGAGATGTGTCAAAATACGATTTGTTCAGAGTATCAGTAGGCTCAGTAGGGGTTGTAGTAGTATCAGTAATACATGGGAAATCTAGGAAAATTGGGCTATCACAACCAAACTGGGATATCGCATCACTACACAAAGGATAACTCCTGGATAGAGTTCTTCCCTTCTCAGGGACTAGAAAAGCTCTGTCCTGAGGGAAGCACTGGGTGTACAAGAGCACAGGGGGAGGAGTTAAAATGCAACCTGGATACAACCTTTAAAAATATGCACACATGCTTAATAAAACTGCATTAGCAGTGGACATGCAGTTTTGCAATTGACTTTAAAAAATACAGCAATATAGAGGTACCTTGGTTCATGAGTTTAATTTTTTTCCTTGATTCTGGTTGCAGAATTTGTGAGTTAAGTTTGTGAACCGAGGTACCACTGTATACAATTAATGTTTTCATGTTGGTAATTTTTTCTGCAGCACGATTTTCAGTGGCTGTCCTCGTCACATCCCAGGAAGGTTATATTTGTAATCCCATGGAAAAGTTACTGGAATTCCAGTGAGTTAATTCCAATCTACCACTTCTAGTGCAACCCATGGCGAGCATAAAGACATTAAGGCATATTTGTAGTTATGGGGAGCCAAGGGGTCCTAAGTCCAGCCACAATGATGGCCAATCAGAACAAAGACCTCGACCCGGGGCCAAACCTGTGTTTCCTTCATTCATGAAGAAGGGAGTGGCTGGAGGATGAGGACTGTGAGAATGCTGGGAAGTTGGTGAGTGCTGTGAGCTGGGCTGGGTAGGAGGCGTGAAATCACCTCTACAATATGCAGAGAGAAGGATATACAGAGAGAGAAATCTGCATACGATTGAGACAGTATCTAATGTTTTGGGGTCAGGGCTTCAGCTCTGATGTGTAATCTTTCAAGCCCCAGGAATCCATAGCCTCTAACTCTTGAGGCTCAATCCCAGCCGACAGCGTGGAGCGTTGGCTCTTTGTTCCTCTTCGTCTCAGGCTCACCCACGGGAACAATGGGTGGGGCCCGGGGAATCGTGTCTGCCTCTTCAAAGACTATCATGAGCACCTCAGCTAGACCGATATGCATTGCTTAAAGCCAATTGAAGCAATAAGGAAAAGTCCTAGCCAGCTCTGTACACATCAATACATGGAAACAGGGTCTGGTTCAGCCAAAATGGAGACAATTTCTCCTCCTTCAAAGAGAGTCACCCAGGTGGTCTCCACATGTCGTCTCACCTCCGATTTCCTTCTATGTCTCCTTGCTTTCCTACCTCACACCATACACAAGAATAAATTCCAGCTATTGTAAGATTTTTAACATGGAAAGTAAATCCTGAAACTACAGTATTAGAAAAAAACAGGAGACCATCTTTAAGATCTCAGGTAGAGAGGGAGAGACGTGTTCTTAAGTAAGATTACTGACCCCGCCCCAACCACAAAGGGAAAGAACAATACGTTTGCTTTTATTTGAAGGATGGCAACACGTAGCACGTACAAATGAAAAGACAGAACACTTAAAAGCAAAACCAGCAAAAAGGCGAACAGGCCATCTGCCAACGAGGAAATCTCAAGTTAACTCATGTGGAAAGACTCATCCACACCAGTAATCAGGGAAATAAAAATCAATCAGTGAGATATCATTTTCATTCAAAAGTTGAAGTCCAGCAGTGTCAAGTATTGGCGCAGCTGTCAAGAGACAGGGCGGGAGAAGGTAGCTCAGCCCAGCATCTCCGAGTCACCATCCACACCTGACAGACCCTTGGCCTGTGCACCTGAGCCAGGCGTGTGCTGGGGCCACAGAGGAAGATGGGGACCCTGTGATGGGCTTATGGAAATGTCACCCACAGGTAACACAGGGTTACTGGGTGGGAAGAGACAGGAGTCAACCCACAAATATTTAACTGGAATGATAATGGAAACCACAGAATTCAATCACTGCACCCTTAAAAATATATCCTCTTTCAGTCCCTAAACTGTAGTGGGAGGGGCTCATCAAATCCCATGAGTACCAATTAGCTGACTTTTGGGAGTTTTTGGCGAGGCGTGACACCAGGTGACAGAGGGAAGGAACCCTAACCCTAACCGTAACTCCGCAGCGTCCCTAGTGAATCGGAGTCCTCAGGCGACTATGTCCCTGGTAAGTGGAAAATCTTTCTGCACATGAGTGGTACCGTGCATGTGGTGGTTTCCAGCTTCTGCTAAACTAACTGCAGTGAAGTGCAACGTCCTCCAGGCCTCACTGGGATTCCTGAAGTCTCCACCTGTTCTGCACCACTGTGACAGATGAAATCACTGATACTCAGTCCCGGACTTGTCATTGTATTTCATTAGATCAACTCTGCCCTTCCCTTGGGTGAGAAGGGGCTCAGGGCCAGGGGCTCTGCCTCCAGACAAGCTGGTTTGGAACCTGGGACTGAGGAGGGAAGGACCCACACCCAGCTGGCTTCTAGACTCTGGTTGTCCCTGTGCACCTGGAATCCTGCATCTTTTTTCATGGGCTGGCAGCCCTGGACCAGTGCTTCCTCCTCTCCTAGCTGGGAGGCTGCAGTTCCACACATGGCTAGGAGGAAGCAACTCCAGGGCAGGTGCAGTCAGCAGGCGGCTGCAGCTGGGTGTGGGGTGGGGATGCCAACACACGGCCAAGGAGGCAGACAGGATGGAAAGTGATCCCTAAGGGCAGGGAATCCCCAGCCAGGCCATTCCAGCCTCCCTGCAGAAGTAACCTAGGTCCCCAAGACCCCTCTGTTCTAGCTGTTAAACTCCTGGGTTGCTGGATTGTGCTCAAGTGCAAAGGTCCTGGGGCAGGTCCCAGGTGTCAAGAGGTCTTCACCAACAGTCTGTAAGAGCTTCAAGGTTTTGCAGACCTCTAGGGCAGGGCTCTATCCACTCACAGCTCCAGTGCCACAGAGTGTGTGATGAAAACTAATAGGTGTGATGATAGCAGCTCATCTATCACAGTCACATCCTACTGAAAAATGGACAATTTTAATTCTGTGTAGTGTAAATTTGAGTGATTGTTGTTGTTCTTTATACTCTCTTGAACTTTAAAAAAAGTCTCAGATTAGACAACTTGGATTAGACAAATCATTTTTAAAAAAGACAATTATATAACATTAAAAAAGGTAGCATAAACTCCAAAAAAAGAAAAAAACCTCTAAGGTGTTATTTGGCATTAACAATATTTTTTTGTTTTGGGGACAGGGTCTCGCTATATAGTTCAGGCTGACTTTGAACTCACTATGTAGCCCAGACTGGTCTTGAACTCAAGGTGATCCTCCTGCCTCAGCCTCCTGAGTGCTGAGATTATAGGCATATGCCACCATGCCCTACAAATTCTTTTTCTTGTAGTGCTGGACTTGAACATGCTAGGCAAGTGCTCTACCACTCAAGCCACCCTCCAGCCCCCTCACCAGTTTTATTTTCGAGTTGGGGATCAGAATTATTCTCTTTTGGAAGCTGTCCAAAAGGCATGAACATCCAAAGTTCTGTTCTGCGATAACATAGATTTCTTCTTTTCTTTTGATTTTAGCTGCTTTTCAAAACCACTCAAAAGTCAGAATTTACCAGACATTAGCAACTGGTAGCCCTGTTTTCCATGCAAAGGTAAAAATAAAGTTCAAAGAGCAAATCTGTTATTGTTTTCTGGCTAAATTGCACGTTTAGATTTAACACAGCTAACCTGATATTAAATCTCCACTGTATACTTTGGCCTCATCCAGAAAGGACTGAGGGTAACAGCACCGAACGAGGGACAGACCCAGCTCAGCCCTCAGCTCACAGTCACACGGCTCCTCCATCTCCGCTCCCCACCGATGTCACCGCAGTGCCCTCTTTGCCCTTGCTCTTTCCTCTTATTCCTCATCCCATCTCCTCCTTGTTTGGATGGTTTTAGTCAGGCACACTGCTGGCTTTCAGAGGGACCTTGTGTGGTGGGGTTGCAGCACGACACCAGGGCTGCAGCTGCTCCGGCTGCACAGGTGACTTAGTGTTCGGCAGCTGTGGCCCGGGATGCAAGGCAGCTGGCAGGGCCGTGGGCACCAGTCGAGGGCAGCCTGAGGCCAGAGGGACAGGTCCTGTGTGCACGATTCCTCTTTGGAGCCTGTTGGTGTGAAGCTGATGACAGCCCTGGCATCTGAGGGGACGTTTTTGAAGTTTCCAGGGTGGAGCATCGGGGGTGTCTCCAGTGTTGGTCCCGTGGGGCAGCTCTGTTGCGCTGCAGCTTGGTGTTTGTGACTTCTATCTCTCAGGGCCCTCTGCCTGGCACTGCCACCTCCTTGTCTCCTCCCCCTGCTCCTGGGGACCCTGGAAGTCTTTCCCTCTTGATCACTGAGGAGCAGCAGAAGCGGTGACACTACAGCCTTGGGAATAAAATGAAAATTTCACAGTGGTGGGCAGTGACCGTGCATCAGGGGCGTGCACAAGGATGGCCTCTTTGACTTTCTCTTTTGATACTGAGGGTCATACTCAGAGGCTGTCATGCCCACTGCCCTGCCAGCTGCCTTCCATCCCGGGCCACAGCTGCCGAACACTAAGTCACCTTGTGTACCCGGAGCAGCCACAGCCCTGGTGTCATCTACCTGCCCTTGTTATTTATTCTGAGACAGGGTCTCACTATGTATCCCAGGGTGGCCTTGAACTGCCTCAGCAGGAGGTCCTCCTGCCTCAGCTTCCTGAGTAGCTGGGACTATCGGCTACTGCTCCCAGCTCTTATTGATTACAACAATCCTGAGAGGCTTTGCTTCCCCACTTAACAGGGAGGGAAGTGGAGGCTGGGGTTGGGGAAGGTGGTCAGTTTCCTAGAGCGGGAGGCTCTTTGTTAGGGCTACACTGGGATGCACCTTGGGCTGGTCAGCACCAGTCCTCCCCGCATCCCTCCTGCCCCAAGATGCCCAGCCTTGGAGCCCACCTGGAGCTGGTCCCTGCCCCCTCCCCACGGTGCCGGGCTGCGGTGGGTGGTGGAGCAAGGGCCGCTGGTCCTGGCTGCCCCTCTGTGGCGGGAACAGGAAAGAGACAAAGGTCCCATTTGAGAGCCGCTGCCAGCTTCCAGGTCTCTGGTTGCTGACCCACCAGGAGGAAAAGCATTTGAGGTATTTCCCTGGGAAGCGGGGGCCAACAAAAGCGCTGTTGGGTGGTATTGCAGTTAATTGCAGGAAGGCCGGCAGCGGGCCAGGGTATTGCCTTCCTTGGATGCAAAGTGTTTCTTTGAAAAACGTTTCGATTTAGCTGGGGCCGCCTCTGTTTTTGGGTTTCTCGGATTTGCTTGTTGGTCGTTGTGAAAAGAGCCACCACGTGGGACCTTGGGGATGTCAGCTCTGTCCTAGACGGCAGCTGGACGCACTGGGCTCTATTTCCCTGCAGTGTAGACTCCTCAGGGGCCAGTCCTCTGGCAACTTGCCCAGGGCAGAAACTGCCTCCGAGGCCTGGAGCCAGCGACTCTGCCCAGCCAAGGGGAGCGGGCAAGCAATGAGGGAGGCGGCCTCTGTTTTTACAGACTATTTTCAAATAATCCAAAGAAAAGCCTCTGCTGAGGTTCGGGGATCCAGGGCGCTGACACCCTGGTTTGCACACGCTTTGCGTCGCAGGTGAGCCTGCTGGTAAGACCTCTGTCACGAGCTCATGTCACACAGGCTGCACTAAAGTGGGACACTTGACTGGTCCTTCCTCCAGAGGCAGGAGGATGGGGCGCTTGACAGCAAGGTGACGAAGGGGTCTGAGGCGGGGTGCAGATACCTGTGTCCCCCACAGCATCTTCTACACAACTCCCCAAGTCCAACAGTGCTTCCCCTCTGCAACTGGAGCTGCCTTTTGGTTTTTCTCCGGTACCGGGAACCGAACTCACAACCTTGCGCTTGCCAGGCTGGCGCTTTGCCGCTGAGCTAAATCCCCAGCCCCTGGAGCTGCCTTTTGGACAACGCCAATTGCACTCACCCTGTGCGGCTCAGCCTGAGTTGGGCTGGGGCTTATGCTTCCAGCTCCTTGCACTGGCC
>NW_004955437.1:10048439-10176767 GCF_000276665.1 Chinchilla lanigera
TAAACTCCTTAAATCACCCCACCCCAAGCTTCTCAGGCCCTTGACTAATCATAATAACAGATTGTTTTATAATCTATGTGCAATAATTAGTATGCCGCATAGGATGCATATGATGTATATACGTGTATCTGCTTCTTTTCTTTTGAGACTGGCTGGACCTCCCAGAGTTCTGCATTGAAATTAGACTGGCCTGGAACTGCCTAGGTAGCCCAGGCTGACCTCAGACTCCTCAAACTCCTCCTGCCTCAGCCTCCCGAGTGCCGGGATCCAGCTCTAGTTGCTGTTTTCTAAGGTCAGCCAGAGTCTCACTGGGTGGGTGTGAGTTATTTAAGCAGTTGGCTCCCCTCCTGTCATCCCTCCTTAAGCTTGGGGACCCTTCTCTTTGACACCCGGGCTTGTGCCACTGGGCATCCTTCCTTGTGACCTGCGGCCTGTGGAGACCTCTTGAGGGCTGGGGGCGGAGACCTCCTCACATCCCATCACGTTAGCAGTTGGCCGGCTGATGGGCCTGGGAGTACCTCCAAAGGAAAGGACTGCAGGGGTGATGGGTCTTAGGACTGAGACATTTATAGACGAGTTCTCCGGGAACGGGCTGGGGCTATGCCTGCTGCTTGCAGCCCTCTAGCGCCGCGCCGTTCATGTTTCCTCATTGTCCGTGGGGCTGATGACAGCCTCCAGACAGAGCCCTGGCCTGCACCCTCTGCAGGACCCCCAGTGGCCGGCAGAGGTCGCTGCCGCCCCGCTCTCGGCGACTGGAGCCCTAGTCCTGGGAGCGGCCTCTAGGGGGCGGGGCTGTATAGGAGTGGGGGGGACACCGCCCAGAGGACCAGCCCTGATGGTGAGACCTCCCTGGGGGTGCTACACCCCACTGTAAGGAAGAAGAGAATGAGGGCCAGAGAGGCCGACAGCTGTCTGAGCCCCAGGGCGATCCACTCTCTTCTCACCTCAGTCTCCTGCGAACCCCAGATGTGACGTCTTCAGGCCCAGAGGCCGCCATTGGTCAGGGCAGGGACACGTGGGACGCGCGCCTTGGGGTCGCCTGAGCTGGGGCAGCAGCAATCCAAGAGCCTGTAGGGGTGGCAATGGGGAGAGGGGACGAGCAGGACCCCTAGATAGAGCAGACTTCGAGGGCCCTTGTAGGGCCGGGCTGACCAGGTGGGGGTGACGCCCTGCGAAGGCGGAGGAGGTGGCACCGCTCCCCAGCCCGGGCCTTCAACACGAGCACCCTGCCGCACTCCTGCAGCTCGGGTCCGGGCTGGGTCCCGCTGGGCGGGGATCCCAGCTGGAAAGCAGAAAGGCAGAGCCTCGTTGCAGTCACTGGACTCGCTGTGGGGGCAGCGGGGACAGTCCCGGCGACCTCCACAGCTCGGGACATGGTGCTGACTCTGACGTGCATGGAGACCAAAGCGCAGGGACTCAGGGCCTGAGGCTCAGCAGCTGAAGTTAGCTCGGTCCCTTGGCCACTTGCCCAGGCCGGGCACAGGATGGGCACAGTGCTCAGCAGCCCAGTTCTGTAAGTGGTATTCTGCTCCACGACCCCCTAGCTGGGCATATTTGCGCAGTGCATGAAATGCACAACTGTACATGGCGGTTCTGCTGTCAGAGGTTGAGTCCAGAAAGCACTTGATGTCCCTGGGGACAGAAATGACCTGAAAGGTGAGCGCCAGACCTCAGTGGACCCAGGAGAGAGGCTGGAGGGTCTGCAGTGGGGGTGGTGCTTACCCAGCCCCCCTCTGCACAGAGAGGTCTGCTATGCCAGGAGCACCTGGAAGTTACTCAAGAGGATGGGGCAGGGGAGGATGAAAGGCTGCAGGGGTCGGGGGAGGTCCCTTCTCTTTTGTAGGTTCCCTTGGGGGGTTTATTCCCACGCGGTGGCAATGATCTTCCCAGAATCTTCGTCAACAGCGACTGTAATCTCAGCATGCTGAGAGGCTGAGGCAGGAGGATCCCAAATTCAAGTGCAGCCTGGACAATTTAATGACTTAATGAAACCATCTCACAATAAAAAAAAATTTAAAAGGGCTGGGGATGCAGCTCAGTGCAAAGGCCCTGGCTTTAATCCCCAGTACCATCACAAAACAACTCTCTAGCTGCCTTTGGCCCATTGCTTCAGCTCCTGCTGGGAACTGTGGAGCCTGGTTCTCAAGCAGGAGCGCCAGGGCCAGAAGAGGAGGAAGTCCCTGCTCCACACGGGTGCCTGCTGAGACTCGGAGACAGAGGGTGCTGCAGAGTAGGAGGGAAGCAAGCCTCGTGCTTGGGTGGCCTGGAAGACTCCTGCCTGGGCATTGCCTGGTGCAAGGCTGAATCACTCTGCAGACGGGCACCCCCACACCCCGGGGTCCAGGGCGCAGGCTCCTCAGAGCGCAATTATTTGCCTTTGGCCTGGTGGGTGGTAGCGCTGTGGGCAGACACCCCTCCCCTGGCCTGCAGAATGTCGGCCAAGCCTTGAACTCCTATCCTTTCCCTTTAAGTTCTGCTTTCTTCTTTCCGGGCCTGGGCTGCTGCCGTGGGCAGGGGCGCGGGAGCTGTGCAGCCGACCTCCCAGGCCACCCCCACGCCGGGCTGCTCTAACAAGAACTTGAGCTGAACCGAACCGTGACCCCCAAATTGTAAAACACTGCCCTGATTCACTGAACCCGAAACCGAATCCAAATATTATTATTTTTCGACTGAACTCTGAATTGAACTAATGTTTTTTTCTTAAATACCTACCCGACCAGCTTGAACTAGACACAAACATATGTGTTTTCTAAAACTATTGAACCTGAACTTCAAAATAATCTCCTCCCCGAGGTGAAGTGAGACTTTATTGACTCTCGAGTGTCCTGTTCGCAGCGGCCAAGAAAGCCCCCTTCACAGAGCCGGAGCCGCTGTGCTGGTTCAGCACTTTAATTTCGCCTCTTGCTTTTAAAAACTGGGGTATAATTTACATATATTAGAATGCACTGACCTGAAATGTACAGTTTGTTAAATTTTCCTTTTTTTTTCCCCCAAATGTGGTACTGGGGATTGAACCCAGGACCTTCACACAGAGCTACATCCTCTGCCCTTTTTAAAATTTTTTTGAGATAGGGTCTTGCCAAATCCCTAACTTGGCCAGGATGAGCTCAAACTTGCATTCTCCCACCTCTGCCTCCCTGAGCACTGGGATGACAGGCGTGCGCCACCACACGGGCTTGGCTTGGTGAACTTAATAGATGCACTCGTTCCAGGAACTTCCCAGCCCCGGTACACTCCCGTCGCCCCGGGGAGCTCTCTGCCCCTGCCCAGGCTGCCCTGTGCCCACGTGATAGCCCTGCTCTGACTCCTGTCTCCTTTGCCTCTCCCTCGAGGCTTCTGAACACCCCCACCTCCAGCATGGACGGAGGAGGCCAGTGTGAGGTGCCCATTTCCAGGGCAAGAGAACTGAGACTCAGACAGCACAGCTGGCCCCAGGAGCCCTGGCAAAGCTGGAACCGTCTGGTGTCCCTGGCTCCTTCTCTACTCCCTGCAGACCTGGAGGCCGGCGCTGGCATCACCTGCTGCCGGCCGCCAGGGCCTGGGGCTATTCTCACCCCATGGGCAAGGTGTCCCGCGCCGCCCCCCAGTTTGAGGGCCTTCTCAGCAGAAAGCCAGCTTCCCCCGCCCGCGCATCCTGGCCCAGCCTGCGTGTGTGTGCTGTCTGTCTGTCAGAGCCTCTGCCCCCTGTGTAGACAAACTGCCCCTGACCCTGAGTGAGTGTCCTCGCCTGTCTCCCGCGCCGCCGAGCAGGAGGACATTGACCAGGGCCCCAGGCTGGGCTTCCTGGAGTAAGGTTTTCCAGGGCCTGCAACAATGTTGTATTTGATTTGAGTTTTCCCCTTTGCTGGCGATTGTGTGGTTTGGGGTGTTTTGCTCTTAGTTATAATCCAATAAAGAGCAGCTGGTGAGATTTTTCCAAGAGGGCCGCTTTCAACCGCCCTCGTTGAAAACGCTCTAATTTATTTCAGTTGCTCATGGGAAGCCAGCCCAAGCTCGAGACAAAGGCGTGCTGTGGGGATGTAATTGCCCTGCCGCGGGGAGGTCCGGGAAGGAGCCTTCTGGCCGGGTGGCTGAGGCTGTCCAGAGCCACCTAGCCACCCTCCACACCTCTCAGTACCCAGCAGTCCCCATGCCCAGGGGCTCTCCTGACTGGCCCATTTCTGGTGGCTTATAGGGCTTGTTCATCAAGCAATCACACCCTAGTGTAAAGTACTTTGATTATTCTTTGTGTGTAATCTACAGGTGAGCCCTTCCCATTGAGGGCTAGCACTCTGGGGAAAGGATTGATCGAGAAGGAATTTTAAACCGGCTGTGGTAGTGCATGCTTGTCATCCCAGCACTACAGGAGGCTGAGGCAGGAGGATTGCAAGTCGGAGCCTGGTCTGGGCAACTTAGAGATTTAGTAAGACCCTGCCCACCCCCAATTTTTTTTTCAGCTCAACAGACCTTTAGGGGCTCATGCTTGGCAGACATTATAGGAGGGGGTCCTGGTCACTTTGGGATGGGGAAGGGAAGTCACGCCAAACAGGGATAAGGTGGTGGGGGAGGCCTTGGGGTCAGCTTGCTTTGGCCCTCCCAGTTCACTTGTTCTGTCTCCCATTATATCCGGGACCACCAGAGACCTGACTGAGGTGACAACGCCAAGTCACTATCACTGTCTGGTGTGGCCCCTGCGCAGGTCTCCATGGAACCCCGGGGCCTTCTGGGCTGCACATTCCCCAGAAGACAGGTGCTGCTTTTGCTGCATGTCCCGGGTTACACCTGTGTGGTGCTAACTGTCCCTAGGTGGGGGGCTCCTGGGGCTGTTGTATCTGCAAAGCCCTGTTTTTCATTTCATTTGCAAAGTGATTTTCCTGGAGTCGCTGGGATGGGTTCTTTGTAGTCGCAGGAAGTCCCTGGCCAGGGGCATTTGCCTGGAGGTGCCCTTGGGGCTGGGACTTCTCCAGCTTCTCTGCCTTGCTCTGAGCCACTCAGGGGCAACCCCTTGGTGGCAGGGCGGGTCACAGACTTTCGAAAGCATGGTTCCTAATTTTCTTAGCCTCCTCAGGTAGTGGCTTAGCTCACCGGGGACTGGGACTCATGCCTCTTCACTTTTATTTAAAGAACTCTTCACTCTGTGCACTCATCGAGAAGATTACGGAAACCCCTGTCACAGATGTCCCACTGGGTGCTTTGCGCAGTCCCCTCCGGACTTTTCTACGCGTGTGTTTCTGTCTGGCTCAGCACCGCAGCTCAGTCTGAGGTCCTCTCCCTTCTGTGCAACACGTGTGCAAGTTGTCCCGAGTCACCCCTGTTGCTGAGGCTGTGGGTGGTGCGGGCCGTGCGGAAGGGAATCTCCTGCAGGTCTGGTTACCTCCCTGCTGTGGACTCCTGGGGCGGGCAGCTGAGACCCTTCCTAGACTGGAGCTCATTTCCTGTGTTGGGTTCCACTCCCCCAAGGTACCCGCTGCCCTCTCCTTGCAAATGTGGGGCATTTGCACGTTTTTTAGTTTTTAGGTTTCAGAATCAGAAAAGCAGTACACAGGGAGGAGCACGAGACAAAAGCTCGCAGCCCTCCGCTCCTAGCATACGCCCTGAGGGAGGACCCATCCGTCCATCTGGAACCTCTGTGCACGTCTTTCTCTCCAGTCTCATTTGTATCCTTTAAAGCTCCCCAGGGGCTGCCCAGGCAGATGGTGACTCACGAGTGTGGGGACAAAGGACTGTCTGAAAATCTGAGGCCCCGAGTTCCTGTCCCTGCCCTCTCCAGCTCTGGGAAGTGAGCAGAGTCCTTCTTCCAGGGGAGGGACAGTGATGTCTCTGCTGCCTGCTCCTAGATCATTCTGAGGTCAGATCAGCCAGCTGTGGCAAAACCAACCAACAAATAAACAAAACAAAACAACCCCCATATGAACAGGATGCCTAGTGATGTTTGAATTTCAGATGCACAGCGAGTAGTTTTATCATCGTCTACTTTGTCTGGCAGCCTGCATGAGCCAGAGCATGTGGCCATGACTTCGAAGGAGATCCTCATACTTGGGTAGAGAGGGCTCTTGTGTTTTGAGAGGTCGGGGCTCACCCACCTCTGGACTTGAGACCACACCCAGCACTGACACACCGCAGGGGCGAGTCATCCCTGGGGCAGCAGGAGGAAGGGGGTATGCTGCTGTTTCCTGGTGGCCACTGTGTGCCAGGCCATTGGTGGACACTGTGGTCTCCACATTGGCTCTCTGGCTTGGTAGCTGTTATGGTTTGTGTCTAGATGTCCCCCCAAGGCCTCATGCAGTCTTGGAGGGCAGGCTTTTTGGAGGTAGCCGAATCTAGAGTTTGTGATTGATTCATGGTCCAATGCTGGGATTAAGAGTGTGAGTGCTACACCTGTCCTAGGGTGGGCGGCTTGTATTCAATATAAAGGACAGAAAGAGGCTTGCCCCTTCTCCCCTTTGGTTGTTGATTTTGTTGTCTTCCGCTGCCATGAACAGTTGCCCTGCTGCTGTGTGCCACCCTGCCTTGGAGCCAGCTGATTATGGGCTGAAACCTCCACAAACTGTGAGCTAAATAAACCTTTCCTTCCTTTAACTTTGGGCATTGAGTATTTTGTCTCAGCAAGGAGAGAAAAGTAACTAAGACAGTGGCACTAACACTGTCCCAACCCCCTCATTTGGGTGAGGGTGGGCCACATTGGTGGTGCCGTTTGGGAACCCTCTGATCTCCCTAGAGCAGTTTGGACCTCAAATACCCACAAAGGCCTATGTGGTAAAGGCCCAGGCCTCAGCAAAGTGCTCTTGGGAGGTGGCAGCAATTTAAGAGGTGGGGCCTGGTGGGTCACTGAGGTACGCTGGGAGGGGATGTGAAACCTCTTCTCTTTCTCTCTCTCTCTCTCTCTCTCGCTCACTTGCTCACTCCTAATGGCCGTGAGGTGAGCAGTTCTGCTCTGCCTTGCACCCCCTGCCACGAGGCACTCCCTCACCACAGGACCAGTTGACCATGGACTGAGACCTTCAAAACCACAAGCCCAAAGATGACTTTTCTCTTTGCCTTAGCCACTTTCTTTTCTTTAGGGAAAAAATTATTGGACACCTGCACTTTAGAGGAGGAGAGGTTTATTTTGGCTCACAGAGTCCTTGTCCAGCAGGCGTGCACACAGGAAGGGCATGGCGGAAGGGCCTGGGCAGAGGACAGCTGCTCATGCGTGGGGGACAAGAAGCAGAGAAAGAAGGGAGGAGATGGGGAGACAGACAACACCCTTCCAGGCCAGTACCCCACCTCCAAACAGGCCCCACCTCCTAGCAGCAAGTCAGTTCTATTGCCCCTGTCCAGTCACCTTCTGTACATACTGATTGTGGGAGGCACCCTAGAACTAAACCACAATGCCCTTTATATATTGATTTATTTTAGATTTTTTTTTATAGTAACAGAAGGCTAACTAACATATTCTACTTCTTCAATGAGTCTCACAGAGCTGACTTCGGAGTATCACTGGACAGAGAAAGAGGGGCCTGGGGTGCCCTCATCCCCTGAGGCTGCCTCCTGACCACCCAGTGTGGCGCTTGCCTTTGGTGCCCTTGACCCTTCGGTAGCTTTTGCCTGGTGCCCCCCGCCCTGATATAAGCCCTATTGGCTGCTGGATATGGGGTGGATGTCAGGGCCTCTCAGGCACCCAGGAGGTACAGAAATACTGTACTCAAGATGTCTGCACATCAGGTAGCTTTGCTCACTGCCTTTGACTGGAGCCCAATGGAATTTCAGCATAGACAGGAGTGCCTGAGGGGCTACTGACCTTTGAAGCCAGTCTCCTACCAAGAAGCCACTCTCCTTCTTCCAGGATCTGAGCTCCAGAGCTGCATGCTGTTCCCAGGCTCCTTGTCTTGGCCCTGGGGGGTTGGAGCCATGGAAGATCAAGGCGTGGCTTTCCGGAAGTGTTATTTCTACCGGATAAACTCACTGGGCTTTACGAGTATTGGTGGTAACTTTACAGGATCATACATCAGGTTCACGTTTGACTGATCATTTTAGTAAGATTTAAAATAATATAGAGAAAGCAGTAGCCTCTTCTGTGTTCATAGTTCATGTCATTATATTTCTGTTTGCCAGAATTAGTGGCTTTGGCTGTAACCTTCTAGACCTTTCTCTCTACACCTAAACATATGGGTCATTGTTTTTATTTTTACGTGACTGGAATCATACTACATATATTGTTCCATGACCCTGCTTTTCTTTCCTCAGTGACAGGCCATGAACACACTAGTCTCACAGATCCTACAATGCAAGGTGCCAGTGCTCAGTGCTGTTGCCTTCTGATGATATCTACAGCTGGTGCAGTTTTCCGCTGCCAGGAGCAGTGCTGCAGCTGACACCTGTGGGAGCTAGTGCAGCTGCTCCTGGCTGGTGTTGGATGTAAGCAGGTCAGGCTCACCCATGCACTTCGCAGCTACACAGCTTTGGCATAGCTGGCCAGAAGGCTGCATGGCCCAGCGCTGGGGAGGAGCAGCGCCTCCTGTTCTGGCACTGTCCTGCTGTCTCCACTCCTCCGCCCCCTCCTCCAGCAGTCAGAGCTCACGGGCGTGGATTCCAGGTGGGCCACAGAGGTTGCATCCCCACCGAGGTCCTGGGGATGCCAGTGAATCTGGTCCCAACTTGGCTCTGAGCAAGTCTTTAGCATAGCTACACTCACAGTACCCAGAGACCTTTTAAGGATGAGGGAGATGTTCAAGGGAGACACTTGTGTGCCCCCCTAGGTCCAGTGTGGAGGCACCATGACCACAAATACTGGCAGATCCCGGGTTATGTAAGCCCCAGCCCCAAAGATGCTGGAGCTGGAAGGGCCCTGAGAATGGCTGGTCCAACGCTGGGCCCAGGGAGGAGGAGGAAGTTCACCGCCAAAGACCTCCACAAGCTGGGGCTCAGCCAGACCCCTGACTCTGACTTCCAGCCAGAGATCTTCTTCCCCAGGTATACCAGGGAGGCTGGGGACTGTGACCACACATGGGCACTGCCATGAATCAGGGGTCCTGATTTTGGAGCTACAGTGACCTTTAATTTGAGGTAAATTGGGTCACTCTGGCCTCAAGCACCTCCTTTGAAATGGGACAGTGACTTTACTAAACATGCCTACCAATCACCAGGGGGCCTGGCAGAATGTAGTTTTGATTTGGTAGCTCAGAGCAGGGCTTCAGATCCTGTGTCTTTACCCAGTGCCAGGAGGTGCCCTTGGGGCTGGTGTGTGGCCCCCATATGGGGTGGCAAAATCCTAGGACATTTTTGAGACCCTTTTACCACAAACATCCTGGACCACAGTTTTGAGAGGTTAGCTCCTCATATTTGCAGGCCTCCTTAAAAAAAAAAAAAAAAAAATAACAACTCAGTTCTTGAGCTGCCACACCCCTGTAATCCCAGCACTTGGGAGGCTGAGGCAGGAGGATGGTTGAGAGTTCAAGGTCAGCCTGGGCTACATAGTGAGTTGAAGGCCAGCTTGAACTACATAGTGAAGCCTTGTCTCAGAAAAATAAAACAAAGCAAAACAAATCTCAGTTTTAGGTCTGAAGTGGCCTGCCCGCCCCCAGAGGGAAGGCACCACAGCTAGCAGGCCTGTGTAACCAGGGGCAGACACAGTGAGAGATACAGAGACAGGAAAAGGACAGGAGAGACTTGAGGGAAGACAGACAGACATATGGGGAGACAGAGAGGAGGAGGAAGGCAGGGCGAGCAGTGGTGGAGTGGGGGGAACAAAGAAAAACGTCCAGGGCCCGAGCATCTGGGGCCCTCAGGAGGTGACGCTGCTCCCAGCTTTGTGGGGTCTGCCTCAGCCCTGAGAGGACTCATTGCTTTATTCTCACCCTTGTGCCCGAAAAACCCCTGCCCCCACCAGCCTGAGGAGGAAGGAGGAAGGAAGCAGAGCCTCTCATGAGAGCGGGCGACGAGAGGGCGCTGAGCTACCGTCTGATTGAACATTAGTCATGCCGCACGTTAGTCCTCTAATGAGAAAATGATTCCAAATTGCCTCCAGGGACGGCTGTGATTAAACTATTCACCTTCACTTCCTCTGCTAAATTGAACGTGTATGTGCGGGCACACACGCACACAGTCACCCCCATCAAATCTCCTCACCCAGGGCCTTGGCATACCCTCCGAGTAGCTGGGCACACACGTGAATTCCAGAGGGTGAGGCTCGAGACCTGGTCATAGCATGCCTTGTCTGCCTGCTACGTGGAGTGGACGAGGGCCATACCAGCCTGTCGACCAGCCTCCTCACCCCCACATTCCAAGGTGCTGGGCTTCTGTGATGAGCTGCTCTTTGCATCAATGTCTGTCTCATAAAGAGAAGCATTTTTTCAGGCAAGCACATGGAACTCTTCCCAGCTCCCTCTTTATTTTCTCTGCTGAGAGAATCCAATTTTACTTGGACCTCCTGTGCCTAAGTGGGGCCAAGCCATTAACATGCAGCCCTGTTTGTCGTGACAGGTTTTTGAAGCATATTTCAAAAGAGAACCAAAGCATACTATTAAACAAGCGTTCTGCATCCAGAAAGTTCTTCTGTAGAATTTATAACACAAAGAAGAACCTGAGAGAGCCTGGTCTTGATTATTAGGACATTAACATAGAGAGCCAAAGAGGGTCACTGCATACTCATTAAGGGAATGATCCAAGAGGAAGAGATAGCAATCATAAATGTATATGCACCAAATACCAGTTCACTCGACTATATAAAACAAATATTAATGGATATGAAAAATCAAATAAGCACTAATATAATTGTAAGGGGAGACCTCAATTCCCCACTGCCACAAATAGATCAACTAGACAAAAAAAAAAAAAAAATCAATGAAGAAATATCAGAACTGAACCAAACTTTTGAACAAATGGACTTAGTAGATGTATAAAGAGTGTTTCATCCCACAACATTAGAAAACACTTCTTCTCAGCTGAACATGAGATGTTCTCCAAAATTAGCACATTAGCACACCATTACCTTCCCAGTGGCTTTCTCTGTAAACCCTGCCACACATCAGGGTCTAATGTAAGTGATCCCTTGTCTAGTGTCTCCTGGACCATCACTACAGTCATAATGGAGCCCTCCCAATCTGGGCTACCATCACTTTTTCTCTAACTGATGCAATTCAACAAACATTTATGGTGTATCTGTCAGTCAGTTTTGGCTTGGTTACACTGTGTAACAAACAGTCTTCATGACTCACTGTTTATGAGATGTAGGCTGAGCAGCAGCTCTCATCTGGGACATATTATTCTTAAGGGAAAGAGCAAAAGAGAACAATTGTGGGGCCAGATAGAGTACACATTACTGCTCTTCGTAGTCTCCTGCCCAAAGCAGGCCCTGTGGCCATGCCCTGTGTGTGGGAAGCATCATCCTCTTACTGAGGCCCTGACACAGCATGTCTACTCACTGGTGTGATGTGTCCTGAGTGTCCGAGGACAGATTCAGCACCTCTGTGTTATCATTTGGAGCAGTTTGGTGTCTGTTCTTCACACTCTGTGAAAATCCTCTCCCCATGATCATTAGGGTCTTTTTGATCACCACACTAACAATTCTTTTTTTCTTTTCTTGAGAAATTGCACGTTAGTTGATGTCTCAGCCACATGCCATTCTGTCAATCCCTTCCTCAACTTCTAGGACGCAGCTTGCTTCTGGTTCTCTTTCCTTCCTGCTGGCTACTCCAGGATCCCTGGTTCCACCTCTCCCACCTCTCCTTGAAATTCCTTTAAGAGTTACAGTTTCCTTTGGGTTGGGAGTCTTTCCCCTGAGTTGCTTTCAATGTCTTCTGTCTTCATGACCATGTATCTGTTTCCTCTGCTAAACTTGGTCTTTCACTTACATAGCAGATTAAATATGGCAGCTCTTCCTGTTAAGAAGTGGAATCTGCTTCCTGCCCCCCAGCTTCAAGCTGCCCATGTGACTTGCTTTGACCCAAAGGAAGAGTTAGAAGTTCTGTTGTGAGCATTCTGGAGCCTGGGCCTCAAGAGAAGCCAGGTCCCCTGAGGAAGCTGGTCTAACCTGTCAGAGGATGAGAGACGAAGGAGAACAGAGGTGCCCCAGGTGATAGTCAGTGCCAACCACCAGCTTAGACCTTCCAGCCTGGCTGACCCTCCTGCTGAACACAGCCAAGTGTATCCAGGCAGAGTAGCCGAGAAGCATCCAGCTGACCCCAAAGCATGGGCAACAGTAAATCCTTGCTGTGTTAATGCTTGGAGACTGGTTGCACAGTAATATGGATAAACACTGCTAAGCAGTGTGCTTGAACATGGTTAGATGGTAAATTCTACACATGTGTTTTTAGCACAGTGAAGAAAAGCAGACACCTATTGTAAACTCCAGGGCCTTCTTTTCTGTACTCCGGGTGAAATCCAAACCCTGTATCAGGAAGCATAAGGTCCCCCTGTCCACTTCCTGTCCCTCCATTTTCCCTCCTCCTCACCCCACCATCCTTTGAGTTCCTTCTGTCCCTTCCTTCTCTCCACACCTCGGCCACCAGCAGGTCCTCTTGTTTCTCATTTGCATCCTCCACCGTGTCCCTGGGCTGCCAACAGTGCCTGTTGTAATACAACTCCATCTATCAATGTATTCAGACCTTTATGTTTTGCTTTACCCTCTGACCTGGTAGTTCTCATTCTGAAACTCTGACCTGCGAAAAGAAAACAAACATTGAACAACGAGCAGACACGCTGGGGTTGGGGAGCAGGGGAGAGGAGCTGTGGTTCATGGTGTCCTGTTGTACCACAGAGATGGCTCTGGGAACACGTTTTGTCAGCAGTGTGAGCTGTTCTGTGTGTGCTGTGTGACAGTGTCATGTGCTGGACACTTTCTGTTCCCGTCTCCCATCCTGACCACACCCCATGAGGTGGTTCTTACTAACCCTGTTTTCCAGATGAGGAAATTGAGACTCTGGTAGGAAAGATGATTTTTAAAAATGAACATGTGGAGCTGGGCTGTTGCTCAGTGGAGGGGCACTTGCCTGGCACGTGTGAGGCCTGGGTTCCTCCCCAGCATCGTGAGTGAAAAGTAAATAGATCAACTTTGCCCTGAAGCATGGCCTGCATACAGAGAAGCAGAGACATCACACGGACAAAGCTCTGTCCTGGAAGCCGAGGGAGGAGATGGGTGACAGAATCTGGTGCTGCCAAGGTGTCCAGTAGCCTGAAACCTGCCAAAGAATGAAAAGAAAAAGAAAGAAGAGTCAGTCAATTTAGCCACGGAAACCATGATAGCTGGGGGCCTGGGGTATAGCTCAGCGGCACAGTGCCTGCCTGGCAAGTGCAAGGTGCTGAGTTCGATATCCGGTACTAAAAGAAAGAAAGAAAGAAAGAAAGAAAGAAAGAAAGAAAGAAACCATGATAGTTGGCATAGAGTGAACACATCTGGTGACTGCTACCTAGAAGAAGAAGAGGAGAGTCACCAGTGCCCCAGGGACACCCGCATGCCTCCTCCACACCAAGGGACTCTCTTCCAGCTTCCATCACCGGTGAGGCCAGCTGCCTGAATTAGGCTGTAAAGGGAAGGATAGGATCCATTTCTGCCGCTCTGCCCTCCCCAAAGTTGGACAATACGTAGGACAGCGACTGGATGGAGGGTCGGACGTTTCCCTGGCCTGGCTGGGAGGGGGCGCAGAGGCCGCATGTTTTAGCAGTCTCTGAGGCCACCTTGGCGCCCTCTGTCTGCCTGTCCGGTTGGGGCTTGGGAGCTGTGGCACACACAGACGCACAGACACACAGACACCCTCAGATCCACCCGACAGGCGGCTGCGATAGCAGGCCCCCCAGTAACTCTCTTGGGAAGGCTGCTACGAACTCCGCGCAAGGAACACTCTTCAATTGACCCTCCCTGAAGCCCCGAGTCAAAAACCTCGTATGTTTTCTTTCCTTCTCTGAACTGGAAGGTTCTGTGTTTCTTAGCTACTGGTCAGACTGGGGGAGACTGCCAAAAAGCTTTCAGGGAATTTCCTCACCGTGTAACAAATTTATGAGTCATATGAAAAGCTGGGAATCGCTTCAACCAGCTGCCTTGCGTTGACTCTGAGCCTTTTACAACACCTTGGTGCCAGGCTTCCGATGGGGACGCCAGGGGTGTGTCATAAGGACAAACGGCCTGCTGCACCTGGGCGGAAGCTGCCTCCATCCCTCTTCTTATCTCCATCCTCCTGTCCTCCCTCGTGGTGAGCTGTCAGGGTTCTCGGAACCTGCTCAGCCCTGCAGGGGATGGGAGAGACCCTGCTGCTCCACACAGGGCTGGGTGGAGGCAGATGCTGGGCCTTCTTCTCCTTTTCCATGTAGGCAACCGTCAGGCACCTCATGCTCAAACCTGAGCTCCAAGACCCCTGTGTGTCACACTCTCCCTCCACTAGAGCCCCCGTGCCGCATGCCCTTCTGCAGTGTGACTGTTACCAGGGGGAGGGCTTGTCCAGATTCTTGATGTTCTAAACAAAGAATGGAACAGGATGCCCCAGAGAAGCAGCAGATCAAAGATGTATTTGAAAGAGAGAAGACAAGATCCATGCAGGGGACTGTGGGTCACTGGGGAGGCCAGGGGCAGGGTGGGTGCAGAGCGACAGGCTGTAGCAAAGCTCTCTGCCTGCCCCTCTGGGCACCTTCGCCTGCTGGCTCCTGGTGCAAAGTCCTGCCTGGCACTTGGCATTCCAGCTTGGCTGTTTAGGGCTCAGTCAGGAGATTGTCCGACTTCTTAGGCCCCCTTCTTTGTCATTCTCTTAAGGAATTCTTGAGTCATCACTGGGAACTAGGTGGAGTCTACAGTGTACAGAGTTCAGCTCATTTCCCTAAATGTACATCCTGATTCTCACTCTGTTCAGGCTCCAGTCACACTGATAGAACAAGAGCTCACCTTGTGATGTCCCCCGGGAAGCTGGAGCTGGCAGAAACTGTAGTCCAGCAGTGTAGCTCTACTATGGGAAAACTGAAACCCAGACAAGGGAAGTGACCTGGAGCAAGCCACATGGCCAGGATGGTCCCTTGTCCAGGATGGTCCCTGGTCCCGGACTTTTCCTATACCTTGGGACCCTATTGTCTGGGGAGTAAGTACCATCAGACAGGCAGAGGAGAGAAAAAGACACTCATGTTGTTTGGTCTTATTTGTTTGTTGGTGCACCCGAGTTAGCAATTATTGGGTGACTGCCATGTGTCATACACATAGCACAGACTGGCTCAGTCACAGGTATAGCAGATGTTACCAGGATTCAAGGGCCTTGGGCTCTTTGTTCCTTCTCGGCTCATGGAAAGCTCACTACTCCCTTGGGAGGGATTTTAGAAGAGAAATGAGCATGTATGTGCATTGAGATCTGGGCCTTGCTTGTTACAAAGAATAAGCCTATGCTGACTGATACACAGCTTGTACTTCAGAAAAAGAGATAAAGATGCTTACAGTGAAGCAGTGCTGAAGTGAACACAGAAGAGAAAGCAGAAAACTTCGCCTGGCTCCTGGAGATGGCCATATCTGGTTGCCAGTGCCAGGCTGAGTGTGTATCTCATTGCCTGACTGTGCAGGATCCAGGTTCAAACTCCAGTCCAAGCCCAGTCAGCAATCGGCCATGAGATCCTGAGCAAGTTACCATCCTGCTATGTTCCAGAGCAGAGAGCTGGTTGCTCTCCTGAGATCTTGGTTGGCACCCCTGGCTTTCCCCGGTGAGTTATCCATCCCCATCTTGTGCAGGGAGCAAAGCACAGAAACTATTGCTGTTTAGGCTTTGGACTTCTGGAACAAGGGTGGCTCACCCAAGACTTGAGATTTTCTGGTTGGGCTTTGCAGAGAAGGCTCTGAAAAACCACCCAGGGACAGCTGGGGACAGATTTCTCAGGATCATGGTCCACGAGGCCACCCCTCTCCTTCCTTCTTTTTAATTTTATATCAAATGTAATCTTTTTAGATATAATATTAGCTATCATTTGCTGTGTAACAAATTACCCCCAAGCTAAGTGACTTACACTGACAATAAGCATTAATATCTCTCACAGTTCCAGGAGGCGGGAAGAGCAAGCAAGGTGGGTGGTTCTGATGTGGAATCTTTCATAAAGAGGCTGTAAAGTGTGGATGAGGGCTGAGGTCATCGGTAGATTCTACTTCCAAGATGGCTTCCTCACGGTTCTGCTTCCAAAATGGCTCCCTCATGGAGTGGACAGATTTGTGCTGGCTAAAGGTGGAAGGCCTCAGTTCTCCCTTCACAGGAAACTTTCTTCAAGATTGTGGTAAGTGTCCTCACAATACGGTGGCTGGCTTTGCTCAGGGTGAGGGACCCAAGAGGCCAAGGAGGAAACTATAGAGCACAGCTTCTCTTCCATCATATTCTGCTGGGCACACATATCAGCTCTGGTTCAGTGAAGGAGAGGACTCCACGAGGATGTGGAACATGGACCGCAAAGCCCACTGCAGGCCATCTTGGAGGCCACAGTTGCAGAGGCCTTACCAGGCTGGTTCCAATCTGTCTGAGAGAAAATCCACTCAGTTAGCTCTAGAAGGACCAATCTGGAATTGGTGCCCAAACATGAACAAATGGAAAGATTTTTAATGACTGGATTAATAGATTTGGGGGGATGGTTTATAGTGAGGAGGGACTCTAGGGGTCATTTATTTCCACACTCCCATTTTATGGAGGATAAAATTGTTTCCAGAGAGACAAAGTGACTTGCTTAAGGCTACAAGATGTGTAGCTGAATCAAGATTAAAGACCTGGTCTCTTAGCTCTTGGATCTGTGGTGCAAGAGACGAAGGATGGACCCAGAATCTGGGGTTGAGGTAATCTATTCTCCAAGCTTCATCATCTTCTGGATGAAAATGCCATCCTTTTGGGACAATATTTATGGACAGTGGTAAATAGTCTCAGTAAAACCCAAGGTGTTCTTTAAAATGTTAGGCTGCTCACGCTTTGAAGTCTTATCCATTCCCTTAACTTATTTTGCCCCAGTAAACAGGAGTGAGAGATGTAAGGCTTAGCTCAGCTTCCTGGAACTCTCAGACATTCTGGGAATACCAGAATCGCCCTATTAGTGAAGCTTTTCTTTTCGGCTTCTTTTGCTTTTGGTTGCACATGACAAAAACCCTTCTGCCTAGCTTTTGCAAATAAAAAAGTAATTTATTAGTGGGCCCATGGGATACCTTGGGGGTCAAAGGAAGGCTTGAACACCCAAGATCTGGAATGAATTGGGGTTGTCCTGACAGCTCTGCAGCAGGGTTTCCTGGATCTTCTGCTCCTTGGACGCCCATGAACACAGCCCCGTCCCCGTGATTCCCAGTGTGCTGATGCAGAGGTCAAATTCCTGGGAAGCAGAATGAGCCTGGGGTGCCTCAGGCCACGTGTCTTCCTGTGGTTGGTCAGCTGTGGCCAGTGGTAGGATCATGTAGCAGAGATGTGACCTTTGCCCCACCTTGGAATGTCTAGCTGTGTCCCGCACTAGAGAGGAGTTTTGGTGAGCCACCCACGAGGTGTCCACAGTCCCCTGTGAGCCTCCACCCACCACACATCTCAGCCTTGGAGAGTGTACAAAGTCGTTCTCACCACTTTACTACACAGGAAACCAGCATCCTTAACACCGCTACGAACTCGCTTGTTTTCACTTATTTTAAGTCCAGAGCTTTGGGACTCTGGCCAAGACCCTTTCCTCCTTGGATTTAGCTTCTCATCTATAGAGAGAGGGTTAGTTCTGCTGATCTTGAAGGTCCCTCCAAGTACTCTGGCTAGGTTACTCAACACTTCCCTCCCCTGTCTAGTGTTAAAGCTCCCCTGGCAGGACTCAGACATCCCATAGCGTGTGCACATGTACATGTGTGTGTGTTTGTGTGTAGTCTCTGAGAGGATATCACACACATTGTGCACTGAGGAGTCTTCTAGGTGGCAGTGGTAACTCTACTGGTGAGAAGGACTGGTTCACACCACCTCGTTGGCCCTGAGCTGGGTGTGTGATGAGGAGGAACCATTTGAATGGTTGTTAAATTGTCCAAGCAGGAAATTCAATGGCTGGTGTATCTTTCTTCACAATGTGTAGCTCTTGGTGTAACCGGGCTTGAGCTGGACTGAAAAGATCCTTCCAGGACCTGCCTGGTCCTAAGTGCAGCAGTAAATGAGGGTAGAAGAGAAGAGACCTCGGGAAATCCACGGAGGGTCAACAGGCTCATAGAGGTACAGGAATAAAACCTCTGGGAGGCTTGTAGGAACCATCCCGTCACCAACAATTGGGAAAACTCAGCTCTACCTCATGATTCACTCAGCACCATGGGGGATGGCGATAGGAATGGGGTGTGGATGGAAAGGGCCCAGCCCGAGCTGGAAAATGCCCATCACCAGATGCCCCAAACTGGCCTTGACTTTGTCCCTGTCTGCCGTGTGAGATTTGAATCCGAGATGGGTCCTAACTCTCTCAGCCTTTCCTCAGGATCCAACATGACGCTCTTGGAGTCAGTGACAACCGGATGCGTCCTTAGAGACGAGTTTCTTCCCAACACCTCCTTCCCAGAGAAGAAACTCCGGTCACAGGTGCACGTGGGTAGGTAGCCTCCCTCTCTGTGGTTGCTAGTTTTGCACCTTGCTGGCTTCAGCAGAGACAAACATTTGAGCCGCCCATAGCCCGTCTGCATCCGGGCTCATCCCTGTTTACCCCGGAAGAGTCTATCTTTCCCAGAACCCCTTTTCTCTGGGCTCCTTGGTCAGAACTGGTTCAAATCCTACCCTAAAGCCAACCACTGCCAAAGAGCATTGATGGCCACGCCCAACTTGGATAAATCCTACCTCATCCTCTGGGGAACAGGGCCGCACTGCCCTTCTCTGAGTCCTGGCTGCCTGATGGTGTGTATACAGCAGTGTGGGGGTGGACATGTGCAAGGTGGGGGACCCTGGAGAGGGCAGAGCCCCTGGCTGCCAGTTACCTATGATGGTTTTCTTGGCCATCCTATCCGCCTTGGGCTGCCAAAAAGCAGGCCTCACAGTTTTGCGTGGGTGTGTGTGTGTGTGTGTGTGTGTGTGTGTGTGTGTGTGTATGAGTGTGTGTGTGTGTGTGTGTGTGAAACACAGGCACAGAGACAGTGTTTTGACAGAAAGAGAATTATGACCCAAGGCCTTATAATGTTCCTTCCTTAATTAGACTTACGGAAATGCACTATTTTCGCTTTAAAAGAAGTGTAATGAAGATGGATTATAGTTCAGGGTCTGATTGGAAAGAGCCAGGAACTAAGATTAATTAGCAGCAGCATGTGGTTTATTTTCAAGGTCATTTTTACTCAGCTTCCAGAAATCCTGCTGTAAGATCTTCAAACTCTCGCTGAACTTCCCATGCAAGACGGGTGCAGGAGGCTGCATTCTTTTCTGATGGGGAGAGGCGGCCCCTGTCACTCGCTGTGTCTCCATGTCTGGGGACACCGCCTCACCCTGGACGGGCCCCTCCCTGGTGTGGCTTCAGCATGGGTTGCTCTCCAGCTGACATTCATCGGAAGACGAGTGGGCGTTGGATTTGAGGGTGGTTTTTGATCCTGCAGGCTGTTTAAAGTCTCCTGAAATCCTCCAGCCTCCTTTCTTTTTGTTAGAGTTTAAATTTTCCTAGGATTTTCCGGAGCAGAGGAAGAGCTTTAACACAGCTTAATCATTGTAGTTCCTTTGCCCTCTGGAGGGTCTGAGTGATGTTATACATCATTCCCTGGGTGGCGTTCAGAGACAGGTCGCCTGGTTTTCTAGCTTTAGTGACACCTTTGCCTCCTTCCCTCCCTAGGACTAGCTGCCATTTCCCTGGCAGACCCATCAGTAGGTTCCTTCTGATACAAACTGCATTTCCTGTGGTCCCCAGTGTGTGGCCAGCTCTGACCCTCAGCTCTCTGTCTTTCTCCCAAGGTCTCAGATGTAGACTGGCTTCCTGTGGGTTTCTTAAGGGTGTCTCCTGCTTCCGAGCCCTGGGTTCTCTCCCAGTGCTGGGGACAGCCTTCCCACTCTGTCACTGGCTAATTCTTTCTCACCTTCTGGGACTCCCCATGGTGGCCTTCCTCGATTCTCCAAAGGCGTCCCTTCTTTCTTTAAGTATCTGCCACAGCTCCTGACCCCAAGTATGAAGTGCCCCCGCCTGTCTTACCTGGGCTCACGCTGAGTTACCTGGTCATCTCCCCCGCCTGCCACCACACCCTGTGCATGGCTCTGGGGTCCTGGCTCAGAGCTGGCTTCTCTGTAGGTGAGGCCCTGCCTGGCCAGGCAGCTGTCCCCGGCCACCATCCAAGCTTGCTGCTCCTATGGGAATGGCTTCTTCCCTGCCTGGCCTCTCTGTCTTTATAACGCTGTGGTCTCCTAGCTCTGCTGACCCTTGCTGAAACAATGCTGACCTATCCAAATCCTCAGCATCCGCCCTGCTGACCACTATGAAATGTAGTACAAGGTGACAGCCCTCAGGGACAGGAATCAGTGAGAGTGCATTTGCCTGTGAGGACAGAAGTCCTGATGTTTGGTGGGTCACGTTGTCAAGATGCTGACCAATTGCATGTGAAAGAGTAAGCCTTCATGTCATCCTTCCTGCCAGATGGCCTGGGTTTTAGAGGTTCCCTACACATTCACCTGACTTCCGCTCTGAGAAGGGGATGCCGTTAAGGTCTCCTTGGTCAGCTAGGAAGCTCAGCCTCTGAAGTCCCAGCGAGTGGTGGAAGCAGCACATGGCCAGTCCCGAGGGGCTTTGGCGCAGGGCCTCTGTTTTCTGTTGCTTTGTCCTGCAGATGTTTCAGGCAGGGTTCTGGGGTGAGCAGTCAGTGTGTCAGTGACTCTTGGGCCTTGCCCTGGATAGTTCTTTTCTAGAGCAGGAAGTGGGGTGAGGAGGTACCTACCCTATCCCCCAGTGTCCTCCCCTTTGATCAGGCTGGAGAGTTCTGATGTCAAATGGAGCAGCCAGGGCCTGGTGCCATGTCCAGCCCTCGTGGCCATGAATGAATGATTTTGGTTGAGTCAGTTTTTATGCCTGAGGACTAAACACACTGTCACTTGGATAAGATTGGGTTCCATTACTTTTGAGAAAAGGGGGTGGTGGCAGGAGGGTGCGCCTGGTCTGACCAGTGTGTATTTCTTGTCCAGAGAGACTCTGGGCAGTAAATTCAGGTTCCAGAGCCCACCTGTGTGTGTGTGTGTAAGACGTGACCCTTGGTATTCAAAGACTCCAATTCCTGTTCAGTCCTCAAACAGGTCTAGTGCTGCTCCAGACAGCAGTGCACACGCTTGTAAGCATGTGGATGTGCAGGGTGGACCAGGCAGCGAGGGCACCGTGGTGGGAGGTGGGAACAGGTATGCCAGCCCCGCTGGGTGTGCCCTTTGTCCTGGGAGTGCAGGCTCCACTGTAATCCCAGCACTCAGGAGGCTGAGGCAGGAGGACCATTGCGAGTTCGAGACCAGCCTGGATTATAAAGTGAGCTCAACACCAGCATGAACTGCATAGTGAGACTCTGTCTCAAAAAGACCAAAGAAAACCAAACAAACAAAAAAAAAATAGGGACGGCAATAACTTACCTTTCTTTTGGGAAGCATCAGAACATCTTCTGACACAGAGGCAAGGGAAGAAATGCAGTGTCATTATTGCTGCTGGTTTTCAAATGAAACCGAGGCTTGGTAAGCGAGGCACAAGTGCCCAGTGACATACTAAAATGGACTGAATTGGGTGCACCGGCAGCTGATGGTGGTGACGGTGACAATACTGATGATGAGGGTGACAATATTGATGATGACAGAGCAGTAGGGGAGAAGGAAGGGGGTAGGGGTAAGAAGGAGGAGGAAAAAGAGGAGGAGCAAGATCAGTAGGAGAAGACATCACCCCTTGGCAGGGGTGATGATGGTGATGGTGATGATGATGAGCCTTGAGGCCCCTGAGGTGACCGTTGTGCAGAAGGGCGAGCACAGCCTCCCCCAGGGCTGCCTCCTCTCACCCCACACTCTCCACTCTGTTGGGGGGAGTTGGAGTGGGGCTCAAGCAAGCTGCTTCCCCTGCTTCCATATCTAGAACCTCTTAAGATGTCTCCAAAGATTCAAGGCCCAAGCTCCAACCCAAGAGACTCAGATACCATTGGTCTGAGGTGGAGCTTGGGTGTCAGGGTGCTTTGTCCATGGATGCTTGATACCCCTGCCCCCAAGATGTCACTATGGGTGACCCAGTATGGCTAATTCAGAAATCTCTGTTGTCCTGTGTTCTACCCAGAGGCTGCCAGACAAGGTGTCTGGATGACCTTGGTGGACAGGAGGGATGCTGGGAAGATTCACATAGCCGAGCTCTGGGACCAGTCGGGCTGGGGACCAAGGAGCATTGAGCTCGCTAGAAAAGGCTGACCAGAACCTGTGAATTGTGCGCTGGGGTCCGTTGCCATGTTCCTTGGCTTTCTGACCATCTCTGCTGACTCAGAGGTGAAACCATTCCTCTTGCTCTTCCACCAGAGGCCTGCGTGGCTCTGGAAGGGAATTTAGAGAGAATAACCTTGTTCCCTCCTGCAACAGACACAAACTGAGAGCTCACTCATGCAAGCTTCTTATCTGCAGCGAGGAAACTGAGGCCCCACGAGGGACGGTGGCAGCTCACTTGTCATCCTCGGGAGGGTCAAATTGCTGCTGTCCGTGAGAGCACCCGGGCTGCTTGCCACAAAGGCTTCATCAAAGAATCAAATCAATATGCTCCATGTAAGTTTTGTTCATCTCTTTGAAAGATGCAATGTGGCAGTTAAGTCCACTGTCAATATTTTCATGAACTCTGTGGAAAATATGATGTTAAAGGCTTTTCGTAACCACTTCATTAAGCTTGGCTTTTTCTAGGCCACCACAAAAGGTAAATAAAGCCTAACGAGTAATGCACACAGACTGGGATCCTGTGAGCTGTCCAAAGAGACAGTGCCTCAAGCCCCTCCCCAGGCCCCTGGGGAGTCTGGGAAGGTGACCCCACCCAGGGCTGTGCATCAAGACCTTCAGACAAAGGCTTATTAAGGAGCAAATTAGATACTAACTAAATAAGCCAGGATTCCACGGATGGAAAGGATCACAGAACATCAGTAATTCTGTGCAGTTAGCCCGCCACCGCGCTCTCCACCACAGCCCAGTCCCTGGTAACCGGTGCACAGAGACACCCAAAAGAGGGGCTGAACAATGACCCAGCTCTTGCTCTTCCTCTTTTTCCACAATTTTCATGCTAGGAAGGGGGATTCAGTAGGAATTAAGACAGAGTTCCAACCCTCCAGGAGCTGTTGTTTTCTGGGGTAAAACTAAGGATCAGAAGACAGACCTGAAATCTGGGGGTTCAGTGGGAACTTGTAGGGGTGAATACCCCATCCTGGGAGAAGGGTCAAGAAGGAATATGTGAAAGAATTCACTTTTAAAAGAGGAGGACTTGATTGTGTTTATGAGATGATGGAGAAAAAACACAAGAAAGAGAAAGGCTGAAGGTCAGTTATAGGTGTGAGGTTCCTAAGAAGGTGAAAGACACAGGCAGAGGGGGAGAGGAGCTTCAGGAGGAAGGGTGACCTGGGTGTGCAGCATGGGAGAGAGAGACGAGGTAGATACAGACGTTGCTGTGCTGGTGGACATGGAATAAGGTGGGGGAGATGAGGATGAAAAGCTTTGATTGACAGTGGGGCTGGGGAGGAGGGGAGGGGCTTCCCAAGAGGGAAAATCAGCAACCACATGGGAAGAACCTGCATGGGGCCCCTTGAGTCACAGGATCTGTTGGGTGGTCAGTGGTCATTAGGGATCTAGAAATAGAAAGAGGACCAAAGTGAGAGGGAGGTGGGTTTCCCCACGAGCACTCAGTAGGGTGAGTATGGGGGTGAAGAAGGCTGGCTCTATCTAGGACTGGTTTCTCCTGATAGAAATAAGGGAAAAACAATGGTGAGAATTTGTGTAAGGCAGGGCTGCAGACTGACCGGGGTGCAGGGAGGGGCTGATGGGCTGGAGGTCAAAATAAGGCTAAAAACAGATGCTGTGAGGTACATGGGGAAGGTGCTAGAAGGGCTGGTGATCTCTGATAGAGAATGGAGTATTAGAACTTTGGTTCTAGGTAACGGTAAGTTAGATTATTTGGACTAAATTGCTTGCTGAAAAAAATGATGCATAAGGTATAAAAATATTGTCTTACAATAACAAGAGCCAACAAAAGTATAAGGAATTATCAGGTCAACATGGAAGGGAAAAGAAAGAAGCCAGCTAGGTAAGTGAGAAGACAATCTGCTTTTGCCCGGAGGGACTCAGACATCCTGGCAAATCTGAACTTTTATTTTATTTTGTCTACCAACATCAGAGTCAAGATCAGCACAAACTCTGGTGTACAAAAGAAGGCCTTTATCACTAGAACCTGGGTTTCCTAAGACTATTTTCCTCAGACTTGGTGAACTAATTCTTATAGTTTTGAAGCACAAGTTTGTGGTGTGTGGTCAATCCATAGGAAGTCAGGCCTTGATTTTGGATTAAAGTGTGTTCTAAACAATGGTTTCCAGGCACATATCCTCTATAAATAATATTTCAAATAAATGGCCAGCACACAGTCAAAAATTACTAAACACCCATGGAAATAAGATACTGTTAGGAACCCACAGATGTAACAGACTTATAGATTTTAAATATTGGCATTATTAGACACAGACTATATTTAAATAAAAATATTGAAGTATTTTAATATCAGGGAATAGGAAATTATAATCATGATATAACAGATTTGAAATCAACTAGCATTCTTAGAGTGGAGAAAGAGAATAATTGAAGCAGAGAGGGATGTCTGGTTTTTGAGCTTTCTAAGGTAGAGTGAATGTTGGTGCTGGAAACATTCACAACATGTAGACAGGAGGAGTCATCCAGAGTAGAAGAGTGGGAGGAACTGAGAGGCCAGGACCCACCAGCTGTGGTCTGTGAAGTCACCCAAAATTGCAGCAGCACTTGGGATGAGAGACACGTGCCTGAGCTATGACTGGATGAGGGGGAGACTGGCAGGTGCCTGAGATGAAGAGTTAAACAACCACCTGGACAGGTGAGACAGAAACATACTACAGGGAGGAGCCGCAACATGAGTGAGGAAGGGATCGGGACACAGCAGTGAGGAGTGAAAAGGATGAGTCGCCTCTCTCTGCTGAGAACTGTGAAGGTCCTGTGGTCTGGCCCCATGCATAAGCGAACAGTGGAGCTGGTGCAGCTCATGGGTGCTGGTTGAAGACTTGAGGCTCTTGGGTCAGAGTCCAGGGCAGGCAGGCAGTTCATCACTATGGCAACAGCAGAGCCAGAGTGAGAAAGTCTGTACTGATGGTCTGAGCCGACTTTCTACAGAGTGGGGAAGAGAAGGTGGTCTGATGCCCCCACAGGAAGTGGGTTGTGCTCCAGGGGAAGAACCTGACTTAGGGCCACTGATTCTTTTCCTTTGTTTTAGTTGGTGCGTGTTTGTAATGTATAATATATACATTGCTTTGGGGAATTTATACACATGCGCACATGCACACACACACACACACACATACACACACACAAATACCTTAGTTCATGAACACTTCTGTTTGTGAACAATTCAGTTTGCAAAAAAAAGTGGCAAAATTTTGCTTACATTTGGGAACTGTGTATCCGGTGATGAATACCACCATGGCCATCTTCCCCAGAATTGTGGAAAGAAGTTTGTGAACTGAGGTACCACTGTATACTATAATTATTATATATAAATATATATTATATATATTTTTTCCTCCTTTTTTTTTTTCTGGTAGCGGGAATCCAACTCACGACCTTAAGCTTGCCAGGCAGGCTCAGTGCGGCTGAGCTAAATCCCCAGCCCCTTTTTCTGTCTTTTTGAGACAGGGTTTCCCTATGTAGTTCAGGCAGGCCTTCAATTCACTTTGTAGCCCAAGCTGCCCTTGAGCTCATAGTGATCCTTCTGCCTCAGCCTCCCAAGTGCTGGGATTACAGGTGTGCACCATCACACCAGCCTATTTTATTCTTTAACTAATTTATATTTTGCTGTAATAGTCTATGATATCCATGCTTAGAAAATTGGTAACCTGAATATACTAGTCATAGAAATTCCCTAGTAGTTGAAAATCCTCCTTTCTGGGACAGGGTTTACTGAAGAGATGAAGAAGAAGGTGGTGGTGGAAACAGTGGTAAGGATGACTGGGTAGCAGAAGAAGAGAAGCCAGGTCCCAGCCCAGAGCTCCCCTTCATCCGATGCTGGGCGCAGTCCAGGTGCTTCTGCCCATGCAGAAGTTGCTGTAACTCTCTGGAGAGGCTGACTGAGCAGCCCCCGCTTCCACGGGCACCAGGCGCTCAGTCTCAGAGACCCAGGCACGAATCTAGACTCTTCTACTTCCTGGGAGGCACTGGAGTGCCCTGCAGCCTGTCTTGTGCAGATGTTGGCTCATGTTCCTCCTCCATCCGCGTGCTTCTTGTGGGAAGTTGCATTCTCACAAGCCACCTCCTTGGCCAGCTGATTTGTTAAGGGTTGGGTGTCTCATGAGCCAATCAGGGTGTTTTCCTGAGACTTCTGTACCCAGAACTGTAGAACAAAGCCAGTGTGGGAAGCAGGCAGACACCCACACCCTTCCTGCCACGTGCAGAAAGCCTTCTACGGTGACAGCAGAGATCCGAGGTGGAGGGAGAGGGCTGGTGGCGTCTGAGGCTTGGCTGCTCCCTGCCTTTCCCACACGTGGTTTGGTTTTAAAACACACTTTGTTGTATTTTCCGAGCCATCAAGAGTCCCTTTTTTGTGGAAGGTTGTCCAGGCTGGCTTTGATCATTTGTAACCCAAAGAGGTCTGACTCATTTAGAAATCCTAGGCCAGTTGTCTCACAGATCCTCAGTTTCCTGATTTATAAAATGGTAAAAATTGGGATAAAAATGTAGAGTATAACTGTAGGGACAGCTGAGCAGATTAAGTGACCTAGCATATGAGAAATCTGGCCCTAAGCCTTGCGGTGGGGGTGTGTGAAGTATTATTTTCTTTCCTTTAGGATCTTAGGGGCATCCATCCAGGGTGCTATTTTTTCAGGCTGATATTTTTTTGAGAACTTACTTGGAGCCAGACATTGTCGTTGGTGCTTAGACTGCATAATCTCATGTATCCCCTGAAGTCATCGAAGAGGGCCCTCCTGTGGTCTCTGCTTTACAGATGTGGAAGCTGTCATAGAGGAGGTGGGTAAGGATGCTATGAACTTCTTCACTGATGTTCACTCCAAACCCTGCATTGTTTGAGGCCCAGAGGGGGTGGGGTTGGATGATGAAGACCCGGATGTAAGAGCAGATGTTGAGAACTTTTGCCTTGACAAGAGGTTTAGGCTGAGAACCAAAATACAGTGAGCCTCTGCATCTGTGGGCTCTTCACCCACAGATTCTACCATCTGTGGAAAGAACTTAGTTCCATTCATGCCTGGGAAGGAAGGGAGATGCTTCCTCCTTCCCTCCAGCCTGCCTCTGATCACACATGGTTGTGTGAAGAGGTAAGGTTTGGTTTACAGCGGCCATCTTGTGGCCAAGAGCTCGTGAAGATGTCTTGGCATCACCAAGGGGTTAAATTAAGCCATCCAGGTGCTACCTGCCTCTAAGCTTCTTGTTATGGGAGATTATAAATCTTACTATTTAAGCAAGTATGGTCAGATTTTCTTTGTCCCTTGAACCCAACACATTCCAGTGCATTCCAAGTGTCATGGTAGGTGTTGGTAGGGTGGGTGAGAGAGGCCACCGGGAAGGCTACCAGAGTGGACAGGTTGGAACTTCTGTGGAGCAGGGTCCCTGGGGCTCCTGAACCTCAGGGGCAAAGAGCTTGAACAGCCAGCACTGTCAGTGAGTCTCAATTTCCAGATCAGAACCAGGAGAGCTAAGAGCATGAACAAAGCATGAGGGGTGTTTTCTGTGACCATAGAGCCACAGAAAACGTTGTATATATCACCATAGGGCCAGATCTTTCTATAGCAACTCTGCCTGTTTGGAGTGTCTTCCTTTATTCCCTGCATCTCTGAATTGTGTGTGTTTGTCAAATCTGCTCTGTCTACTCTTTCCGGCCCCCAGTGCTTGCTGGGGTTTCCATCTTCTTGTTCGGTGTCATAGGGCCACCTGGTATCATGGGTGACAGTGGGAGCCAGTGCTCCACTTGGTCATGCCTGTAGGGGACACTATGGGTGCCTTGCCTGTAGGCCCTGGCTCCCTTGTATTGGTCCCCACATGTATTGGCTGTGTCCTCATGAAGGACAACACCGAGGACACCTTCACAGGCTCTCAGAGGCCCCAGAGCACCCAGCACATTGACCCCAGCATTGGCTTCCTTCTTCCCAGGCCTCACGATCCTGCTCCCTCACAGAGGCTTCCTGGGACCACCTCCTGTGTCAGCTACCTGCCAAATCCTTGTCTCAGGCTCTGCTTCAGAAAAGTCCAGCCCGAGACAATATCTCACCCTCCCTGCTCTTAGGATTAGGACCCAAATCTCTGCATGCCACATGTCATATTAGACCTGGTCTCCATTCCCAGCTCAGGGCCTGGTTTTGGCAAACTGGCTGAAAAATCTTTCACCCTGGCCTGACCCCAGTATCACCCACCACCACAACAGCTTTCCCCAACATGCAGCCTTGTTCCTTTGGGAGAGATGCTATATTCCTGGAACAGTTTCATCCTTTACTTCTGCCTCCCCTGGGCCAGCACACCCTACCAGACTTAACATGACCAGCAGCTCTTCTGGGAAGCCATCAGCAGCTGTGCCCAACCGAGCTAGAGGTGACCCTTTGGGCCTATTTGCAGTGTGCCCACCCCCATCAGGGCTCTATCACAAAGCTAGTTGTGAGGACACATTCATCTTTTTTTTTTTTTTTTTTTTGGTTTTGGTCTTTCTCCGGTATCGGGAACCGAACTCACGACCTTGCACTTGCCAGGCAGGTGCTTTGCCGCTGAGCTAAATCCCCAGCCCCCACATTCATCTTTTGTAGTTGGGTAGAACAATGCCTGCTCCACCTCTACGGGTGGCTTCATGGGGTGGGCGGTCCACACCCCTCATTCTCTGTGCTCCCTGAAGGCATCAGGTCACCCAGAGTGGGAAGAGCCCCAGAACATTCCCAATCCTGACCTCAAATCTGATCCTGGATGGAGAGGAGTCAGGCTGAGCTGGCTTGGAGGGATGCAGGCACCAGAGGAGAACAGAATCCAGCAGGAAGGTGGGGAGGGGGAAGAAGTAGCAGAAAAAATGTGCAAGTCATAAAGCGGTGGGGAGTCCTGCAAGCCATTAGGTAATTAATCAGAGCGAAAAATCAGAAAGCCGCCAGCGCTGCCATCACCGGGCCACAGCTGCTTTTGGATTTTGATTGAATAAAGTATTTTTATTAACTTCACATTTTACCTCTAATTTCCTCTCTTGTTCTTTCCCATTTGAGGGCCCTCATGATCCTTGACTCTCAGACTCGGTGGCAGGAAGTGGCAGGGAGCTGCCCTCCCTGCGTCCTGCGGGCTTGGCCCAGCCCCTCCATCCTAGCTGGAGTCACCTTTCTCTGTGCCGTGAGCACCTGGCCCGCTCCTCTTCCTAACTGAGCATCCTGGAGTTTGAGTGTCTTCCTATTGAACTGAGTGTGTCCCAGAGGCTGCTGGGCCCTGACCTCTGCCCCAGCATCCATGACAAAAACCCATCGTGCGGTGAGAAAGGAAATCAGAAATGAAAGGTCCTGAGCGTCTCCTGAGCACCAGGCACACTGGGAATATTATTGAGTCGTTTCTCACCACTGTGCTGCAGAGTAGGTACTTACCAAAGAGGGAGAGAGGAGAATCAAGGGGCTAATACACCAACAAGGTTTGCAGAACCATTTAGAAGGGCAAAGCTGGGGCTATCCCTCAGAGTTCCTGTTCTGGAACCTGCCAATCCATCGCAACCCTGGAATAGTGTACTACACCCACTCCAACTGCAGTTGGAAGGGAGATAAGTGACATCTGTACCTGTCAGAATGTTTATGGTGAGACCTTTGGAACAAAAGGCAGATTAACAAGAGAAGAACCACACACTTGTTTGACATAGGTCTCATGTGACACAGCATGAAAAGATCTGCTGTCATACAGAATTGATGCATGGCTTCCCCCTAGTCTGCAGAACTATGGCAGGGGACAAGGGGTCTGATCCAGTGGGACAGAGGGGAACCAAGCAAAGCCTCTCTGCACAGCATCTCCTCTGACTGTGTCTTCATACCTCCCCTCTGGGGCCCCTCTGGAGGGAGGGTCTAACCTGGTTGACATCAGGCCAGTGAATACTTTTATACCTGTTCTGGGAGGACAGAGGCAGGAAGTCACTTAGAAGGCCTTTCCCACCATTTCCTATGCTCCTTTACCTTGAAAGGCAGAGTCTGGACTGTTCCCCACTTCTGATGGTTCGGTTATGATTTTTCAAATTTTTAATGGTGTAAAAGCCATACCAATTCAGTAGACACCATACTTCATGTTTTGAATTTTCATCTTTTCCTGGTAACTGACATGCAACACCATATTCTCAGTGGCAGCCAGGCAGCCTGTGGTCCCCAGGTGGAGCATCTGGTGGGTTAAATGTGTCAATGCATTTTCCACTGGCAACATTTGCAACTTGTATGGATTTATCTGGGTGGGACTCCATTGAAGCCAGCAATCAGCATGGTCCAAGCACTGTCACATTCTCATCCCTCCCTGACCTCCCTCTGGCCCCCTAACTGCTTTCTCAGCTTTCCCTCTAGCTCTGCCACCCTGGTTATTTTCCCAGAAAACAAACCTGATGCTGACATCCCCTGCTTAAAATCCCTCCAAGCCTCCCTTTTGCCCAAAAAACAAAGTCAGAGAAAGCTCTCCTGCTCTGGTTCCCACCTCCTTTCTGAGTGCTTCTTCCTGTGCATTTCAAGATTTCCAGATCCTGTCTCCTTCCTGCACCACCCCTGTGATAATTTAAGCATTCAGGACATGGATGGTGGAAGACCCCGCCCCCCCAACACCTATCTCCTCTACGCTGGGCTCTGTGCTCCTTTAGAGCCAAGTTTCAGGGTCAGCTCTTGGAATCTGGCTCTGGGCCCTGAGCACTGACAAATTCACCTCTTAGAGCCCCAGATGGGCCCTTATTGCCTTTGGTACAGCCACGACCAGCCACTTCTCTGTGACATGGAGGCCTGTGTCTTACTCAATACTGGGACACCAGCTGCTTGTGGAGCTGGCTCTGAGGGGCCTGCCTTCTGCCTGGCCCTACTTGGGGGGGGACCCGAGCAGCTAACTCTGAGGAGAAGTTCAGGCAGCAGGAACATTTTGTCCATGGCTGAGGGCCAAGAACCAGCAGCCTCCTACCAGCAGTCTTGTTCCTTTAAATAGTGCCACCATTGAGGGCATTCAGCACTGTGGGGGCAGGGGCCACACTCCCCCCGCTCAATCATGCCTTGCTCTGCTTGCTTTGAAGCACTGGCGTCCAGGTGACAGTGAATGTGTCACTGGCCGGACAGAGACTGGGCCGATGTGAGTCTCTGGCTTGGCACTGGGGCGTGGGGGGGGGGCAGTAGATGTGTGTGTGGTCCCGAGCTTCCCCCTCATCCCCATGGACTCTGGTTCCATCTTGGGGACCTGTCCAGTGTGGCCATTCTCCATCCAGTCCCCAGGGGCTCACATCTTGCCTGCCTCTCTTTGGGCTTCAGCCCTACAACTTTGAGGTTCGTTTCCATTTGGGGAGGGAGCCAACCTCTGTGTTGGTTTCTGGGGCGATCTGAGGAGCGAGAGATCAAGTTGCTCAAGGGCAGCCAGGCCACAGGGGTGAGGTGCTGGGGATAGGGGCCTCCATCTGCAGCTGAAGTTTGGCTTTGCAGGGATCATGCTGTAGACAAAGGGGCATTGTTCTGGGGGTGCAGAGGGAGGCAGAGGGTCTCTCATAGCCTCTCTCTCTCTGCTAGACTGCCATGTGGAACAAATTTGGTCCTGAGAACAACGGCGCTGGCAGACAGTGCTGGATGCTCCAGGCTGTGGGACACTTGGGGCTGGCCTCCCTGAGAGTCACTGGGTCTTTGCGCAAAGCTGTGGAGACAAGGGTGGTGACATGAGCTCCTAGGTTGCGGGAGCCCGGATTGACCCAGTCCCCACCTCCAAGTGGAGCCTGGGATGGCTTCCCAACCTGGTGTCCTTGGCAAGTCCGGAAGCCCGTGTGGCCCTCTTTCTTCTTCCTCTCATTCCCCAGCTGGGCTGGGAGTCAGCTATGCCCTCCTTGATGTCCTGTGGGACCACTGTTTCTCCTGCAGGGCCCTGATTCACCTTAACTGATCACTTCTCTTCCCTCTCCCGGACTGCTGGCTCAACCTGGACTCCAGGGCCCAAGAGCAGAACCTACATCCATGCTGCTCCCCAGGTCCTGTCTGCTGTGACTGTCCCACGTCCATGCCTGCCTCTGGTTTCAGGCATGCATGTTATGCCCCTGCTCCCTCCCTCCTTCCAGGCCTTTCTTCATCTGTCTTCCAAACCCTGAGTAGAGAAACTCCTGCTGGAACCCCTCCGGGACTGCCCCAGGCAGCCAGCACTAGTTCTGGTGAATTCCAGGGAGTGGAACATCCAATTTGCTTCTGTTTCAAAGCACATCCATCATTTTGTCCAGAGGTCGTAACTCTTCCTGGTGAGAGCAACACAATAAAGAAGACAAGGGCAGCCAGCAGAGGCTCCGGGAGATTATGTAACTCGCCTGAAGTCACACCACTGTTAAGTGGCAGCGCTGAGGCTGGACTGGAGCTGCCTGGCCATGCAGATTGGGCTCCTGTCTGCTGCACTTCCTCCCTGGGCACCTGGCAAGCCCTTGTGCCCTGGATAGAAACCGCTTGCAAGGAGCTCAGGTTGGAGAGATTAGATCCTGGCTTCCCTTCCAAAGAGCCTTAGGCACCAGGCCCCAGGTCAGACCCAGGCTTTTTTTCCCCTCTTCTGCACCCCAAGAATGTGTTACATTTCTCTCCCAGCTCAGAGGTCCCCTCAGCTGTCTCTGACACCTCAGTCTTTCCTGGGTGCAGTGAAACCTCATCCAGGTAATTTTCCACTTCACACTGCAAAGAAAAACAGCTGGGGTGTTATTATAGGCAGAGCTCCTCAAAGCTGAGCAGCACTCCGCTCCTGGGCACACGGCAGAAGTCTGCAGCTGAAGGAGCTGGAAAACATTAACTCCGCGTCTAGATTTCCACTCATCCCTGCCTGCCACACGCGGGGCTGAGTTTCAGTGTTACCGGCCATCGGAACCCACTTCTGTCTCTTTCATCGTGGGGCCGTGGTATCTTTGCGCCCTCCTGCCTCCTCCAGGAATGTGACCTGCGGGAATCCTTGGCCGCTCCTGACCCTTTAGGGACCCAGGTGGCCCACCCTAAGCCTTCTGTTTAACCCCACCAAGGTGCGGAGAGAAGGATGACCGAAAGTCCTGCTTGCTGCCAGCTGCCTGTGGGTCATGAACTGTTACTCTTGCTGTCTGCCACAGGTTGGTTTCTCTGCAGCAGGTGCTGAGATGGAGTCTGAGGTACAAGATGTCTGTTAGAGGTGAACACCTGGGGAAGGGTAGGAGGGGAGAGGGCTGTGCAGAAGTGACATTGAACTGTGACATAAGACCCACAATCCTCATCAGCCTTGTGGGGCATGGTGAACAAAAACTGCCCAGCAGGGGAGCCACATCGGGTGCAGGCAGCGGGCTGTGTACCCTCCCCTGGCCTGGGAACCGGAAGTAGTCTGTCCTGGGAAGGGCGGGCCGTGGGTGAAGGGCAGCCCTCTGCCGAGCAGGTCCTAAAAGAGCAGCAGCTGGGAGCTTTGCACCGATGGCAGCCCCAGAACTGGGGCAGTAACGTGTCCTTGAGGGGAGTGTTAGTCAGATTTCTGTCCGTGTATCAAATACCTAGATAGCCAGTGTGTAAGGAGAAAAGATTAATTTTGGTTCATAGCACCAAGCTAGGGAGGACCAAGGATTTTATTACACTGGGGGTTCAAACCACAGCTTAAAGCTCCAGGAGATGAATCTCGGTCCAAGAAGTAAGAGGCAGTCTTCCTATCCTGTCCCATCCAGCATAATGCTGCCCAGGCCACAAAGTTGGTATTAGCAGAGGCTGGATTTGAACCCACAGCCAGTTGAGGCCAAACCTCTGGCCTTTTGCATGGCACAGAGCCCAGGATTGGGGGAGGACTGAGGATCATGTGGTGGGAGTCACCTTTGTCTACAGAGTTATTCAGTGAGTTTTCTGTGTACCTGGGAGGAGCGAACCTGGTTCCCTCAGCAGAGTTCCCTCAGCAGAGTCCCAGGGTGCACAGGACAGTGTGGACTCAGATACATGGTATGTGGCTGAGGCTGGGGTGAGGCAGCACCAAGGGAAATGCTCCTTTCGATGGCTCTAGGTGGTGGGATTTAAAATAAAAATTCTGGTGCTGGGGATGGAGCCCAGGGCCTTGTGCATGGCAAGCAAGTGCTGCACCAGCCCCCAGCTAGGTGGTGGGCTTTCTCTCACCTATAAAACAGTAGCAGAGACAAACGTGAAGCTAACAAGCATCTTGATTTGGCTTAAGGGCCACCAGCTTTGTCTTTTGTTCACTAAGGACATTAAGAAAAACCTCACTGTTATGGGTTAGAGTCTGTCCCCCACAAGAAGCTCTGTTGACATTTTAAGGCCTGGTACCTGTGGATGCGATCTCATTTGGAGCTAGGGTCCTTGCAGATGTAATTGGTTAAGAGGAGAAGGCCGGGCTAGAGGGGGACACACTTTGTCTAGAATCAGTTCTCTTTAAGGATTGCTCATCCCCAAAGCAAGAAGAACAGTACCAGGTCACTCTTTGAGGGGAAAGCACTTAGCTTTATGGCAAATCTCTGGCTGCCCGCCTCTCTCCTTTCACGTTGGACCAGTGCCATCCCTGGCCTGGTGCTGGAGGCTGGGGCTGGGTGGATGGAGACAGGGAAGCCCCGGCCACTGCCCCAGGGTTCCTTGCCCCTCTCCCTCCAGGCCTTCCTGTTTCAGGGTTTGGACTGCAAGTCTCTCTCCTCTATGCAGGGATATGGGGAAGGCCACAGGAGGCCTCAGGTGCCAATGAGATATCCCTGAGTTGCTTCTTGCCCTGGAAAATTCACGTCTAGAGCTGTGGGTTGGGAGGGGAGCTCGCACGGGCAGTGCTGGGGGCCACAGACCCTGAGAGCTCACCTGGTGAACAGCAACCGCCCTGCCTTCCCGGGCTCAGAGGATAACTGCTGTGGGGCAGGATGTAGGCACAGGCTTTGCCCTGGAAAGCATTCAGACTGGTGGCCCATGGGCGCCTCTACGTTTGTGTCACTGTGACCTGTGTACTTTTAAGGCTTTAAAGCCACGCTTCTCAAAATATGTCCTGTGGGAAATGGGCTTATTGCTGACTGGATTGTCAGCATACAGCATGGCCAAATTCAAGGGACAAGGGACACGTTTCCTTCCTCCCTATGGCACATCTCCTGGGACTTTTCTGAAGAATATCTTTGGAGGCTTCTCTTCTAGAGGTTAGGAGTTAGAGTTTTCTTTGGCAGAACCTAGCAATGCACCCTGTGTAGCTTCCCAGCTAGTGGTCAGGGTGACTGACTTGAGAACTGATCGTGATGATGAAGACAGCGGTCATGGCTGAGGTGGTGACATTGTGGTGGGGCATTGGGAATGGCGGTGGGGAGACTGGCATAACCTTGGTAATCACTAAGGAGAAAGTCTCCTCACTCAGCCGTGCCTTCATGTATCAGTGACACTGAGATGGTCCCGGCTGGCAGCAAGTAGGTACCAGAAGATCAGAAGGTTATGGTTGGTAGGTCACTGCCACCCTCCTGTCTCCACAGTCTTGGAGGGTTTGAAGGTGATGGCAATGACGTTGACAATGGTCACTCAGGGCTGACGGTAAGGATGATAGTGGTGGAGGCAGGTGATGGCAAAGGCAAGGGCAATGCTGCTGCTGCTGAGGTGGCGTTGGGGTGACAGAGACTGTGCTGGGTGAGGTGGCTGTGACAGGGCCATCCCCAGGTGTACAATGGCACCAGTGCGGAGGGAAACGCGGTGAGCACTGTGTGCTGGGAAGACCCCAAAGCGACCCTGTGCCTCATTTCCCTGTAGCAGCTCCAGCTTGAGAGGGGGATGCTGTCTTGGTAAGAGCAGGCCCTGCCCCAGGTGACCCTCATTGTCTTTGGTGTAGAAAGGGGGCCTTCACTTGCCCCATAAATCAGCCCTCTAAGCTTTCCCCTGTGCACTTTGCTACCAGGTATTCAGGGCCCTAACCCGCTCCTGCCTGTAATACAGAGCTTGGATGAATAAATCACACTCACTATTTATATCAGCAGCGATGTCATCACAGCGCAGGAGCCAAGCCCTGGACTGACCTACCCCGGGGACACGGCCGCCCACCTCAGTATCGCTCAAGCTGAGCATGCTATGATTCAACACAGAGTTTTTAGACAGAGGCTCTTATATCAAAGTGACATAATTTAACAACACTCTTCTCTCTCCCTGGAGCAGGGGCCCCACAGGGTGGCAGACATATGGCCTTGCTGGGAGTGGGGGTGATTCTCAGAGGCAGGCGTGTGCCCTTTCCCTGCATGAGGACCACGGTAGGGTCTCCAGCCCATAATTCTCCTGTCTTGGCATGCACAGAGAGGTAGGTGCTGTAGAGAGCAGCATGGCTGCATTGCCTCCTCCTGAGTGTGGAGAAGATGTACCCAGGGCCTGAGCCCTGCTGGCCTTGCACCCTAAAAGCTGGGGAGATGCATCTCCCAGAAAAGCTGCCTCCAGTGAACTTTTAGCCCCTTAGTGACACATTCTGGCAAGGGCTGCCATGTACCTATCTTGAGCTTGCTACCTGTGGCTTTTTCTTTTTTTTTTTTCTTTTTTCTTTTTTTGAGACAGGGTCTCACTATGCAGTTCAGGTTGGCCCTGAACTCACTATGTAGCCCAGGCTGGCCTCGAACTCATGGGAATCCTCCTGCCTCAGCCTCCCAAGTGCTGGGAGTACAGACATACGCCATCATGCCTATCTACTTACGGCTTCTTACTGTTCCGGGGGTGGAACTCTTGCCCAGGCCTTGCTGTCCTTGGCACAGACAGAGCTTTTGCAGCTAGCCACAACTTTCTTGGAGCATTGGGAAATCATAGCAGTTTCATTAAAGCTACCTCCTTGTGTGTCTTCACATAATGCATGGAGCAAAGGGACGTAGGGTCCATCCTTCCTTCCTTCCTTCCTTCCTTCCTTCCTTCCTTCCTTCCTTCCTTCCTTCCTTCCCTCCTTCCCTTGATGAAATAACACTCCAGAAAACTTTGGGAAAATCTGAGCTAGTCAGCAGAGTGTTCAACCAGGCACCTCCACCCTTGTAGACATAGCAGAACTTTTCCTGCGACCATAAATGACTGTGGAGCTTTTTGGGTTTCCAGTTCTCTGGGGCTGGGAGGAAGGGTCCTGTTTTAATGTTCTAATAGTGAGACTCCTTAGAAGCTCTATGGTTTAGTACATTAAAAATTGTGAACTTTATTGGCATTAAATATTTTTGCTTGGAACGTTAACCTGTAGTAGATAGAGAAGGTAGATCCAGGTCATTTAACTTGTCATTCTGATGGCAGAGCCTGCGTATGTTTGGGATCGCACTAATGGAAGATTCATTATGTCACAAAGTTTCCATCATGTCACAAAGAACAAGTGACACAACATTTGCCAGTATCTTTTGTGTTTCATTTCCTGTTTGGCTCTTGTTTTGAAATGTTTCAAAGCATAGTTGAAGGAATGATGAAGATAATTCCTCTAGGTTTGGGTTCTAAGAACAGGTGGGGGACTCCCCACCACCATCACACCCCCGGTGAGGCACCAGTCCAAGCCTTGCTAGTTCCATCCCCGCTACCAGGCACTAGCTTTGTGTGAGGCAGGTGTAGACCATTTGGAGTCAACGGAAGTCAAGGCGAGGTTTACAGGGGCTTCTGGAAAAGAGAAGCCAGTCCTGCCCCACAGCTGGATATGAAGTAGGAAGCAATTTGCTCCAGGTGCGGTTGGCAGCCATCTTGAGGGGCTGTGGGGAAATGGTATTAGGGCAGGGTCAGCACGGTTGCTGACAAGGAAAAAGAAAGGAGGAGAACTTGGGATGAGGGGCTCAATCTGCCAGTGTTGGCCCCTGCCCTACTGGACTCCATGTTCAGTGAAGAAATATGTGTCATGGTCATTTCAGTCTGAGAGAGAGCTTGTTATCTGAAGAGAAAAGTATTTTGGCATAGTTGTTTGATAGCTTGTTAGTCTTTGTCAAGGGATGGGAAAAATTCTTCTCACACAGAACCAGATAGGAAACAGTTTGGTCTCTGGCCTCTGACGTGTCCACCAAAACAGCCACAGACAACGTGTAAAGGAAGGAGCATGGCTATGTTTCAATAAAACTTTATTTAAAAACAGGTTTGGCATGTGAGCTGTAGCAATTTGTGGATGGGAGACATCTGCAGGTTCTGAGGGCATGAGAGGATTTTTGGAAGATGTGGGTGCTAGACTGACAGGGTGGACATGAGTGTGTGACTTAGGCACACCAATGCACAGCAGGCCAGCCGTCCAAGGCCTATGCACAGAGGAGTATTGGCACACTTGTGGGTTTCCCATGAGGCAGCTTTGAGTTTCCCAAAAGTTATCCTGGCTTCTAGGTCTTGCCTCCAGGGGGCAACATTCTGGACAGCTTGGGTCATAGAGACTGGCTGGGAGAGCTGTCTTCTGAGGTGACCTTGGGGATTAGGATTCATGGGCTCTGGCACATGCGGCCCTTGGAGCTCATACTGTCTGTGTTGCTGTAACAAATCTGCATAGGCTGGGCATTTACAAAACACAGAAATTTATTTCTCATTGTTCCAAAGGCGGGGTGGGGGGAAGCCCACATCAGATCAATGCTCTGGTATCTGGCGAGGGCTGCTTTCTGCCTCTGGGACGGCACCTGGGGCACCATGTCCTCTGGAAGGGAGAAATGCTGCCTCTCACACGGCAGATATGATGGCAGGAGGGACCCCTGTTTCCTCCTCAGGGCTTTCGTCCTGGTGTTCACTTCCTCATGAGGGGGCTCATCCTGACCTTAGCGGCCCCCAGGCTATCACACTGGGGGTTAAGTTTCCAACACATTTTGGGAGAGGCATTTTGGCCAGAGCAAATGTTATGGGCAGAGTCTTGGGAGGGACCTACCGAGGTGTGTAAGCTGGAGTTAGATGGGCAACCCCTCACAGGCCATGTGGGGGCCTGCTGCCCCTTAACCCCTTCAGACAAGACATTTGATGGCCAATCATACCCATCCTGTGACCCACAGGTATAGAGTCCGGGAGCCATTAAACATCCTCACAATGGCTGGTGACCATTTTCTAGGCTGGCACTTGTGCCACTGAGCTGTATATCCCCAGCCCCAGATGACCTTTTTCTAAGCAGGGAACAAGAAGTGTGGAGTACCAGTTAGTGGTACCCATGGTGCGTGGGACAGGAGCAAGAGGGTGGCGGGTAGGCCATGGAAAGCAGAGAGCACCTTTTCACACTGTCAGGAAGGGGAGGACATGGTCCCCAGAAGAAAGGAGCTCCCTCCTTCCCTCTGGGGCAGGGGTGTGAGGGGCACAGGGCAAACTTTCAGAAACCAGGACATCCAGCTAGACGGTAAGGGCCAGCTTGCCCCTGCCCCTCCAAGGCCATCATGTAAGGACTTAATATTTTCACCCTTGTGAATCTGATGTATTTATGGATGAGTAGTACTCAATTTTTATGTCCATATCTTGTACCCTGAGTAACTACTTTAAAGATAACAGCATGTAACGTATTAACTATTTTTATTCTGCTATGATTTTATGAGTTTTTGTTTTACCTTTTTTCCATAAAATTAAGAAAAAATTCCACCCATGTTTTCTTACTTTGAAGTGTAAGCACAAGGCATTCTGGACAGAGAAAGAGGAGAAAAACAAACCAGTGCTGAGTAATATGAAAAGAAATCCATACTTTCAAAAAAAAGATCCAAGCATAGGAAAATTCTTTCTTTTTCTTTCTTTCTTTCTTTCTTTCTTTCTTTCTTTCTTTCTTTCTTTCTTTCTTTCTTCTTTCTTTCTTTCTTTCTTTCTTTCTTTCTTTCTTTCTTCTTTCTTTCTTTCTTTCTTTCTTTCTTTCTTTCTTTCTTTCTTTCTTTCTTTTTTTGTCTTTTTGAGACAGGGTCTCGCTATGCAATTCAGTCTGGCCTTGAGCTCACTTTGTATCCCAGGCTGATCTTGAACTCACAGTGATCCTCCTGCCTCAGCCTCCCGAGTGCTGGGATTACAGGCGTGTGCCACCATGCCCAGCCTTTCTTTCTTTCTCTTCCTTCCTTCCTTGCTTGCTTCCTTCCTTCCTTCTGTCCGTCCTTCCTTCTTCCCTCCCTTTTTCTTTCCTTTCCTTCCTTCCTTCCTCCCTTCCTCCCTCTCTTTCTTTCTTTCAAGGTCAAACGTTTTAGTGAAATTTGTGTTATTTTCTCAGGCTCCGAAACAGGTGACTATGCAGACAGCTTCAGCTTAGGGGTCAGCGACAAAACAAACCACAAAAAGAGCTTTCTAATGATCGTCCCCAAACGTGTTTGTTGAGAGCTTGTTGGTGCCCTCCACTAACCCAACTGCAGCTTGTGCCCGGCACGGCTGCCTTTGGTTTACCCCAGCCCCTGAGTCCCTTTCTTCCCGGCTCTGCCACAGCGGCTGGGGTCTGGCAGACCCTGCATCTGGTTCTCCTTTGTGTCTTCCCTTTGTTTACTTTCCCTAGGAGACAGACAGTTGTTTTATTAACTTCCCCCACCCCCGCTTTGTTTTCTTTGGAGTTTTCAGTTATTTTAATCTTCTGCTCCAGCTCCCAGTCTGTTCATTTACCTTTTCCACTCTGCCTGCTCTCTGGGGGCTGCTTCCAGCCAGGTTGGGGACCCTGCATCTCCAGCTGGGCCCAGTTGCCTTGGTGACTTATCTCACTGTGGTCCTTGGAGTTGTGTGCCTTCCATTCCTCGCTGAGAAGTTTTTGTTGATTTTCCCCCTCTTCTCTGTGTGTTTCTTCATGCCGGGATAGTGGGTGTTTATACACCGTTCGGGAGAGCTACTTTTGAAACCAGAGAACTGTTTGTGAATTCCTTGGGCTGCACGCTGAGATATATTATCTGTGAAATTCCTGTTTTAATGATGGACAGATTTCAGTACAAGGGGTGGGTATTTCAAGGCCTGGCCACCTCTCTGAGGTATTGTGTCACCCACTGTGTGTGCAGAAGAAAAAGTCAACAGGACTCCTTCTGCATAGCACCTTTTATCCTCAAACCGCCTCCTGTAAGCCTAATAAAGAAATAACATGAAAGATCAAAAAATGGAAAGATACATTCACCTATATTATAATTCTTCCTTTCACATTTCTTCCTTTGGTTATTAAATCCTGCAGTTGTGTGATACAAATTGAGACCATTGTGCTGGAAATCCTTAGGAAGAATCCTCTAAATCCTTTCTATCAAAGGGTGGTCCCAGGTCAGCAGCATCAGCATCCCAAGAGGTGATTAAAAGTGCAGAGTTGAGCCTCACCCTGGTCCTGCTGGATCAGAATTTTCACTTTAAAACAGATTTCCAGATGATGAGTGTGCACAGGAAAGTTTGAGAAGGAGGAGCTAACACATTCATGTGGCATCACACCAAGTAAAAATCGGCCAGGTACTTAATCACACAAATAATCAGCAAGAAACCGTGGCCAATGTGTCCAGGTGTTCATTTCTAATCACAAGTAAGTCACTGCGCTCGCTTGGCTTTGCTTTTGATGTGCTTAGCAGGATGAGAATGTCTGTCTTCTTCATCAATCGGAGTCGATGCTAGGGTTTTCTTTTTTTTGGTCAAGTGAAACAAACGGATAATGCACTTTGCACAGCACAGTAAAATGTTAGCAGACAGTTGATTCACTGCTTCATTCTAATTTGGGGGTGTCTGAGCTCTTTCTTGCCAGAGTGTGCGTAATCTAGACAGAAATTGAGAGAAGTCCCAATAGTCATGATGCCTCAGTGACAGGAAATGCCAGAGCACCTCATCTGTCAGTGAGGATAATGATAACTCTTGCTCTCAGGTGCATTTTCTGCCCCTTACCTTTGCCTGGCATCTGAAGGCCCTTCCTACAGGTGAGGAGCTTCTCCCCAGTGGTCTTGGTGGTAAGCAGGACTGCTTCAGAGTAAGAAAGGCTTTGTTGCCTTGCTGGGCTGCCCACCCCCTGCTAGACCAGGGCATTGGGGAATAACCTGGCTTCACCAGAGCTGACCCTAACCGTAGAAATGTGAATCTGGGACATGATATGAAAAAGGGGATGGTGGAGCATTTTTATTTGTTACTGGCAACACCAGACATATGCCATGCTCCATGGCATTAGCTGTTTATGATCTGCAGTCAGGTCCAGCTTCCTCCAGCTCCAGCACATTTCTAAACATTCCCCACTGTTCTTGGAGGTACTCAATATTCCCCTGGCAAATTGCTTTTCTCCTGAAACTACCCAGAAATAGCTTGTGTCCTTTGCCACCAAAAAGCCTGAGTGATCACTCCATCTACCCTACTCTCCTGTCCTGAGGAATGAGATAAGCATACCAGTCCTTGGCTATGGAGAATGGTACTTACACATGCTTCCCACTCATGGAAGCCAAAACAAACAGCACATCTCCTTTTGTTTCAACTTGATAAGCCCTGAATCCCTGATAATCCCTGATAAACCCTGAAACCCTTGATAAACCCTGAATGGTGGATCCTACGGTTCCATGGACAGCTGATCTTACATCGGCAGGGCAAGGAACTCCGTCCCTGGAAGCTCTTCTGCCTGTGGTCAGAGGCCGGCGGTGGGTTCAGATCCATTAAGGAGAATGCTAAGACCCATCCCACTCCTCTCCCTTATCTGTAAAACTAAGCGCAGTGGACTCCCAGGCATCTTCCGCTGTGCTACCCAGTTTGTCCAAAGCCGTCTCCTCCAAAGCTGTTCAGGTCCATCTCTCGATTTCTTTCCTGACCTGCCAAGACGTGGGTGAACAAATTCCCTCTACTACCCCAAGACGCTGAAAATAAAACAGATTTCATCAAGGACACAGCAGAGCTAATGCAAAGGAGCCTACCAGGATCCTAGTTAGGATAAATGACGTGATTAACATGGTTCCTTAGTTAGCCGACAGCACAATCTGTCATTGATAGCCTTAGTCCTCCTTCCAGGGTCATATGCTGCTGATTACCAGTCTGGGGGATTTGAAATACCTTGTCATTATTACTTCGATTCCAAGACAAGCCTCCTTCCAGCAAAAAAGGGGAAAAGATCACCGCATGGCATTTATTTTCAAGATGGAAGCAAGTGAAAATTAACCTTGCATGGAAATGTTTGGAGAATTCAGGTTGTCTCATAATGGTGACTTCTTGATATTACAAAACATCGCCTTTGAATCTCCAAACTATGTGAAAGAAACAGTGCCCTCAGCCCATCATTTCTTTCTTTCTTTTTTAATAAACTTGCAGTTTTATACAAAAACGCTTATTTAGTCTCTGGGTTTCTTTGTCCTCTCTTTAAATTGTGCCTTGTGGAGGAAGAGTGTGGAGTTTTGATCTCTCTGCACTCTGACACTGCCCTCCTTCATCTGCGTTTTTTTGTGTGCGATTCTATGTCCCAGCCTTCCCTGGCATAGTAGAAAAATGCCAACACTCTTCACATTTTGCTGCTTCCTTTTCTTTCCCTTCTAGTTAAGATTTTTGCTGTAGGATCTTGACCAGCCTATGTCCTGGAAAAGCTCTTGTGTGTCTACACTTAGAGATTGTATCTGACAGTTTTGTTCACATATGAAAAGAAGGTGATGCCAATGTCCCTTGATAGGATCGTGGGCAAAACATTGGGATATATTATTTACAGAATACAGGCTGCAGCTGTGGCTCAGTGGTAGGGAGCTTGCCTGGTGTGTGTTGAAGCCCCAGGTTTGATCCCCAGCTGATGGAGAGAGAGAGAAAGGAAGGAAGGGAGGGAGGGAGGGAGGGAGGGAGGTGTGCTTGCTGGCCTCTTACTTTTGCAGTGGCCCATCCTATGTGCAGGACACATATTCTTTTTTCTCTTTCAGCATACCTTTTCTCCCTGAGCGTTTCTTTTTCAGCCCTAAAATCAATGTTAAACTTTTACCAGTTGTCTGACCAAATCTTTGTGTGGGACAGTAACAGCCTACAAAGCACTGCTGGTTGCTAGGACACCCAGTAACAGTGCCATAAACATGAACTAAGATGAATAATATCAAGAATAAAAAGGGGGAGTGGGGAATTAGAAGAGGAGGGAGGGGGAGGGAAGGGTTTTTTTTTTTAAAGAAGCCGTATTATGTACATGTAGCGACTCCCTAAGATGACTGTAAATGCATGTAGTGCAAATATGTACTAATTTTAAGAAAGTCCTCTGGCTTGTTTTTTGCCTGAAACCCTTTGTTATTGTGATGTCCCCAGGGGTCCTATTTCCTGGTGCATATGTCTATGTTTGGAGAATTCTTTTGCCCCAAGCAAGTGTGTACATCCCCTTAAAACCTCCACCATACTGCACGGGCCAAAGACCCTTTTTAACTCAGTGTTGAGACTAAACAGAGTTCTAGCACGCTGCTCCTTTTAAAGCTCCCTTTGGAGATGCTACATCTACCTGCCAACTACTGTTTCTTGAGATAAAGGGAAAGTCTGAGTTTAAAGACGTATGGGGCATTTCCCCACCGTGTGCCGTGCCTGTTATGTGTTAGCTGCTTGCTAGGGAAATCTCTTGGAGCTGTCTCAACTTTTCTCCTTTAACCACTTATTTCTGCTATTTCCATCTCACTACCATCTCACAAACAGTACTGCATTAAAATCTCAGAGGGGATAAACACAACCTGCCTACAAAACTCACATATGTTTGTAAGCACAACATCTTTTGTTTTTTTCCTGGATCTAAAAACTCTTCATGTTCCTCGTAGATAATGAGAAAATCCATAGAAATAAAATCCACCCACCTACCCATCACCCCAGACTTAGGCTACTGGTAATATTTTAATCTTTTAAAGAGATGTAGGCTTTTACACAGTCTGTTTGCCTGACGCTAAAGTGTTAAAAACAGGATTATTCTACTAGTTCAATTTCTACCTCACGCCTGCACGTCCACAGATGAATTTAACACCAGTGCCTTTGGCCCAGGCTTTTTATCCATGCGGTGGCTGTGAGGAGTCTTCCCAGCCATCATTAAGGGATGATTTAACATGTCATCAAGTATATGAAAGGCTCCTCCACTCGGAATAGCAAACAGCTGTTCACCATCTCCAATGCGCCTGGAGCCAGAGGAGGGAGAGGAAGGGCTGGGGCTCTGGGCAGCCCCTGGCTTTGTGGAGGAAGGGTCGATGATTCCTAGAGGGTCCTGGGTGAAACCCATGCCTTGCAGCATGGAGCTGAGACAGCCATATTTTGGCTTAAAACTACAGGCAATCAATTCCTTCCATGGTCCCTCTTTCTCTCTGACTTTTTGGGTTGGTAATTTGCAGTAGGATGGCCACAAGTTATCTCGTTCTTTGTAGGTCTTTGAAATAGCCTCTGTCAACTATAGTCTGGCCAAAAGGCAGCAGGATGGGTTTTGTGATGTCTGGAGTTCTCCTTACACGGATCTCACTGCCATTTGCCCTGAGCTTCCTGTCCCAGAACCCAGCAAGCCTAGGCTTCTGCTGGCTGCCATGTTGCCTGCCAGCCTTGCAGGCTTCACCACATCCTTGGCTGGAGGGCAGCTTTCTTGTTTTACCAGATGGAGGAGGGGAAACAGGGCATGGGGCATGGAGCAGTGTGCCTGTCTAGTCTTCCATCCGCGGGGAATGCATGGAATGTGCTTCATGAGGCACCAAAGTTTTAGGGTGGTGATTGACATCGTTAAAATCTCAGTGGGCACCTGATGGTCATCATGGTAACCCTCCTGATATTGCAGGGGATGAAGTCAAGGCCAGTGAAGGCCAAGTCACCAGTAAGGTAACAGTGAAAGATAAATATGAGAAAAGATGCTGATCTAATAGCTTTTACAATTTGAATCAGTATTATGCCCATCTCAGGAGGTCATGCTACATACTCATGCAAGCTGAGAGATTTCAGAAGACTATGAAGAAATGTGGGTAGTTTGGTGGATTGACAGCTGGTGGTCAACTCGTAACACCCAGCTGAACTGAACCAGCATGGTGCTGGATGTGGGAGGCCCACCTGAGGATTGTTGCCAGCAGCATAAGAAGCAGAACTGGCGAGGAAAAGAGGCTGTTGGGAGCTGGTAGAAACTGTTGAGAAGCTGTTAGAGAGTTGCTGGTTCTCATGGGCCATTCTGCTGGAAGACCTTGTAATGCTGGCTTTCCTGATGAACCTGGTTGTTCTTACTGGAGGAGGCGCTCAAGGCCTCATTGTCACTGAGAATGGCTATGGTTTACCGGGAGAGCTCTGGTCCTCACTTTGAGCATCACTTCTTGGCTCCAGAGGGAAAGATGTTGCACTGCTCAGTCTCCTGGAGAAGTTTGTTGAGTTGGCTTTCCTAATGGGAATTTGGCTGTCCTCATTACTGGAGGGGCTCAGGATCTCACTGTTGCTGAGGATGGCTGTGGTAATTTTTTGGGGGAGCTCTGGTTCTTACTTTGAGTGTTGCTTCCTGGCTCCAGTGCAGATCCCTCAGCCTGCTAGCACAGATCCTTCTCCCACTGGCACAGACTTTCCAGCTTCTACCACTGACCTTTGGGCCTTCCCAGTGCAGATTCGTGAAATAGGCCTGCATGAGATATTGTCATGGGCTCTAGGCCTCCAGTTGGACTTGTGGGAGGCATTATTATGGGCTCTAGGTCTTCAGCTGGACTCATGCAGGACATTTCTGTGGGATCCAGGCCCTCAGCTGGATTCTTTGGTCTTTAGTATCTGGACAGATTTCTTGTATTCTCTCTTTCTTTCTTTTCTTTTTGAGACGGGGTCTCACTGTGCAGTTCAGGCTGACCTTGAACTCACTTTGTAACCCAGGCTGGTCTCGAACTTGCAACGATCCTCCTGCCTCAGCCTCCCGAGTGCTGGGATTACAGGCGTGTGCCACCGCGTCCGGCCTTGCACTCTCTTTCTGTATATGATTCTTTGGGTGACTATTATAAATAATCTTATAAAATATGTGTCCTGTAGTATATTGTTCCCCTTGCAAAAAACCCAAACCACAATAGGTAGAAATTTTTCATGTAAAGAGAGCCTCAAACCTACCTAAAACCCAAGGTAAAATAATTTTGAGAAGAAAAATCCCTGGGTCTTGGAGTGTAGCTTGTTGGTAGAATGCTTGCTTAGCATGTGTGAGGCCCCAGTTCAATCCCTAGCACTGCAAAAAATTAGAGAGGGAATTCTCTGTGAGTGGACTATATATACTAGGTGCTGTTGGTGCCCTTTCGGACCTTTCAGTCCTTACTTCAGTATGTGCCAAGATCATGCTGCCACTTCCTGCTAAAAGCACACATGGCTGAGCATGTGAGGTTTTTTCTTGTCTAAAGAGCAGGTCAAAGATTCCCAGGAGTCCTCTGCTCAGGAACAGTCCCTATAATACACAGGAGGGTAAATCCCCTAGCCACTCTACCCTTCAGGGGCACAGTCCCAGGCAAATCCTCAGGCTCTCTATTTGAGAGATGGCCAAAGAAATATTAGATGGGGCGTGGGGAAGGGAGATGAGGAAAGGAAGGGAGCCAGTGCTGGACATCTCACCACTGGGAGATACCAGGTAGCACCTATGGGCTCAGTCCCATGGAGAATTCTGGGAGACAAAGGTCAGCATTACCCACCTGAGGGGCAGAGAGGAAGTGACATCACACAAGATTCACAGTGCAAACCTACACAGGATGGTTGGGTTGTCTACTCAGAGCCAGAAAACCTGGGCAGGTGCCCATGCTCTTGTAGGTATGCAGCTCAAACACCTGTCCTGCAAAGGGATAGAAAGGGCTGGGAAAGAATGGGTCCACAGAGCACCTATTCTGACTATGCCAGGGCCTCTGGTCTTAGTGATTCCATGAGTCCTGGGTAGTGAATACGCCCTTGTAGGGGATTGACAACCGGTGGTCAACTTATAACCCCTATCTGAACTGAGTAAGCTGGTGCTGGGCGTGGAAGGCCCACCTGGGGATTGTTGCCAGCAGCATAAGAGGCCGAACTAGAGAAGAAGAGGCTAGGCTGTTGGGAGCAGAGAAAGGCTGTCGGGAGCTGGTAGAAGCTGTAAGAAGATGTTGGCTCTGTTGGAGGAGTTTGTCATGCTGGCTTTCCTGATGAACTTGGCTGTTTTCATCCTCCAAGGAGCTTGGGACCTCGTTGGCACTGAGAATGGCTTTGGTTCACTTTGGGGGAGCTCTGGTTGTGGGAAAGAGAGGTCCAGAGGTCTGGTTGACGGCCGTGGCAGAGGAGCGGGTCTGAGCACACTCGGACTCATCATGTCCTCAGCACACCGAGTGAGTCGCCCTGCCTAGGCTGTCCCGCTCTGACCTCTTACTTCCGCACAGCCCCTGGCCAAAAGTACCGTCTCCAAACCACGCCCCTAGCCCACCTCCATTGCCACGCCTCTAGCCTGCTCAATAAAATGCCTGGTACTTCTGCAATAAATCGGATCTGCACCATCAGCCTGGTCTCTGGTGTCTTCTTTGCACCATGTTGCTGCTTACCACGGGCCCAGGTCCCTCGACCCAAGGAGGTTCAACCTCATCTGGTCCTCACTTTGAGCATTGCTTCCTGGCTCCAGAGGGGAAGATGGTGCACTGCCAGTCTCCTGAGAAGCTTGCTGCGTTGGCTTCCCTGATGGGAACTCGGCCATCTTGATCATCAGAGGAGCTCGGGACCTCAGTGTTGCTGAGGATGGCTGTGGCACCTTTCCGGGGAGCTCTGGTTCTTCTGAGCTTCACTTACTGGTTCCAGTGCAGATCTCTCCTCAGCCTGCTAGCACAGATCCTTCATCCCACTGGCACAGACTGCCTAGATTCCACCACTGACCTTTGGGCCTTCCCAGCACAGATCCGTGAAACAGGACTGCATGAGATATTGTCATGGGTGCTGGGCCTCCAGTTGGATTTGTGGGAGGCACTGTTATGAGCTCTAGGTCTGCAGCTGGACTCATGCAGGACATTTCTGTGGGATCCAGGCCATCAGCTGGATTCCTTGGTCTTAGTATGTGGACAGATTTCCTGCACTCTCTTGTATATCATTCTTTGGGTGACTATTATAAATAATCTTATAAAATATGTGTCCTGTATTGTTTCCCCCTGTAAAATATTCCTCCAAACCATAACAGCCCTGTAACCCATTGTACAGTTGGGGAAGCTCAGACTAAGCAACTTGCTGAATACTACTAGGAAGTGGTAGACCCTGGATTTGCATCCTATTCTTTTCTATGTTCTCTTGCTATACCCTGAGATTTACAGATGTGTTATCAACTGTGGCCCTGGACTTGGGATGGTACCCACTACCATATCCTCAGCCCACCCACCTCACAGCAAGTCCCGCACTCCTCCTCTACACACGGGCCCACACTTCCTTCTTGTGGCTCTTGTTTTCACTTAAATTTCAAGAATCATGTCTACAAATACTATTCCATAGCAGGAAATGAGGAGGGATGGGGTGAGGGGCACCAAGCTCTCCTCAGACAATGACAAATGTCTGTAGTATGACCATGGGTCTGTGCCAGGGTTGTTGGCTGAGCTGCTCAGGGTGGAGTCTATACAAAATTTGAGTTTTTGTCCAACCCAATCAGCACTCCTGACATCCCTCTTGCCTTGTTTGGTGGCAATGTGAACTTTAGCCTCATTTCCCTTCAAGTTCTTTGAGGGCAGGGGTTGAGCCTTCTTTGCCTTCATGTCCCTAAAGACTCCAGAACATTACATCAGCAGCCATAGCTGCCTACTGAATGATGTGGCTGTGAATGGTGATGCATGATGAATGGGGTGTGTGTTCTAGACCCAAGCTTCCTGGCTGTGTGCTTGCTTAGGAATTAACTTTAGGTTGTTGTTAATCTTTTGACTAATTGTTATGGACTTGTTGAAGCTAACAAGAGAGATGATGTTGGCCCTTTGAAGGGACCTGGACATGGTAGTTAAGCCTCAGACATTCAAAGTGGAGGTTTCACCCTACTCCCTTGTGTCAGGCCATGTGGGGGGCACTGGGACAAAGATAAGGAAGCCATGGTCTCCATCCTTGAGGCACTCACCCCCAGTGGAGACAGGGGACAGATTCACAAACAGACATTGCTCAGTGATACAAGCATCCTATGGCAGCATGTGGGCCACAGGTTTGCCACCACTGGTCTAGACTGACACTCTGGGGTCTTATCTCTAGAAAGTAGGACCAGATCAAAGTCGGGAAGCCATGGCCAGGCCCTGAGTCCCAAATTCACTGTTACCTAGCTGTGTGACTCTTAGCAAGTCACTGCCCAGCTTGGGCTCACAGTTCCTCATCTGGAATTACAAGGTCAGCCTGAAATATGTTAAAGATGCTCGAAACTTCATGGGAACTGTTTAACTAGCCCCCCTTCCACGTTGTCCAAGCCAGGGCCAGTAGACATCTCAGCTTTCCCTGCATTCCACAGGAGCTCTAATCCCACCCACTGGCAGCCCACACCAGAGACAAGTCTCCCAGTCAGGATTTCCTTTTGTGGTGCTACCCCGGGTCCCCAGTTCTGCAGTTTCCATTAATTTCCTTCAACCTGTCCTGTGGGGGAAACTTGTGATTACTGATAATTCTAGTTAATCCTTTAACTAGAAAAAGGAAACTAACCATCTAATAGGCAAAATGAGGGAATGACTTGGCACACCATCTGCAAAATATAAACCTAAAATAGTCCGGAGTGTTCTCCAGGAGGCTGCAGCCATTAACACCCAGAGAGCCAGCTACTTTGGGGCCTGTCTTCTGGTGGCGGGCAGACTTCCGTGCCAGAGGGGCAGGCACCTTCCCTCTTTGTGGCATAATCACTTTCCTTGCTAAGATGGAAACATCTCAAGCCCTGTAAAAAGCTTTCTGACATCTCTCTGAGTGGCTGGCCTTCCCTCCTTTCAGAAGATGTCATGGTTTATTAATTCTTTGCAGAAGCAATAAGAACTGGGTATTGGCTTAATTTGGGCCAATTTACTGTTATGGTAGAAAAATTGGCTCTGTCTCCTTTTATTCAACGCAAGGGATGATAGCTCCTCCTTTAACCCCTCCTGTGCTGGGCTCTTCCTCTATTCCTTCCTACTTGTGTGACATTGGGAAGGTTGTTTAACCTCTCTGTGTCTCAGTTTCCTTCATTTAAAACCAGGACAATCGCACTATCTGTTTGGTAGGATTTTTTGAGTGACTGTTAAATTGCTGAGTTATTCCTGTCTAACAAATTGTTCAAATGGACACACTGTTTTTAAAAATTTTTGATATTTCACCCTGCAAAACTCCAGAACTTCAGATTCTCACAAATAGCTGGACACCATGACAACCTTTTGTCCACCTTCTTGCACAGAGTGACTGACTCAAAGGGGCCCCTTCGAAAGGATGCCCTGTACTGACTAGGTCTCTGGACTTATCCATTCTCTAGGGGTAGGAAGGGTCTTTTTTCATGGTGACGCAGATCAGGGGGCTGCAGATTAAGTGGTGGGGGGAGCCAGAAGACCTCAGCCTCAGCCCACACTTTTCCCTAGAGTAGGTCTGTGACCCTGAATTTGGTATGGTGGGGGCCAAACTCCTGCTCCCAGGAAGGCTACTCTGCCCACTATATTCCCACTCTGCCATTTATGTCCCACTCTGGTCCTATTTATTAACCTTCCTGGCTGGGTCACATCAGTATGAAAGGGGTCAGTGGACAAAAGCACACGGAGACCAGAAGCACATCCTGGACTGTCTGTGGTGTATTGAGCCACAGGAGTCAGCTAGGCACCCGGGTCTCTAGAAAACAGCGGGCCACTGGAAACTTAAATATCCCTTGATGAGGCCAGGTGGTTTCTCTTGCGATTGGAAGGAGGTGGCCTGAAGATTTTTGGGACCTTTTGGGGACCTCTAAGGCCTGCAGAGCAGGAGCTATAGAGCCCTGAACTGACCATCATGATGCCTGGGGTCCCACCTAGAAGCCAGTGAGGCTGCCGTTCCACAAGCTGGGGAAGCTGTGCAATCAGTGTTGGCCTTTCCTGCAGGGCAGGCACCTGAATGTGCAGGCACCTGCATAGGTAGCCACACTGAGCTTGAGCAGAGCCGTAAACTTGGCTGCAGATTAGGAGACAAAACAGTAGCTCAGGGCAGGCATTTCCCGTCTCTCATTCAGATATAGACACCAGGGCGTGGCGTCCAGTGCAAACTTTGTAGCCCACTTCTCACAATCCAGTGAAGCCCACTTCTCCACAATCCTGCACTGGGTCGTGGCCACCCTCCTCCTTGGCCTCTGATCCGTACTTCCTTTAAGGTGAGAGTGTTGCAGTCTTTTCTATACCGCTCTTCACCTGGGGTCTCTTTCCCTCTCCCACTCCCTCCTGCGTGGTGGGTTGGGGAGGGTGAAAAGGTGAGGGGCCACAGGCCCACCCTCACCTCCTGGACCCAGTCTTAGCCCATGCCAGCCCAGTCAGCCGGCTGCACACTGGCACAGAGAACAGGTGGGATGTTTGGGTGACCTCAGACCTAGTCAGCAGGTGACAGGGGGAAGGGGTAGGGAAGAGGCGTGGTCACAGCCTCACACAACTGGAGGAACCTTGGGGATTCCATAGGCCATCTCAGCCTCGCTGTGCAGTGGGAAGCTGAGGTCCAAAGACAAGAAGGGGTTCCTCAAAGTCACAGAGAGCCGGGGAGCAAACCCTCCCCGACTCCTCGCCAGGGCTCTTTCCCATGCATAGCAGACATCTGGTCTGCAGCAGTCTGGAAGCAGAAGGTGTGAAGAACCAGCATCTTTGCCTGCAGCTGTGTGATGAGGGTCTCGGGAAGTGATTCGCTTATCTCTGTGTCACCAGCACTTGTCATGGTGCCTGACACATAGGAGACACCATTTCATTGTTCACGGGGCCTCACCACAGTGACCTTCAAGGGAATTTGTCTTATAAAAGAGTTTTCGTGAGTGTCATCTGTCTTATAATGTACCCAAGTCATTTTGGCAGGGAAAGGAAATAAGGGTCTTACGTGTCCTGTGCATCTTCTTGTAAAAGCATTCAAGTACTTCATGCATTACACCAATAATGCGTATTTATTATAAAAAAATCAGATAAAAAAAATCAACATCTTAACTGTGTGATGAAACCTGAGTCTAGGCAGTGTGGGCCTGGGGCCCTGGAATATCCGGGATATCAGTCACTTTTTCTGTTCTGATCTCTGTTGGGCAGGGCTACAGCCTGTAGCTGTTTCCCTCCAAGGCTGCTCCCTTTTCTAGAAGGGCAGCACCAGCATGTGGTGACAGTTGGCTCCTGGGCCTCACAGCCACCGAATACCATCTAGGGCTAGAACAATGAGGCAGTTGGACCCAAGCGAACCCAGCCTTGACACCAGGCATCACCACCACAGACGCATCCTGGGTCTGGGGCACAGAGCCTCAGGAGGCAGAGCAATCTCTATGTGTCACACGATGTCTGGGAGCACCCTTAACAATCCTAAAATGGACAAGGAGATGTACCCAACTCTTTTACGCTGTAGCTATCTCCTGCCCGACCCAGTGTGGTGAGAACCTAGAAGGTGTAGGCTTAAGGCCCAGGCTTCGCACATTTGGCCATGTGACATCCATAGCACAGATTGCACCACTTTCTGGGCTGAGGGCTCCCCTCTGCAAAATGTGGAACATCTGGCCTTTCCAGTCATAGGGTGCTGGAGGACCCGGGCTTTGAGAGTGTGGGGGACCTTGGGGGGAATGCAGAGTCTTGTCTTCCTGCTGCTTCCTCTCCTGCCTCCTGTGCGGCGTCCCCAGCTCCTTCGCAGCCTCCCTCATGGCCTTCCAAAGCTAAGCTTCACAGCTGTGCAGGACGATAGGCGATGCGTTGCCTCTGCCGCAGAGACCTGCCCTCCGATAAGCCAATGGGGAAATGGCTCAGAGGGATGAGGACCAGACTGGACACGGAAACTGAATATTCCTCCAGGACAGCGGGAAACTTTAGCTTCCAGCCACAGGTTTCAGAGGAAGCCTCACCAGAGGAAGTGGGGTAGACCTGGGGTCAGGCGGGAAGGCCGGTAGCTGTGCTACTGACATCTGCTGCTGTCATCTGGGGGTGCAGCACCACCCCCAACACAGGCAAGCGGATCAAAGTTCTCCCTCAGAGGGCCTTGTGCTTTCCAACCTCGGATCCTGATGCAGGATCTGTAAGCAGGGGCCGGAGAGATGGACTTGGTACTGCCATTTCCAGCAGGGGGAAACTGAGGCACAGAAAGAGCTGAGGTGGTGTGTGGGATGAGTGCTATTCTGAGCAGAGCTTTTAATATGCTCTTCTCTGTCCCTCCTATGTGCATGCCTGTGTGCGCACACACACATGCATACACACACACACACACACACACACACACACTGAGTTTTACAGCTCTCTAAAATTTATGAGGAGAGCTCAGTACCCGGAGATCTCTTAATTAAGCAGTCTTCCCCGAGGAGAAAGGAAATGGGCTTCCATATTCTTAGCACCGACAGGGATAGCATGATTTACTGCCCTGGGCTGGTGTTTCTCCTCACATCGGCTCCCCTCTGGAACAAACATCTATCACTTTGAAGGTGGTTTGAATGCCTCTCTTCCCTCTGGACCCCCGCCTTCTGCCCCTTGGGTCCTCAGCCTTTCCTCTGATCTTTGTCCGTGGCCCCAAAGGCCAGGGCCAGGCTGCAACCCTGAGCACTCAGACACCCCACCGTCACCTGGCCTGTCCGTGGGGACATCCAGCGCACTCTGGGCTGGCACTGAGGGGCTGCCCCTGCCCTTGTGGGGACGTGGGGCCGGTGCCTGGAAGATATATGGATTTAATCAGGCTCCTGACAGGTAAAACACCAAACAGTGAAGATAGTCTGTTCTCCCGAAATGTGGAGGATCGAAGCCCAGTGTTTACTTTGGAATTGAATGAATAACATTGTTCTGGGAAAGGAAATTAAAAAAAGAAAGCAGGCTTGTAATTTGCAGTGGGGAGGAGAACAGTCCTGAAGCCTCCTGCCCTGGCCCAGGCCCACTCCTGCAAAGCCTGGCTCTGTCCTTTGCTGTTAGACCCTAAACGCACCCTGGCGACCAGCAACCAGCACGTCTTCCCAGCCTCTCAGCCAGAGTCCACCCAGCTGCCGAGGGTGCACAGCTGCAAGGCAAGAGGCTTTTTTGATTTTGGTTTTTCTTTAAAAATCAAAATCAAATACCCTTGAAATTCTGAATGCTTCGAGACCCACTGAGGCCGGTTACTGGGGTCAGGATGGGGAGGGACACCTGCCTCACCCTACCAGGTCGGGATAGACCCACCAAGCCCCTAAAAGCCAAACCTAACAAAGTACACCCCTCTGCTGGGCTTGAGGAATCCCTTCTTGGAGGAGAAGGTCGAATCACTTTTAAACACTTGTGATGGGGAAGAAGAGTGGTTCTTTGGTTCCGGAGGGCTTTGTGGGTAGCGGAGCAGTCACTGGCTGAGCTGGGGGAGGCCATGAAGGATAGCAAGGGGGCTCCTGGCCAGCCGTGAGGGATCTCATGTTGGAAAAAAGCACTTCTGTGCCTGGCAGAACCACTTGGAGCCCTGAGAGTCCCCAGCCCCCTGCCTGGAGTTGTCCCAGTGTGAGGCTGGAGGAAGGGCTGTTCACTAGGCTGCTGAGTCGGGAGGGTCCCCGGGAAGAGTCTGGAGTAGGACCCTTACCCTTGTCTGTGGCTGGGTGGGCAGGGCACCCATCTCTCTGGCTCCATAAACTAAAGCCCAACCGGGCCACCTGCCCACCACCTATCTGGGGCCTAGTTTGGCAGAGTAAATGGAAGGCCACTTTGAACACTTCAAGGTCTGGTCAGGGCCCAAGTTTTGTTACTAGGCTTCAAAGTCGGAAACTCCATAAAAAGTTCACTGGTGAGCTGGCTGTGCCTGATTGTCGCCAGGGAGCAGAGCCCAGTGCAGCACCCGGGGCCCTGGCTCTGAGTGGAACAAGAACACATGTGTGGCCCTGGGGAGGGCGGGGGGGGGCCGGACTCCAGACCCCACTTATGCTTTCTCTTTTGAACCACTTCAGAATTATGAAAGAATGATATAGCAGCATCAATCAGAACTGGAAAAGAGAAGAGAAAAAAAAAATACTCCAATAACATTTCTGGTCACTTTTTTCTTTTTTGAGACAGGGTCTTACTATGTAGTTCAGGCGGGTCTTGAACTCACTATGTAGCCCTGGCTGGCCTTAAACTTGTGGAGATCCTCTTGCTTCAGGCTCCAAGTGCTGGGATTACAGGTGTGCACCAGCATACCTGATTACTAGGTGCTTTTCTTATGTGTACTTCTTATATACTATCAATCAGCATATGCATGCAAGTAGGCTGCTTCACCTTTTAAAAAAAGAAGCATTAAATCATAAGCATTCTCCCATTTCTTCAAGACTGCAATGTTCTGGAAATGTGAGTGACTTGTTGCACATTGAGATCTTTTACAGTTTTTAAAAATATTTTTATAAATAATATGAATATGTTTGTATTTCCCCATGACCGGTCCCAGTTTCTCTTGTTTTTAAAAGTAACTTTTTCCTGATTATAAAAGTAACACATTTTTAGTTTTAAAAATGTAGACAATCCAGGAAGCATACAGAAGTTAATAAGAGTCACCTGTCATGGTCGCACCAAGAGGCTCACTGTTAACCTTGGGTGTATTTCTTCGCGCGTATATTAGAAACAGGATCGCTGCCACACAGGAGATTTATAGGTCCCCAGGGCCGGGAGATAAAATTGGCTGAGAAAATATTATTTCCAGGACAGGCTTGAGTGCGATATGTATGGACGTGAGCTGGATGACATTTCGTTCAGCAGGTGGGTGCCCAGCCCAGGGGCAGTGATGTGGCTGCCAATGTGGTGGCCTTGCTGGGGACAGTTCTGGTCACAGGAAGCCACTGCAGAGTGAGCACACAGAGCTCTGATTTATGGTTATGCTAGTAAACACAGGACACTAGTAAGTGTCCCTCAGTGTATGCTGCAGAGTGGTGGAGCCTGGGGCCTGGCCTTCCCGCAGCCTCTACTAATAAATCCCCTTCTGCTCCAGGGTGTGGCCACCGGGCTGTGCCTCAGTGGGGTCCCCTCTCCCCAGCACTACACCCCCTTACCTTGCCCAGGAGCAGAATCTTTGGGGTCCCCCAACCTTCCCATAATGAGTGCATGCTTGAGGGATCCAAAGGCTGAAGAGACAGGAAAATGGGATGGAACTGGGAAGGGAAGAACCCCCAAACCCACCCCATGACCCTCTCTGCTGGCAGCTTCGGCGGCCGCCAGGGAACCCTTTCACCCAGATGGCGTGTCCCGTGGCATCTCCTCAGGACCTCAGGAAGCTATGACTGCAGGCCTGGAGGAGTTACCCTATGCACACATCTGTGCCCTCAAAGGGTTCGCAGGCTCATGGTGGAGCTGGGCCCACAAACCTACCATTCCACCGGGTGAGCACAGCCCCTGTTGTCCCTTTCCTGTCCCCTGGGATCCCACTGAGCGATTCAAGCATAAGTGTGACAGTGGAAGGCCAGATGGGGAACTCCAAACCCGAGAGGGCTTTGGAACCATCTGGACAGCTTCCAACAGCACAGCATCTAAGTTAAAGGTCTGGAATAGGACAGAGGGATCTCCATGACTGTAACTCTGGAGACAGTGGCCGGCAGATGGGCTTGAGACCTTCTCGGGGTCTGGTCTCAGGGAACAATGAGCAGAGTTCAGCGTTTCTCAGCCACATCCTGAGCAGGAGGAGGGAGAGTTCAGCCGCTGCCCGTCCTGGGTGCCCCTCTTCTGTGGCTGCCACCCTGTACCTGGCCCCGCCATTCCCCCAGCTGTCCCTGTCCTCTCCTGTGCCCCAGTCACACCCTTCCTTCCTGGCTGCCCTAGCTCAAGTCCCACCTACCTGAGGCATCTCCCCAAGTTTCAGACAGTGGGGTAGTTCCAGGGAGCAGGCCATTTTGGTGTCCTTCAAGCCTTGGTTCAAATGTCAGGGAGTCTTTCCCTGTGCACCCCCCTCAAACTCACCTCTGCCTCCAGGCTCCTGACCCCAGACTCCAATCAGAACCGCCCTGCGCCCTTTGTTACCTTCTAATTCACCACCTCACTCACTCATTCATTCTGTTTCTCATCTTCCTCCCAACAGTGCAGCCTAAGTCCCCGGGAAGCAGGGCTGCCTGTATCTCCCTGATGGAGGCAGCACCAGGCCAGAGCACAGTGCCCGACACACAGTAGGTGCTTCTGAAAAGTGTGTTGAGTGCTTGGCTTTCAGCAACGCCTTCACATGCGGTGCTGCTCTCTAGACGCCGTTTGGTTGGTTGACTGACAAATCCAGCCAACTCTGAGTAAGCCTATCTCCTCGTCTTCCAGAAGACAGATGGATGGCCGGGGCTAGCAGACTTATTCTTCATGGCTGAGGGAGGGAGCTGTGTTGGACTGTCACGGCCTTCCCAGCTGGGCTGAAAAATGCCTTTGGAATCAGACGCCGGGAGGCGATGGGCCTGCGCCAGGACTTCCCAAAGAGCTGGAGTCAGGGTTGGCTCCGTCCCTCGTTTGTCAGCCCCAGCACACAGACAGAGGCCTTCCACTGCCAAGGACTTTGTTTTATTGTCATTGCAGTTGGCTTCCCTTTGGGCTGCAGCTGCCAGGGCAGCAGCCCTTGAGCCGGGGACACTGGGCTGGGTAATAATAGCAATTCCATAATTCTCACCCGAGCCACACTGGAAGGAAGAGCTGTTGGAGGTGGCTGAGAACCCAGAGCCCAGCAGAGGGCCAGCAGCAGCAGGAGGGGAGCTGGTATGAGCTGTTCTTCTATGCTTCCTCCCAGCCCCCGCCTTGGACTTGGCCCGAGAACTTCCTGCAGCCCAATCCCAGTTCAGTTTTTCCAAAGCTTGTCAGAGAAAGAGGGCTGGGATGTTTTTCTTAAGTCCTGGAGACACAGCTGAGGATTCTCAGGTGGGAGATTCTGACGTCAGCCTGTAGATCCTGCCACACACAGACTGCATTGTGGGCAAGAGGGCTGTTGCCTGGGGCATGTTTGGAGACTTACCCTGATACACGCACCTCTGTGAACTCTGGAAAGAGGTGCCACCAGCTTGAGACATCACCCCAAGACTATTCTCTTCACTCCCAGGCCATGAAGCCCTATGAGTGGGGGACAAAGAGGCTTTGCACCAGCCCTGGTCTGAGACACCCTGGAGTCTGCCCTTGGTGTGGCTCTGTTATGCTGTGTGGTTGTCGGGAGACCCTGATCCTTACTTGGGAAGAAGAAATTATGTCCTGAAAGCTTCCTTCAGAGGCCTCCTTGTGCCACCTGGAGGTGAAGCCAACAGCATGAAGAGCTCAGAGGATCCTCCAGCCACAGTGTCCATTCAAGGGGGCAGTCAAGGAGGTGAACGTGTAGACACAAGTCCCAAAGAGACACAGGGAGCTCCTGTGATCAGTAACCACGCAATCTCATGCTGTCCATCCCTTCAAGCACACATTCAAGGCCAAGGAACATTCAGGCCCTCAACACTGATATCTATTTACACCAGTCTTTCCCCAACCCACACTGTACCAAGGAAACTCATGTGATACTGCACAGAAACAGACTTCTAGATCCAAAAACAGAGGGGACACCGCCTGCCTTCCTGGAGTTGACAGCACATGCTAACCTATGAAAGGCTCTGAGAAGCTCTGCACTCCCCAAGTCTGTCTCATTCTACAGAAGGCAGAATTTCCCAACTCAAGCCCTTTCCCTTCATGACCTTTAATATCTCTTAGTACGGGGCTTCCCAAGTAACCCACTGGGGAACAGCTCCTGAGGACGCGTTTTGGCAATACTAATGTTCAGAGCCTGGTACTCAGCATGGAGGAGCCCAGACCCTCACAGAGTTAAAACTGCATGGAGGTTTGGCTTTAAGGTGCCTGGACTTCAGCACCAACTCCAGTCACACTCTCTGGTGCTGCCATTTATTTACCTAACGCCTGCAAAGCAGTGGCCCAGACCGCCAGGTCTGATGTCTCTTCTCTATCACCTGAAAGGTTACAGCTTGTCAAATCCTCTACTCCCCACATTTGACATTTCCTCTCCTCATGTCCTAGTCCTCCTATGACTCAGTGAAGATAACTCCAAAATCATAATGACTTCCATTTGTACCTACATCTTAATCACTATAGAGACTTTCCTGCCCGTGTTCAGGCCACACACTTTACTGCCCGTCCACAGCTATCGACAGTGTCTAGGCTCCCAGTTGGGCACTGCTGATACTGGTTTGAGAAAGAGTCATACAAAAAAAAAGACAGATAAGGGCAGGGGATTTAGCTCAGTGGCACAGTGCCTGCCTGGTAAGCATGAGGTGGTAAGTTCGATTCCGCATACCAAAAAAAGAGAGAGGGAAAGAGTCACAAGAAGTTAGCTGTGGTGTCAGAGTGATGAGGCAGTGGCTGTGGGGTCAGTGCAAGATTGGATACAGAGGCTGTAGGACAGTGGTTATCTCATCAGTCACACGGAGGTTGGTGCAGACACATTTGATTATGAGACAACCCTACACAATGGGCAGAGTTGGTATCCTTACCTCATTGCTGCTGCTCTGAAGAAAGTGATGCCCAGAGAGAACTGGGCACTTGTCTGAATTCATTTGGATCCTCAGAAATAGGATGTTGAACTGAACTCAACTCTCCTAGGCCCAGGTCACTTTTTCATCTGCTCTGGGACACCAAGGCTGTCCTCCTAGGTTAAGGTGGCTAACTTTCGTGGTGATCAGTTCTTAGCACTTTGTCACACACACACACACACACACATCCTAACATTGCAGTTTTGCTTTCCTGCATCCTTGATTTCCATTGTAAAATCTCTTCATTTAAACATTTCTCTCCATTCTCCTGTAATTATTTTCTTCACCTCTTTTGAATCTTGCTGTAGATTTGCTGCTAAAGTAGAGTCATTTGAGTGTAGAGTGTCTCACAGCCTAGATTTCACCACACATCCTCATGGTGCTTTTCAGCATGCTTCCTCCCTGGGTATTTCTGGGAAGTTGGTGGTAGGACCTAGGGCTTGACCACATTCACTAGATGATAGGTAGTGTTTGCTCTTTCCTCAGGAGACACATATGTTCTGGCTGTTTCTCTTTTTTGTGCTGTTTAGCTGTGGATCTTTGATGCCTCGATTGATTAACTGATGAATCCATGCAGTCTACTCTCTGCCCCAGGGCTTTGCCTCTGTGCTGTGCCCTTTGGAGTGGCCCTGTTTTTCTGATGTCCCACCTTCTCAGCCACTGCATCCAACCCTGGCTGTTATATTCAGGCCAGGTGCTCCAAACCTCTCGTTGACTTGTGACTAAGTTTCAGGGTTTGCAGTATTCTTGTTTGACAACCTTGAACTGTTATGGAAGTTCAAGGAAGGACCTTGTGGAGACTCACCCCACTGCCTGGCTTGTCAGCCTGTCTCAGGGCCCTTTTTGTAATGGATCTGGTCACAACAGGAAATTGAGTACCACAGTCAAGAGAAGCCTCTGTCAATGAGGAAAGAATATATTCAACAAATGGTGCTGTGAAAACTGAACATCTATATGCCAAAATAATAAAACTGAATCCCTGCCTCACACCATATGAAACATTAATGGATTATAAGTGGAAATATAAAACCTAAAACTTTGAAACTCTTAGAGCAAAACCTGAGCATATTTTCATGGTCTTGAGTCGGGAGAAGTCTTCTCAGATACAATGCCAAGTGCAAAAGAAGAGAGATAGATAAATTGGACCTCATGAAATGTAAAACTTTTGTGCTTCAAAGGACCCCATGAAGAAACTGAAAAGATAACTCATAGGATGAGAGAAAATATTTGCCAACTATTTATCTGATAAGGGGTATATATCTATATCTATATCCTTACAACTTAATAAGAACAATAAGCAAAGGATTTGATTAGATATTCTTCCAAAAGAAAGCATACAGTAAATCCTTGGTTTATAAAGAAGTTCCATTCTGGGAGAATGTTCATAAGTTTGACAAAGTGAGTGTCATACTGCATTTTCACTTTCATCTCCTTGGTTATTATTTTGCACTTCCTAGAATCCCCTCCACATCACCACTGCTTTTCCTCTTGCTACCAGACATCCTGGGCTCTGGTTGAGCACCGCACACTATCACACTGTACAGCAAGTGCAGAGCAGCCCAAGTGTGACATTGTCTGGGTGACACGTGAGCTACTTTGGCAATTTGTAATGCCAAAACTGCGAATGCTTGTAATGCAAGCTCCTTTTGTATCTGTGAAGGTTTGCAACCTGAATGTTCTGAAGCTGGGGAGTTACCGTACATGTACAAAAGATCAATAAGCACATGAAAAATGTTCAACATTATTAACCAATAACAAACTGTGGCTCAAGACCACAATGAGATATACTTCACTCCACTATGATGGTTATAATCGAAACAGTGGCAAAATCATAGGTACTAGAGATGTAAAAAATGATGAAAAATCAGACTCCTTCAGCATTGCCAGTGGGAGTGTAAATTGGTTTGGCCTTTTTCAAAAAGTTTGCCATTTCCCCCCCAAATTTCAACATAGGGTCAATGTGTGACCCAGTAACTCTACTCCAAGGTACACACCCAAGAGAAAGGAAAATGTGTCTACACAAAAAACCTCTGTGAAATGTTCATAGTCTAACCCAGCATGGTGGTGCATACCTGTGATCCCAGCACTTGGGAGGCTGAGGCAGGAGGATCACCTTGAGTTCGAAGTCAGCCTGCATTATATAGTGAGACCCTGCCTCAAGGAAAGTGTTTGTAGCAATGTTATTCATAATAGGCAAACAGTGGAAACCATCCAAATGCCCATCAGGTGATGAATGGATAACCAAACATGGTATCGCCATACAACTTTGGTTATAAAAGGGAGTGTGGATACACATACCACAATATAGATGAGACTAAGTGAAGAAAGCCAGACACGAAAGGTCACAAATTGCACCCTTCCATTTATATGAAATGTCCAGAAGAGGTGACTCCATTGAGACAGAGGGCAGATTACTGCTTGCCAGGGTGGGGAGAAAGAGGGAACTGGCGGTGTCTGCAAATGCATGGGATTTCTTTCTGGAGGTGGCAAAAATGTTCTGGAATTAGGTAGTGATGTTAACTGCATGACTATGAATACACTGAAAACACTGAATTGTACAGTTGACCATGCACTGTGTGGTATGTGAATTATAAATCAATAAATGCCCCTCTCATAAAGGAGGGGGATCTCTCAACCCAGACTTCTTGAGTTCAGACGTCTGTTGTTCTGATTTCTATATACATGATCATGAGCTAGTCACTTGGCTGCTCTGTACCTCAGTTTCCCCACGTGTAAAATGAAGGAAATAGTAATACCCACCTCCGAGTGTTGTCATGACGTTTTCATGAATTGATGGAATGGTTCTTGGGCCACTGCAAGTGCTTCATGAGTGAGCTGTTGCTTTCACTATTAATGACCTATGTCATGATGTACAATGATCCCGGTCATCTGTGAGTGAGTTAGGGCCCAAAGAAGACTTGTAATAGGTTGTCAGCAGGGAGGGCTTGGTGTAAAGTGATGGTCTGCAAGCGGGACCATGGTGTGGAGGTCTGGGTAGCTCCCATGTTGAAAGAACAACTCTGGAGCACTTAGTCCTTCCAAACACACATAAATACTGGGCCTGGCTCAGGCCTATTGGCTGGAGTCCATGGAGAGTTATGAATCCCTCTTTGAACAATGGCAGCTATTATGAAAATCTAGAGGCTGTGAGTTGGATGCTTTCTCCAGGCCAGATACTGATTCAGAGCTGCAACCTTCTAAACAGCAAGGCTAGAAATGGATGCCTTTTTGGAACTGATTTATTGAGAGGTTTCTTGATCTGGGTAAGATTCCTGCAACATTTGGAAAGTGACGACTATCGCATCATTATTTCCCCCCAGTGACCAAAATTATAGCTGGTAACTTGAGGCCAGTAAATTTCCCCACAGCAGATGTTAAACTCTTTCAAGAGATGATTAACAATGGGAGACTTGGGCCCTATGGCAGAGTGACCAACAGTGTTGCTGGAGTCAACGTGTGAGGTAAGGACACATCTAGACCCCACGGGGTGGTGGGGAGCCCAGGTTGGAGCCTGCAAAAGCTCACAGGTTGTGGTATAAATCAAGCCTGTGGTCCTGTGTAGCTGTACTTGTGCAGTGACAGGAGACCTAGACATGGTGACGGGACACCTGGGTTTGATGCTTGTTTCTGCCAGCAGTGTGACTCAGGGTGAGCGATTTCCCTTCTCAGGGATACAATTTCTCCATCCTTTAAAATTAGGAGCAGGCATATTAGGTGGCCTCTAAGGTATTTTATGAAGTTTTCAACTGATTCATTCTCTTCCTGAGGAAGAATGCAAATTACTCCACTGTTTACTGCCAATGACTGTGAACTTTAGATGAAGCAACCATGAAGGAACCAGGATGAGTTACACGATGACAACAGCACTCACAAAGCGTGAAGATGGGTCCCAGTGTCTGCTGGTGTGGCCCACTCAGCTCTCTGGAACCAGGCAGAGACACATGCGGGTGGAGGCATGGTTCTGCTCCAGGCCCTTTGAGAGATGCTGTGTGCTTTTGTTCATCCTTTTACAGCTAAGCTCCCTCTACCTGTTCATCTCACTTCCTCTTTCCTGTGATTGTCATCTGCTCATGAAATGTATAGATCAACTCACTGTGCATGGTACACACCTAAACACACACACACACTCACACACACACTAAGTGATATCTGTCACGATCAGACACAAGAAACATAGAAAACGGCCTTCTGTACTAGCTCTGGGAAAATAAGGCAACGCTACATTATTCTGCTTGTTTTTAAAAGTTTAAAAATTCTGTCAGTGTGACTTCCATAAAAAATACTTGAAAAAATTTAAAAAATAAAAAAGTTTTATTTTGGGCTGCATCATAAACATTAAAAGAAAAAGAATTGGGTAGTTAATTTAAAGCCCTGAGCCCCTTGGGATTGCTTGGCCCTCGGCATCCCGTTTAAGCCGCACTGCTCCTGAGTGAACAGATAAGCTTCCAGCTGGGAAGAGCAGAGGACAGGACACAGGGTGAGGGCTGAGACATCTGAGGTGTTGGGCTGCAGTGGAGAAAAGTGAATTCCAAGTCACCTCCCGGCATCCTGCACCAGAAGTCTCTGGGGCCAAGTCCTGCTCCTGGTGAGTTACATGGACCCTGGAATCTTTTTTTGTGTGTGTGGCACTGGGGAGTGAATCCAGGGCCTTTATGCTGAGCTGCATCCTCAGCTCTTTTTGAGACAAGGTTTTGTTAAATTGCAAGGTGAGCCCCCAATCTGTGATCGTTCTGCCTCAGCCTCCCAGAGTACTGGGATTACAGGCATGCACCACCCTGCCTTGCTGGACCCTGGAATCTCAATTTTATCCTTGGACACTCATGATGTCATTACAGTGGATATCTCTTCTACTTTTTTTAGGAGGGTAATAAATTGGCTTTGTAGATGGGCCATTTTATTTTTCCAGATAAGAGTGCACTATGAAGAAGGAGGTAGGAAGGAGCAGATTCTCACTTTATAGACAAGAATGTGGGGACGGACTGGTCATGCAGGTCCTGAGAGGCTGAGAAGAAACAACAGTTCTGATCTCCATCTCTACCTTTCCCCAGGGTCTTGGGGACAGGGTCACTCCAAGGTCATCCCCACGGAGGTGGCCACAATGGGTCTCCCAGCAGCTAAACAATACACATGAGAGAAGCCAGTTGTCAAGCTCTCAATAAGAAAACTGAGGCCCTTGCACTAACCCATTGATTGATGAGCCCATGCATAGGGAGTCATTTCCTAACCTAGGTTTTGTGATTCTTTTCCACACAGTGGAAATCCATACTTGATATTCCTAGGCACTAGAGGAATTACAGTAATTAGTCATCGAACTCACAGCTCCCAACACCTGAGATCTTACCACCCTGCAAAGAGCTTCTGTGTCATTCCAGACCCACCTCTGCTAAGCATGCCCATCAGCCAGCGCATTACCATGTCCACAGAAACCACGGTCCCCTGAAAATCAGCAAGTGCTCCCATCTTACAGATGGAGAAATTGGATCACAGCAGGCAGCTTTCTTTGGTAGGGTTGCTGTGCTGAGAAGCAGGACTGTGGGGGTCATACAGGAGGTGCAGAAGGGGTCAGTGGCCACTGGAGGGCAACCCTGAGAACAGACAACTCCCCGGAATCTCTGGGTCTTGGGATTACAGCTACATTTCCCACATTCTTAGGTGGGACTATCTGGGCCACAGGAGGACAGGCAGGGTGACCTGGGATGTGGAGGGAAGGCACTCCTGCCACATGTGGCGACAAACCACTGCCTGCCAGATCATGGCAAGAGGAAGCAGCCCTTGTTGCATCAGGCAGATGAGCGTGAGCTGCCTTCCCAAACTGTTCCCTCCCGGCCGGCTATTCTGGGAGGGACAGGTGTGAGGCCCTGCTCTGGATGGGGAGCGGGTCGTGTGTGGGGGGACCAAACCTGCTTCAGTTTCCCCTACTTCTCTCTCTGACACGGTTATCCCCATTGCCATGTTGGTTCCAAATGGAACAGTGACTTTGACAGAGAAAAGCAAGCGCATCCTGGATAGAGACCTTCTCCTCCCTAAACTTCCCGGGGCTCCCCAGTGGGACAGCCCAGTCCTACACTACCATGAGCAAGTTGGAGGCCAAGGGCCCAAGACACTCGGCTGCTCCTCTGGCTCTGGTGCCAGCGGTGTGGTTCCTGCTGGTACCTTTCTCAGGGCCTCCCGCCTGCTGGTATGGGCTCTTCAGGGTGTCATGCCCCACCCAGGTAGAGGCCGGAGGGCTGGAGGGCTGGCAGGGGATGCACAGAAGGCTGGCACATGTGGCCAGCACAAGACTTCTTGGGACTTCTCCATTGTGCCATGACTTTTGCTGGCCATGGGCAGAGGAGCACGTCCTGGATGGGCGAGGGTGAAGCACGTGAGCAGCTGAGGGTGCTCCTTGTCCTTCCGCTCCTGTGGTGTAGGTGTGGCACAGGTTGGTTCTGGTCTACTGGCTGTGAGCAGAACGCTGTGTCGATTCTGGGTTGAGGGCATTCAAAGCCAGGGCACCTCTTCCTCCCCCTGTTCCCCTGCAGCTCCTGCTCATCCTGGAGGCGTGAGGTACGCTTGGCTTCCCTGCGGGGTGTGGAAAAGTGCCTGGCCTGCTGAGCTGTGCAGAGCCTCTGGGTCGTGCAAGAAGAGTGTGAGAAGCAGGTCGAAAACCAGGTGCAGCAGGGGTAGAAGGAAGGAAGGGAAGAAGGAAGGGACAGAGGGAGGAAAGGAGGAAAGGAGCCCTTTAAGGAGGGGTTTGACTCCTTCCCTGCATATCCTTAGCCTTACGCAGGTCTGAGACCCTTTGGGATTAAGGGGAACCTTGGGGGAAGCTCCAGCTTCAGGGAGGCAGAACTATGCATCTTTGGAGACTCTGGGCCTGGGCTTAGGAGTGCTCTGGGTTGGAGGGCAAGCGGCAATAAGACCTTGGGACTCTGCAGAGAACGAGAGACAGCAAGATGCGATTTCCCACAGGGAGGTGCTTGAGCTGTCTGCATCCTGACCAGGTGTCATGGTTCCCCCTGGTCCCGGGCTGCTCTTAGGGACGGGCCTGTGACCAGCCACACCCTTTGTGGTTAAGCCACATAAGGGCTGGTTCTGTTTTTCTCTTTAGTGCTATTTTAAATTTATTGTTCAAATTGATAATATGTACAAGTTTGAAACATTGACAAGGCTCTCTCCCAACCCATCCTTAGCCGTTCAGCTGCCATTTTACCTCACAGGTAGCCATTTTTATTAGTTCGTTATTTCCATCTAGACACTATTTGCAAATTTGTGGGATGATCGAGGCATGCATTATATTTGTTCTCGCTTTTCTTATGAGAACTGCCACACCGGCTTCCTTCATCTATTTTTGTATTCTTGTTGGTCTTTTTCCTATTAATTTGTAGGAGCTTTTTATTTATTTATTATAGAGATCAGCTCTTTGTTGAGGTAAGTTGCAAAAATTCTTCCTATTTTGATATGTTTGTTTGATTTTTAAAAATATTTTTCTTAGGGTGTTTTCTGTTCTTACTGATTTTTTCCATGCAGAAGAAGTTTTTGGTTTTCATATACTGAGGCAGGGAGCTTTGGCTCAGAGGAGGATGGAGGGGTCAGCAGCGCCCTTGTTACGGCTAGCACTAAGAACAGCTGAGCTTGCTTTGGAGCGGGAAATGTTCCCATCTCCCAAAGGCTCTCTTGTTATATAATTTGATATCCTGTTATAGTTAGGAAGACCCCTTCTATGCCAAGGTTTGAAAAAAATTCTTTTAGCACTTTTATTGTTTTATCTTTTATCTAAAAAAAAATTTTTTTTTTATCAATTTTTACTTTTTTTTTTGAGATGGGATCTTGCTATGTATTTCAGGCTGTCCTTAAACTCACTATGTAGCCCAGGCTGGCCTCAAACTCAAGCCAATCCTCCTGCCTCAGCTTCCTGAGTGCTGGGATTACAGGCGAGTGCCACCATGTCCACTTTGATTTTGTATTTTCTAACTGAGTGAATTCTAGTTTATTTTTTATCTAGCTTGCTACCAAGACAATCTAGTACTATCTATTGAATATTTTTTAAAACAATGATTTGAAGTGCTGCTTGTGTCACAACACAAACTTCTGTCATTTGGGCCCATTGCTGTCCTTTTTGCCCTGTGCCACCTGCTAATCTGTTTGTGCTCCAATGGTGCAGCTCCTCAAGACTTCCAGCATGCCCACTACCTGGTAAGGCAGGGCCTCTCCTTTCTCCTTTGTGTCCAGATTGTCTGGGCCACTCTTACTTATATTTCTATATGAAATTTACAGTCAGACAACCTAGTTCAAAAAACGTGTTTGCAATTTATTCAATTAAAACATCGAGGAAAAGATTGAACATCCCTCCCTTCATTAGGTCTGTTCCTTCCTTCTTTCCTTCCTTCCTTCCTTCCTTCCTTCCTTCCTTCCTTCCTTCTTGCCTGCCTGCCTTCCTTGGGTCTTCCTAGTCGGGACTCAGTGGGACTTGACTTTCCATTGGCCCAGGGCTTTCTGAGGCCTTTTCATTCTAGTCCTGTTTAGGGACAGAGAGCCTCTGGGAGATGGGAACATTTCCCGCTCCAAAGCAAGCTCAGCTGTTCTTAGTGCTAGCAGTAACAAGGGTGCTGCTGACCCCTCCATCGTCCTCTGAGCCAAAGCTCCCTGCTTCAGCCTCATCTGGCCTTTGAGTTGGGATTTGGGAGAGGGGTTGGGTCTGTCACCAGAAACACCTAGAAAAAGAGACGAGGGAGGGGGCCTTGGAGGTGGGACAGAAAAACACCATCTGCGTATCCAGAACCGAAAGCCAGCAGCCCGGGACAAAGATAGAAAGAACAAAGCCTGCGTGGAGGGCTGTGGGTTGTGGGGTGGCCTGCAAGCAGTGCGGAGGAAGAGGAACCGGGGACAAGGGTGGGGTGTGTGGATGGAGCAGGAGAAACAGGGCAGCGGGGGAAGGAGAAAGAGGAGGAGGCTGTCTGTGTAGAAGCAGGTGCACGCGCAGTGGGGCAGAAAGCAGAGGAGGCAGAAACCGGAGGCAGACCTTGGGCTATGAGGATAGTGCTGGAGAAGCGGGGAGGAAAGGGACCCGGGGCAATCGGAATGAAAATAATCAAAATAAGTTATGTGCACGCACCAGTATACCAAAACGAACCTCACTGTTCTGTGCTACTGATGTGCACTAGTAAAAACGCAAGAGAGACTGGCAGGTAGAAGGGAGAGGAGAGGGAAGAAGGACAGGCTTCGTCTCCTGCCCCTGCAGAGATGGCCACCTCTCCTTGGGGATGATGTCTTCAGCGTCACAGCTACTCGCACGTAGAGAGATGCCTGCAGGTGCACGTGCACCCCGCTTACTAACTACCACAAAGCCAGTGCCAGCTCAGCCCCACCGGGCCAAGACACTGACATCTCCTAGCATCTTGGAAGCCCTCCTCACACATCCCAGAGGGGCCAGTGACCGGGGCTTCTGTGCTCAGGAGCCCCATGCTATTACTGTAAAGAAGATGATGTTACAAGCTTCATGGCTGGCCCTGAAATGTACTGTAAAGGGGATGAGAACCCAGGCGGAGATGGGAGCCCAGGAGGGCAGGTGAAGAAGGGGCAACCTGCAGGGTTGGGAGGCTGTGCCTGACTCCCCGTGCCCCTGCGGCCCATGCTCTGGCTCAGGGCCTGTGGCTCCCGCCAGGCAGACAGCAGGGCAACAGCTTGGGGTGCTCACTTTTGCTTAGGGGCCCTTGCAGCTCACCCTAATGCCAAGGAATGGAGCCCACTTAGAGCAGCCAGAGAAATGGAGAGATCAAAGTTTTGTCAACCCTTCCTGCTCCCAAGAGGCTGAGCATGATGGACAGCAGGAACCCCTGTGGGTGCAGAAATCTCCCTAGATCCCCCAGTGTCTTCCCTGTCACCTTGATAAAATCTGGAGACACCTCCCCCAAGTGAAGTCAGTAGGGGACCCATAATAAATTCCTTCCATATCCAAACCACATCTCAGTGAGACCCACCCTGGCCACCATCTGGAAAGTCACAATCCTGCCGCCAAAACTTCTGGTTCCCAGATCTCACCTACTTATTGCGATTCCACCTAGCACACATACATTGGGCCTCTTTGTTACTTTATTTTTTCTACCAGAACATGTGCTTAGGAAGGAGAGACTTCTGTGTATTTCCCCAGAGAACCCCAATTCCTAAAAACATGTGGGCCCCCAAAAGAAACATCTGCCCAGTGAACTGAGTGGCTCTAACTTGGGGAGGCTGTAGCTGGCATGTGGGTGGAGTCATATTTTAATGCACAACTTCCATCTTTTTTCAACGAAGGCATTTTTTACCCTGGAAACGTTCCCTAGATTTAGCCATGATGAGAGCTGTACATGGAAAGTACAAATTGTTTTTAAGTGAATTTGTATTTGCTTCATCTGTACAATACATTTGGGAAGGAAGGTCTATTTTCTGTTTACGCAACACTGGGACACTTTCTGATGCACCTATGAGCTCACAAGCCACTTGCAGGAGCTCTGAGGACACCCAGGCCCATAGCCTGACCACTGGGGACCAGACTCCACCACTGAGAACCTCTCTTAACTATGAAATTGAGCATTTACTAACTCTCTGGCTTTTTATTTATCAGAGCACCAGACTTAACGGTTGAAAAGGTTAGCAGTTAAGTTTCAGGCAGGGGAAGGAAGAACAAAAAACTTGGAGCCGCACATGGATTTGGAGCTAGAGATTGTCACCAGTGTCACTAGCATGAGGGCCAGTGGGGTGTCCAGAACATTATTAGCTCTTTCGCTGTGTGTTTGGGTCCTGGAAGTTAAATGTGATGTGAACAGGAAGTGTGTAACAGAGCATGCGGGACATCCACATGCCCAGCAAGCGTGACTTCTTCCTGGACAGATCTGAGGAAGGGACAATGACTAAAAGGTCCTGGGAGCAGGGCATGGGGATCAGCTGAGGGGTTTTGTGCCAGGGTGGCAGAGAGCATTGTGCCAGGGCCAGGGCCAGACAGTCAGGCACGTGGGAACCATGTGTTCCTGGCCAAGTGGCTAATGAGATGCAGTCCCCTAATTAGAGAGAGAAAGCCCTGTTTGAAGCTTCAAACTGAGCCTCGAATTCTAATCAGCCTTCTAATTCCAGTACATTTGGCAAAATAAAAACAGCTGTGGAGATGGCCAATGAGAAAAAGACGAGAAGAGAACCCGTCCTTGCCCTCAGCCACCAGCTTTTGGAGATACCTGGCCATTTCTGCTGCGTCTCCTCTCCCCTTTCCCATTCTAGACTTTTCGGAGAACCTGATACCCACAATCGGGCCTATGCTCCAATCCCCTGACCCCCAGGAAATGCTCCAAGACCCTGACTGGTGCCTGTTCCCTTCTGCTGCTCTGCGTGGTGTCTGTCATTTCCGATGGGCTTGGTGGGGAGCAATCACACAGACGCCAGCCACAGGGATGACAGTGGGTCTATTTTCAAGACCTTGGGCTGTGAGCAAGTCACAAGCAAAACCAGAGAACACGGCTCATTGCCCCAGAATGCCACTTTTCAGCTACTGGTGGGTTTGGCCTGCGTCCTCCCTGTTTTTGTGGGCCAGCAGAGAAGTGTCCACTTACATAGGATGTAATTTTAAGAGCTCCAAAATGCCCAAGTACCCATTGGCCTGAAATAGAAATCCTTCTTGTAGGAGACATGTGTTGGGGTCAAGAATGCTCCTGCCAAAAGGAAATAGCTAGCTAGACAGAGCAACTTGTTTTACCATGTGCAGGCATGGAACCCAGGCAGTATTTGTGGGGCAGCTGGTATGGTAAAGTGCATGGGATATAAGACAGGTGTCTTTGACATGGAGGCAGGGACAGGGAAATACCTGTGGCTTCTTCCACTGGGAGAGAAGGCAAGGGAGGAAGCTGCTGGTGGGAGGAGCCCGGAGAAACTGTCAAGAGTTCAAAGAGGCAGAAGGTCCCCGATTCTAGTGACTTCACTGTCTTGAGCAACTGAGTGTGGACTCAAGGGTACGCATTGGTCCAGAATTTCATGGAGTTAATCTTTCACATCTGCCAGTGTTGTCCTGTTATTCTACCATATTCTACAAGGGTGTGGAAATCCTGCTCCCATGGCCCCTAACAGAATCCAACATCAGGGACAAGGCCTGGCAATCCTCTACAAGATGCCAAGGTGCAGGGCAGGGTGGGAGCTTGGCTCTTCATTTTCCTGTGAGCTTTGATTGGTTAAGGAACCAGAGGGGTGGTTTTTCTCTGTCTATTCAGTCTCTAACGAGACTACTTCTTCCTTTTGTGTTGAGAAGTAAGACACTTGCAGAAACAATGGTTATTCCTGTACTTGGATCAGTTGATGCATGGGAAGGAAATCCACCAAGCAATAAAAAATACTTAATCTCAATACTTCTCAATATGTCTTCTGGGCAAAGCTCATGCTGGGTTCAGAGGGGAAACAGAAGGAACATAAATTGGCAAATCAGCCATAGGCCCTACTCGTCTGAGGCAGCTCTGGCCTACACCTGGTGTAATTCTTTTTTTTTTTTTTTTTTCTTCTGGTACCGGGAATTGAACTCACGACCTTGCGCTTGCTAGGTAGGCGCTGTGCCACTGAGCTAAATCCCCAGCCTCTACCTGGTGTAATTCTTAATAGTTCCTGCATTTTCATCTCAGGAAGCCTCTAGCTTAGATGACAAATGAGCAGTGTCAGAATGCTTTTGGAGAGCTCACAGTCTTGTTAGGGAAGATAAACAGCTCGTGCATTTGGAGTGAAATGGAAGAATTGGGGCTGTAGTCAGAGGGTGGCTTATTGAAATCCATGGATGTCCAAAGAGCGGAAGCATCCTGCTTTTCTCATTTGCTATTTTGGTTCTTGTGGGGTAAAGTGGGCCCCCTCAGTGGTAGATCCAAGTGGCACCATGGCAGGGCCTCCTGGCACCTATTCCATGTTGGTGGCACTCTCTGGAGACCTCCCTAAGGTCTCCAATGTGACATTTGCCCCCTGAAGTTGTGCAATGAGGCAACTTGGATGTTGGGTTGAGAGGTCATTGTCTTGCTGTAGCTGATCACTCCAGGTGGCCCTCCGGTGACCACGGTGGTATCTCGTTCCTTTTTGCATGCCTTCATTTTTGTGGACAGCAGTCCTCCCACACATGTGGTGTGAGCTGAGCTACATCTAACCATCAATGCCTGTCATGGAGGTGGGCTGGACAGACAGTGATAGGACTCTCGTACCTGACCTGTCACAGGTATTGGACCTAGGCACATTGGGGTTGGAACCTCAGGTCTCTCCTCTTTTGGACATGGTGATGGGGAGATCAGGGATCCCTACAGGCTGGCTTCTTGGTGGGTGGCCTGGGGTTAGATGATCTCCAATGACGGTTCCTCTTCCAGGGTGCTGACCCTAGCTATGGAGGATACATCCAGGCAGTTGAGAAAGAGAAATGTGTATCTGGAACAGAGGTAGAGAGAGAATGAAGAAGGAGACACAGTCATGAGTGCATCTGTGCCAGGACAGGTGCTGGGGACATAGATAATAGAAGGACAAGTGGGGTTTGATCCAGTGAACCCACATCCAGGCTTCTGGCCAAGAGGAGCCACAGGTTTTGGAGGGTGGAGTGGAGACACAGGGTGTAACCTGTACCACACAGTGACCCAGGGCTCATTTGATGGGAGAAGCACTTCTGGGAGCCTCCTTCTCTCCCCAGTATGAGAATGAGGCTTTCAGGGAGCCCTAGGGAGGCCCTATGAAGTGAAGTAAGAAGGAAAATGTGGGAGCCGGTTCTGAAGTTTCTGTCAACTTTGTACAGACGTATTGCTTTCTCCCCGTAGGTGCTCTGGGAGTTGTCTCTCCGTGCTTTGTATCCATTTCCTACATGGGAAGCCATAATTCGCTGGGAAGAGCAGAGGAACTTGAAGTGAGGGCTCTTGGTTCTCCTGCCTGGCCTTGCACGAGTGGCCATAATTCGTGAGCCCTGGCTTCTGCCCCTGAGCCAGAAATTGAACGTATCCTACTCTCTCAGCTACCTCCTGGGATGGCTGTGAGCTCATGAGAACATCACCCCAACTCTCTAACTTCATCTTCTCAGAAATCAAATAGTGGGGCAAATCGGGCATGGTGGGGCATACCTGTAATCCCAGCCTGCACTCTTGGGAGGCTGAGGCAGACAGATCACAAGTTTGAGCCTAACCTGGGCAATTTAACAACTTCATGAGATCTGGTTTCAAAATAAAAAGAGCCATGGATGTAGCTCAATACAAAGGCCCTGGGTTCAATCCCTAGGACAAAGAAAAAAGAAGTAGGAGTATGTGAAGAAGGTAAGATGTGTACTACCTTTGTATGGGTTGTATCAGCAGCGCTTAAGAAACAGTGGCTGTCATAAACAGTGGCTGTACAGTGTTGAGAGAGAACAGTAAGCAACTCCTCAGTTCTCACCCAGTCAGGAGTCCTGCTTGAGCCACTTACACACCACAGCGTATAAATACCATTGCCTATTTCCCGATGGCTTGCTAGTGTGCTGTGGAGCTGGGATTTGAGCCAGGGCGTGCTGCATGCACAGACTCTATGCTTGCTCTACAGTCTGTATCCACAGATGCTGTTTCTATCGAGGTGGGACATAAACGCTCACTGTGGAGGATTTGCATGGAGACCCGGTCCTCGCTCTGCGCTGTCCCTGTGGGTGTGATAGCCCAGATCTCCAGGACCCTTCAACTGTCACTTATCTGCCGTGGGGCTCCTGACAGGGTTTGATCATTGATCCCCTCTCTTCCTTGACTCTTCCTGGCAGCTCTCTGAGAACTATAATCCTTTTCCGACCCACAAGACGGAAACAGTGATCTCCGGATCATCCAACATGGTCTCTCTTCCTCCGGGGCTCTGTTTCCTTGGGGGAGATTATTTTCCATAAAGGAACAAGGTGGGCAGGAGCTCTGAGGTCGATATCCTTGGGGAATCTTCGAGTGACTGGGGAGGTGACATAGTAAGGGGAGGCCTCGGGGACGGGTGAGGCCTGGACTCAATGGTCTGCTTAATCCATGCACAGAGGGCCGTGCTGGCCCCAGAAGCTCCCAGATCACCCTCACAATGCCCACTCTGCTTATGGAATCTTCTCACTTAGTGATGGATGAAGTCCTATGAGCGAGGAGGCAACCGTGGGTATCAGTTATTCTCTTGCGACTCTGTTTCCCCAGCTAGCAAAGAGGTGTAAGTGCAAGGTTACACCTGTGCATGGGGATGAGGACAGCTGAGATTGTGGGAGGGGCTTCTTGGGAGAAGGCATGTGTTCAGGTAGCTTCCAGGAGGAGGCCCAGCTTCACAGGGCAACATGGAGGCACCAGACCTTGCTGAGGCAGAACAGAGCTTTTCCCCAAGGGAGGAGGACACTGGCAGAGCAATGGCCGTGGTCATGGTCCTGTCCCTTTCTTGCATACCCAGCATTAGCAGCTGAGCCAGTCCAAACCTGCTAGGCATTCTTCAGGCTCCTCTTTGAACTGGTCTCTGTGGGCTTCCTTCCTGGTTCTTCAGACAGAACCCCGCCTGGGCGGCAAAGGTGAACCCACATGGTAGTTACAATGCTCTTGTCTTTTGATTCTCAGGGAATTTTGGCCTCAGCAAAGTAGGGTCTTACCGATAGACTTGTAATTCATCACCTAAGTGTTCCAGATTTCTGATGGCTAATCCTCTGCTCTGAGGCAGAAAAATCTCTAGGTTCCATCGTTTCTAAAATGTCCCCAGCCACTGTGCATCTTCTCAGTATTCAATGAACATGAGCATCACAGGTGGCTCTGCTCCTGTTCTGGGCTGGGTGGAGCCTATATCCCCAGGTCGGAGGCACCCTAGGGCGGTGGCCTGTGTCCCTGAATTTTCAAGAAAGTGTTGATTTTAAACAGCCTGTAGCACTGGGAGGCTGCGTGTCAGCCTAGTGCCAGACAAATGTGTCCTGATTTTTCTTTCAGAAAATATGGTCAGCATAACTGGGGAGAGAGAAATCGGAGAGGACAGTAATTGGACCCAGTGCGGGGTAGAGGAGGAAGCCACAGGGAAGCTCATTTCAGCTGGAGTAAGCAACAGTAGCTATCACAGCCACTAGGGTGGAAGGCGGCCAAGGCTGCTCCAGCCTCAGTTTTTCCATAAACATGTCCTGGCCAATGATGTGTTTGAGCGCTGGCCCAAAGTCAGGTAGATGTAGGTTTGAATCCCGGCCGTCCATCTCCAATCAGTGATCCTGGGTAAGTGGTTTATCTGTAATCTCCAAATCTGTAAACCTGGAAAAATACTGGGACTGGTACCACCCTGGATATTATGGGGGTGACATAAACAAGCGAGTGGAAACTGATTAGCCCAGCACATGGCTCAGTGTGAAGCCTTCAGTGGAGATTACCATCCTCTTCCTCATCACCATGAGCCCAGCACTGTGCTGGGTGTGGGGACACCAGGGTGAGCACCACATAGCCCAAGACTGTAGAGCAAGCATATTGCTTATTGCCTAGGCCTTATCCAATCCATCTCCCTCACTCTCTCCCCTCACACTCTACTTAACCATAGCTTTATTCAGTATCCTTTTAAAAACTCCAATCCCTGTTGTTTTTGTGGCTGGTAGTGGTGATCATGCAATATGGTTTGGGCCAATAAGACGCAGAAGTCATCAGATCTGTCAAGACTTCAAAAGGACATGACACTAGAGGAGTCCTTTTAACAGGAGGAGTCAGCAAAATATAGGACCTATAGGTCTGATTTGGCCCACCATCTGTTTTTATCAATAAAGTTTTATTGGAACACAGCCATGCTCATTCCACTTCAAAGTTTCTCTGCCAGCTTTACAAATAGTCAATTGTGGTACCTTGAATATCAATGAAATCTTTTCTTTAACCCCAACATTACATAATACATTAATTTTTGTTGGTGCTGTAACGGCAAGTGAAATGTTTACTGAGTCTTTAGAAGTTTTTCATCCCATCAAGGGATTTTCCCACCTGTTGAGCTGGAAAAGCAAAGCTACCTGCCCCTCCTGCTGGCTGATACAAATGATAGACACTTCCTCGGTGCTTCGGGGATGGTTAATTGGCAGCTTCCTACTGTTTCCTCAGTGTGAGGAGTTGTGTGTGTGGGTGGGTGAGTTGTGGGACCTGAGGTTGGTTAGATAGAGTCTTCCGTCAGCCTGTACAACAGACTGAATGTACAACTCTTTCTATCCTAGATCAGAAAGTCCCGGAGTCCCTGCAGAGACATGGGCTCACACCACCCTGAGCAGGGAGCTCTCCCTGTGTTTACCAGTTTATCAAGCAAGAAGGCAGGAAGGGACACTGTCATCCTGGCTATGATACTAGACAGCCGTGTGGCTGCAGGTGAGACACTTCCCAGGAGCCCAGTCTTTTGGTGTTCAGAGTGAATGACTCTGAGGGAGGAACCCACAGAGCTACATGGCCATATGAGTTTTCTGTTCATGCATAACAAACCACCACACGCTCACTATCTTGGTTTTTGTGTCAGGAGTCAGGTCCTGGATCGGTGGTCTCTCTGCAAGACCTCTCACCGACCCAACCCAGGTAGCCCCCAGGAAGTTGTCTGGCCAAACATGATTTTCCTTAGCAGAGTTCAGTTCCTTGCAGCTGTGGGAGCAGAGGTTGCAGTTTCCTGCTGCATAGGTGCAAGATGGCAGTTACTTCTTCCAAGCCAGGGAAGCCATGAGAGATGCCAGCAGCACAGCAGTCATGGTCTTCTGCACCAGGACTATCACCACTGACACGGAGTCCCAGTGCCCATCATGGGCTACACTCTGTTGGTTAAAAGCAAATTGCAGGTCTCGTGTTCCAGGGGTGGGGGTCACACAAGGATACGAACCCCAGGAGGTGGCAGGCACATAGGCCACTTGAAGAGTCTGCCCACCCCACCTCAAATCGAGACATTTGTTCAATTACTGTTCCACATTTTCCTTCCTCTTGAAGTCAGAGCTTGAGCCTTCAGGTCATCAGGCCCTCCAGGGATGTAGGCAGTAAGGACCACACCCATAGCCTGTCACTCACTTGGACACCAGCCAAACACTTACTACCTGCCAGGTCAGGACTAACGCACATTCTCATTCCTAAACTAAACTCTCTCCACATTCTCTTTCCTAAACTAAAGGTCAGTGTTGAGGGACATACAGGTCCAAGAAATTGGAGACGTGATGAGAACTGTGTCCTTTGGAAGCAGGGACTAGGGAAACACATCTGTGACAGGCCCCCCTGAAAAGCTTTCTCAGGACAGCCCACTCTGAGACATAGATCGGGGACTAGGGCCACTTTAGAATGATTAAGGCAGAAATGATCTCAAGCATGATTATTGTAAGATAAGCTATAGTTCACATCGTATTAATTAACTAGGCTCCGATGAAATGGTGATGGTTTTGGAAATTATTGAAGATTACATATGTCAAGGTCTTATTGGTCCCAGGTATTTGTCACTTGTCCCTAGAAGGACTATGCCTCCCTACCTGTCATCATGTGGCACCCAGTACTCCCCTTGGGGATGTTTACTTCCTGGCTCCCTTGTTGGGCATGGCCAGGTGACTTGCTTTGGCCAATGAAACACGAGCAGGAAGTGGGGTAGACTATACTTGAATGGAACTTTTTAAAGCCATTGCTGGGTTTGGCTGTTGCAACCGTCCTTCTGTCATAAGGATCATGGGTTCAAGATGGGATTGCTCTTCAGCTTGGGCCCCAGGGAGCACAGACATGGGGAGGAGAGCCAGTTTACGTATCTGCAGGTACATGGAATAGGGGAATGATGAGATTTGTGATTTATCACTATGTATAACTTAACCAAACGTGACAGAACAGCACCCAACCCGTTTTGCTTTCTGTAAAGGTGACAGAACGCTAGATAATGTTCCTGTTGTTTTTTAGTGCTGAGGCTTCAGGGCAGAGGGGAAGGGAGACAGTTTGAATGGAAGAGAAATTGATGTTTTGATTTAGATCTTCCCAGACTTTCTAATAATTGAAAATGAGACATTCTGCCTTCTAACAGGGACAAGAGAAACTGTCACCTAGGGTCTGAGAGTCTGTGGTTGACGACAGTGGCAGTGAGGGAAGTGGAACTCTTTCCTGATGCTACCTACCAGAGCAAGCCCATTTAATACTCCTGTTGCCTTGTCTTTTGTTTTTGTTTTATTTTGCCTTGTCTTTTGTTTTTGTTTTATTTTGCAGGGTCTTCACACTGAGCTACACCCTCAGGCCTTTTTATTATTTATTTTGAGACAAGGTCTTGCTAGGCAAATAAGTTGCCCAGTTGGGAGGCTGAGGTCAAACTTGTGACCCTCCTGCCCCAGCCTCCTACAGTTCTGGGATTACAGGTGTGACCCTCCACACCTTGCTTCTTATCTTGCTTTACAGGTGTTTCTCTCCTCTTAGAGAGGATGTGGAGCTGCTGGTGCAGCTGTACAGTGAATAGGAAGTAGGCACCTGGTTCCAGAGAAAGCCACAAAGGAAACAGAGCAGAAATTTGGGTCCTGCACCATGAGCAGATGCAGCAGGAGGGACGAGACACAGATGAGAAAGTGGGCCCTAGGCTTGAACCTGCCAGCACCTGGTCTTAGACTTCCCAGGCTCCACAATTATGAGCAACTTCTGTTACTTATGAACTAAAAGATAAAGAACTTTGGGAATGGGAACGACTCTACAAGTCATAGAATCCAACTCTTTTTCTACAGGTGAGGAAGTGAGGATGCAGAATACCCATTTATTTTTCTTAATTCTCTGCTTACTTGGGGATTGGGAATGGATTTCTGAGTAGTTCCACCCCAGAAGAAATGGCCACGCCAGCTGCCATTTCTCTCTGTGTAGAGAGCACTGGGCTTCCTTCACTACCCCCTGACCCGGCCTGACTCCTTGGGGCCCAGTCCCCATGGAGAACTGACAAGGTCACTGTGGCCCTGACTTCACGCCAAGCTTGTGTACCCACAAACAGCCTGCAGAACTGACCGCTGCTAACTGCAGCGGTGATGGGTCAGGGCCTTGGGCCACCTCTAAGCTCAGAATCCATTTTCCTCCATAGGCCTGATCCTCTGGCTCCTCTGTATGACTTCCCTATGAGGCTCAGTACATCCCGGCAGATGCTGAAGCAGGAGATAGAGGCAGTGTGACGCTCAGGCCCACCTAAGGGATTACTTTGGAGGAGCCTGGGCTTTGGGTGGCGCAGCTCTCACGTTGGAGGGCGGGGGGAGCTTGGCGGAAGTTCGCATTACATGCCACGCACAGTCATCCTCACAGTCCCCCTCTGGCCACTGCTACCATCACAGCCCCTACCCGCGGCTGCACCTCATTTATTCAGTTTATCTGGAGATTTAAGGTCACATGAATGTCACCAGCATTGAAAATTAGAACATCAGTGGCAGCTGTATCCACAGAACAGATTTCAGTGTTTGCTGCTGAAGATTTCCTCATCTTGTGGATACATTCTGCCAGCTGTGGGCACAGAGAGGACTGCCTGTTTCCTGGGGGTACCTTCTGCACCCATGCCAACTGTCCTCTGGCTCCATCCTGCAGGTGCGGCGGCTTGCTGCTTTGCCCCTGTGCATAGTTTTGTCCCGATGTGAAGTCCCAAGGGCAGATTACAGCGCAGACCCACAGCCGCTCTCATGAATGCATGCAGGGCCTGACATGCAGAAGTGCCGGGCAACCCCTAGCCTAGGACCTTGCTCCTGAAATCGGAGGCAGGGTGGGGGCAACAGAAGGGCAAACACCTGAAGTGCTCATGACAGGGGAAGGGCCAGCTCCTTTGGGACCCTGGGACTTCAGTGATTAGGAAGGGACCCAACCACTGATTCCTTTGCTTTTGGTTCCTCTGTTTAGAAAGGCTGTGTTCGCGGCTCCAAATATATCCAGAGGTTTGAGCTCGAAAGATAGGCAGTTTGGCCAGGCTCCAAACCCACTTACAACTCCAGCTCTAAATGTAGCTGTGATCTGGGAACTTGAGTTTCAAGTTCCCCTTGACTGGGGCAAAACCTGCACTGCAAGCTCCTGTGCATTTCGTCCGTTCTCATCCTCTTGACTTCCCCAAACTTCTTCCTGCCATATCTTGCAGTTGGGCGTGGCTGTGACTTCCCTGGTGTGCTTGTGCTTGCCTGAAGTCACCACGCAGCCCTCGCACTGTGCAGTACCCAACGTCTGCCTGGTCTCCTGGCTGAGCTGTAGCCTGTGTGGCCAGGGTCTGCCCTCAGCCCCCTTCCCCTCCCTGCAGAGAGACTTGCCCTGGGTCCAGTATTTGTGGATCACAGTTGAGGCCCCAGGGCTCCTCAGTCCTAAATCAAGAAACCAGAGAAGGTGTTTTCCAGCCAGATTTCTAGAGCTTGGCTTCTGATTTGGTCAATTATCCCTTGGAAGTAAACAAGTAAATAACCAATGCAAACCTCAGGAGAGCAGTGGTTTGAGTTAAGAAGCAGTGTACAAATTCAACAAAAGCTTGATGAAAACCAAGCCATGTGCTGAGCAAAAGCAATCAATCCAGACTTAATTTCCTATGAGGCCCGCCTTGTCTGGCTTGTGTGTCTCCATTTTGAGGGGGATTAAAGGAGTTCAAGGGTTGAGATTTGGTGCAGGGGGCAGAACTGGAATCCAGCTTGCACACACCTTTTCACACCTTTGCACTTCTTTTGAGCAAAGTGGACTCTTCTGCTTAGCCGCAGAAGAATTAACACAGTACTACAAGCAGGTGGTGCCAGCTATGGAGGTGTAAGCCTCACGTTTCTGGAGGCTAAAGGGCCAGGATCAAGGTGTTGGCAGGGTTGGGGCCTCCTGAGGGCTGGAGCAGGAGCGCATGTTCCATGCCTTTCTCCTAGGTTCGGTTGGTTGGCAATCTGTGGTGTTCCTTGGCTTGCAGGTCTCTGCTTTCATCTGTGCATGGTGTTCTTTGTATGTGTCTAAATGTCCCCTTTTAAGGAGAACACTAGTCACATTGGATTAGGGGTTCACGTACTCTAGTATGATCTCAACTAATCACATCTACAATGGTCCTATTGCCAAACAGGATCATATTCTGGAAGTTCTGGGGGTTAAGACTTTAGTGAGCTAATCTGGAGGAGGAGGAAGAGGACATAACTCAACCCATGACTGAGAGTATAGACTTCTAGCTTGAATTTATTGTCCAAAACAAGGTGTATCCATGTGATTCCTTGTGGCACATCTCTGAAGTAGAAGATAAACACTCACAAGAAGCTAAAGGCATCCATTCCATCCATCCATCCAACTGATGCTTCCATCGACCTCTTGTTATACATGCACACACATGTACCAAGAGCTGATCAGATACCTATATGGGGGATGAGGAAGAGTAAAGAAAGACAGAGAGTCAAATTTCAGGGTATAAGGCAGACCAGGAAGAGTTGGTTTCTAGTGGACTGGCCTGGCTACCTCTGCAGCTGGCTTGCTTCTGTTGGCCAGCATGAAGTGCAAGGGGAGCGGGTAGTACGCGTTTCATGGAATAGTGACGATAGAAAGTGGGTGATAATGATTAAACTGATGAGGAACCAGATTTTCTCTAAACTCAAATGTCTGTATTTTGACAACTGTCTTCAGCAGATGCTATCCTGCCTCAGGAGTACGGGGTTATAGCTAAGGGGGCACATGCCCTCCTGTATGCCTCCCTGATCCTGAAGCAAGGCTACACTGACCTCAGGACTGCAGGGGTCCTGAGTCACATAGTTGGGCCCCCCATGATCTATCACATAGCCTGGTCCCCAACACACATACTTTATACAGGTGGGGTTCTAGGAGTTCTTAATTGGATGCCTCTTCCATGCCAGGGGCACTACTCCCATCCTATTTTTTTGTGTCCTGTGAGCCATCCAAGGAAATGTGACAAGGATGCCAAAGTAAGGCCTGGGTTGGGAAACCAGCCCTGCGCTTAGCAGCAGTGACCCATGACCTGGTCCTCTTCATTTGTCACAGGACCAATACTAGAGCACAGCCTGGCACCCAACTGGTCCTTGAAAGATGGTAGAAGCTACTGATGTTACTGCTGAGTGAGACACAGGGAGAGGGAAAGTGAAAGCAAGGCTCACTTCCAGGAACTCAACAGCAGGCGTCAGAGGTCTCACACAGCGGTCACCTCATCTGCACTGACCCCCCACAGTCCTGGAGCTATGGGGAACTGGATCCCTCTATAAATCCAGTAAAAACCATGGTCTCTTCTTGAAATATCACACATGCATGGGCTGTCCCTACAAATTTATATTTGATTGTAGTAGGTTTGTGACTTCTCTACAGCCCATCCACAGAGGGAAAGCTGCTCCCCTAAGAGGTAGCAACCTAAAAATTCATTTGTTCACTCCATGAACATGTGTTCTGTGGCTGTCACACGTTGGTCTGTGGGAGGGCAAGGCTGGGGATCCAGGGAAAGTCCAACAGGAGACTTCCTCAAAGCGCCCACCAGGACCAGCCACAACAATGAGAGCAGAAATGGCTCCGTGCCATAGAGAAGCATAGCCCTTCTTCCTCCTCCTTCTTCTTCTCCTCCGCCTTTTCCTTTTTCTCCTTTTGTTTGTGGTACTAGGGATTGAATCTTCAACCTTTGCACTGAGCGACACTTCTCAACCATTTTCAATTTATAAACTTTTTTTTGTTTTAAGACAAGTTCTCATTAAGTCATTAAGATGCCCAGGCTGAGCTTGAGCTTGCATTCCCCCTACTTCAACCTCCCAGAATCCTGGGATTACAGGTGTGTGCCACCACCGTGCTCCGGTTCTGTGCCAGATCAAAAGAGAGATGGTTTCCATCGAGGGAAGGCGTGGAGTAATCAAGTGAGTTTGGTGGAACGGAGGACACCTGAAAGATGAAGGAAAGTGTGGCCTCAAATTACATGTTGGCATTTCAGGGGTTCCCACCCCAATAGCTGGCAGGTCTGGGGTACCCCTTCACCAGAACATTTTGGCAGATGCCTAAAACATTGCTCCTTGGACAGGATGAGAGATACGTACAATTTACTCTCTTTTCTGCAGTTTGGTTTTCCAAGCTCAGTGTCATTTCTATCATACAGAGTCCAGCCCATTACACTGACCAAGGAGGGCATTGGCATCCACCTGGCCCGGTCTAAACTGATGGTGAGGGATCTTTGGTGTCTCTGACCTGCTGTGGACGCTGGGTTGGACCTGGGCCTCTCTATCTACCCCCACCCCATGCCCAGGCATCTCAGCTGCCCTCACAGGGCTTCCAGTGTGGGCACATTGTCGGCAACTGGCACGGACTTCCACTTTCTTCCAGGAGAAAGGTCTCTTTCCCAGCCCAGTCCCTCTCCTCCTTCCCACAGCACACAGAAGGCCCAGAGCTGAGATTCAGAGTCTGGACATGGCAATCCCTGCGTCCTGTTCTGCTTTGGCTCCCTGGAAAGCATGGCCATCTGGTTCCGGATCACAAAGCCTCACTAGGAGTTTTTCAGAAGACGTTAGTTCCTTTTGTGGTTCAGGAAAAAGCATGGTATTTGGGTCGGGTGCAGATTGGGGTGAGCGCAGGGCTGAGGTCTGTTCTGGTTTGGGTTTGCAGAGTGGTTGTTTTTAAGACCCTTATCTCAACCCATCCTGGATGGAAAGGGCAGAGGGATGCAGCCCGGGAACCACGGCAGGGAGGGTTTTCCAGACGCCTCCCCTCCTAGGCGGCAGCACCGAGGGTCTTTGGAAGATGAGTGGAGCCTCATTCTATGTGGGATGGTGCTTGGTTCCAGCTGTCAAAATGAATTTGACCCAGCAAGAATCTAGGAGACTGATTGCTGGTTTAGGCTTGGCCACAGACTTGCAATGGGACCCCAAGTAAATCAATTCTCTCTTGGGGACTTGGTTTTTTCCTGTGTAAAATAAGGAAATTGGAGCAGATCTAGATGAAGGCAAAGGCGCCTTTCAGAGGTGAATGCTATGGTGCTGGAGAACAACTGTATTTCAAACCAGTGGTGCCTCCAAGGGGAGCCTCACAGGCATTCTTCCGGCTGCACCCCCAGCTCTTCTCCACCAAAATGCATCTCCCCCAGACAGCTCCCTGCACACTGGCTCCTTCCAGACAGATACAGCCTCCCTGATACAGTGATAGTTTCACTGATAACCAGGGTTGTACAGTAGAGCTGTGGTCCAGGGGTCACAGAACCTCCTTCCGCTCCAGGCAGTCTCTTCCTTCTGTTTCCAATATTCCCTGTGGGCAAAAGAGGGTGAGGGAAGGCTTAACCCATGACCCCAGGGCACGGCGCCTCAGGCCCTGCTTAGATCCCTGTGGGGCGCATGCCCCGAGGACTAAGAGTTAATCTTGGAGTTTCCTCATTATCAACCCCAGAAGCGGTGCCAGTAAGGTAACTGTTTCTAGCGCTTGAAACTTACCCTTTAAAAAAATAAGACGTTTTCATTCATTTGAACAATTTTAAATGGGAATGTGTTTGCTTTTCACTTCTTGCTTCTTGGCCTCTTTGGCTGGGTGTCAGCAGCAGTGGCAGTAAATCTTGGCCCTGTAGCGGGTCCACTGGGGTGCCTTGGGTCCGCACGGGTAAACTGAGGAAAAGCTACCTCCCTCGTGATGTCCTGTAGCGCTGGCTGGAAAGCGGTAGAGGCTTAACGAACACTAATTGCTGTGCTGATTGCCAGTGGGTTGTATACTGGTATAACCGGAGCAGGGTGGTTGATGTGTAGAGCCCTTGCGCTGCCGGAAATGGCTCCCAAGATGGAGAGGGATTTTGGATTCTTGGGCATGAATTTACGTCTCTCTTCCTCTCCCCCCCTGCCACTTCCCGGCCTGCACCTGACTTGGGTGAACCTCTATGCCCACTTCCCTTTTCTTTTTCTCTTCCTCTTTTCTTATTTTTCTTCATGAAGCTTATTGGGAGCTTTTTAGTGTAAAATGCTCCTCTCAAAAAATTTGAAAAGCGGAAACAATAGACTAGAAAGAAAGCAAAACCATCCATGACATCTTGGTAGCACCACATCTTGGTAGATTCCTGCTTTTATCTCTTGTTTCATAGTTTGAGTTTGGTTGGTTTTCTTCATGGGAAGTTATGCTGTACATATAATTTCATAGTCTGCTTTTTTTTTTTTTTTTAGTCTGCTTTTTTTTAGTTCTAAGGACAAACTAAGTCTTTCTTCCCTATGCTAATTTTAAGTTCATCACCAATATCAGCTGTGTTGCCTGCGGTGATAGCTGGGTGTGGCTGATGTTTGACTAGGCATCACGTTAAGATTGAGATCTATTTCTAATTTGTTGTTTTTAATTGGCTGTGCCTAGGAAACCACCCCTCACCCCAAGCATCAAGCGCTTGACATAAAGTATGAGTTACTGGATCCTGGGACCCTGAGAGCTTTTCTCCAGGAGTCTGAGTTTGAATTTTGTGAAAGTTCCCGTTTGTATATTTACAGTTCTTCCTTGAGGTCTGAATAGTTGAGATGATCAGATAATTGACTTCTTGATAAGGAACACATTGTTGTTCTAGTAAAAATGATGAAATCTGCTTTTCTCCCACGAGCAAACACTGCTCGCTAGAAAAGCAGAAGAATAGTGCGATTATTAGGAGCTGCCTGTGTTTCCAGCTCTCCTACGTCCTGGCTGGTCTCTGCCTCTCTCTGACTCCTTCATGGCAATTGCCGGATAGGCGGCTATGAGTGTTCAGTGAATTAGCATAAAGTGCTAGGACAGTGCCTGGTGTGTGGTCAATGCAGCAAACCTCTCAAAATTCCTTGCAGGGGCTGGGGGTGTGGCTCAGTGACACTGCTTGCTTACCTTGCATGAAGCCCTGGGTTTGATTCTTAGGACTATACATTTTTTTGTAAACATTTTTCCTGCTCTTTTTAAAAAGTTTTTTCTTTTCCTCAAGAGCAGAGAGAGGAAGCAGATGAGAGGAGGAAGGGCCTGGAAAAGAGTGGGGAGGAGGGATAGCCCAGGTGCTGCCCCAACCCCAAGACCAGGGAAAGCTAGCCAGTCTGGGGGAAGCGCAGGCCTCAGGGCACCCTGGACACTGCCCCGCCTGGGCCTGAGAGTGCCAGTCTTGCCAGGGGGTGGAGATGTGGAGTTAGAGTTAGATCTGAAGGAGGACGGTGGTAGGGTCCCTCCTCCCTGGGTCCTGGAGTGGGAAGTGGGCAGTGGCGTCTTCACTTTCTGTCGGGAAACTAACGGTCTAACTACAGACTTCACAGTTTTCCTTTCCAGAGGTGCAGCCCAGTTGCATTCTGGTAACAGAAGCAAAATTAAAAATATGAGCAGGAAGTCAAATTAATTTTAAAATCTCTGAAAACCTGTGTTCTGTGGTTGCATCCAACTGGCTGGAGCTGGCTAGCGTGTTTTTCCCTGGGACAGACTGATTAATGGGACAGAAATGAGGAGGTGTGAATTTATTTTGGATCTGGGTGTGGAGCCAGGAAAGGCTGGCATCAGCCCACTTAGGCCAAGTCTGCTTTGAAAGTCCACCAGGGTGACCACCTACAGGGTCTCCCAGCGGGAGGGAGCTGGGAGGGAGGTGGTGTAGACTGGATGCCTTCTCAGCACGCTTCTAAAAGCAGTTTGTTTTTCTCTTCTTCCCAAGGACAGTGGTGAGACCAAAGGAGGCCTGTGGCCAGGGGTCTCTCTGGGTCTTTCCCGGAAGCCAGGGACACGGAGCCATCCCGGAGGACAGAGACTGACTGGTTAGCCCCAAGAGCTCTGGGGAAGAGCAAGGATGCAGCCAGGCTCTCGGGGAATTCAGACCAAATCCTGCTGGGCTGTGTTCTCCCCGAAGCATGGAGAATCATTTAGTGGCATGAAAGGTGGCTGAGAAGCAATAAATAATCTTCCAATGGGAACAGGCCTGTCTGGGAGGTAGGGAGAGGGCTGAAACGTAGAGCATTTTATCTGCATTTCAGACTCTAGAGAGAGGCTGATTTCAGTCGTCCAAGACATGGATAATTAAAAACAAAGACATCTTTAAGACAGATCTAAAGCCGGCCTGCCAGCCCCCTCCTTGCCCTACAAGTCCCCCTTCTCTACCCCCATCTCCTTTTCCCGGAAAAGGCTGGGAACACTGTTAAAAGTAAAATTACCCTAATGAGAGAAGACACGTTCTTGAAGAAATTCTGACTTACAGCTTACAACTTTATAAGCATTTCAGGAGAGGGATGTCCCACACGCAGGCCCTGAGTCAAGGACGCATAGTTTCACTGCTAGCTTCATCTTCTGTGTGATTATTTTTACAACATTTGCAATTAAATGCAGGTTTCCTGCTGCCTGATTCTGACCGGATGAGGGGCGTTGGCGCTTTAGGGTGCCTGGGCACACATACTCATGTGCATACTCAGACACATGGAGCCAAGGACCACCCCACCCTCTGCACATTAGGACAGAGCACCCCAGGACCCGCAGAGCCTGCGGGGAGCCACGTCCCCCTGAAACGTGGCCCCTGATAACCCACTGCTCTGCTTCTGTTTCCTTGCTGTGACAAGGGAAATTTTCCTCAACCCAAAGTGTAAAGATAGGAGAGCTTTTTATGTTTTGGTGGTGCTGGGATGGGACCCAGGGCGTTTGCAAGTGTTCTACCACTGAGTTACATCCCTAGGCCTTTACCTTATTCTAAAAATTATTATTATTTTTTTTTTACTTTTGTGGAGACAGTCTTTCTTTGTATTTCAGGCTGGCCTTAAACTCACAATGTAGCTCAGGCTGACCTTGAACTTGTGGTGATCCTCCTGCCTCAGCCTCCCAAGTGTTAGGATTACAGGTGAGTGCCACTATACCCAGGTGACTTTTTTTCTTTTTATTTTACTTCAGAAATCTAGTAGAAAATATGATCATATATGGTCAGATATTTTGGTTATGAAAGGACCTGATTGCTCTGCATGAGTGTGTGTGTGTGTGTGTGTGTGTGTGTGTACACATGTGTGTATGCATGTATGTGCACACACCTGTGTCAGGAAGGTAGAAGTGGGTAGGGAAGAAAACTAAGGGCCTTTCCCAAGATGCGGAGAACCAGGATGGGTCTGATGAGAGGCCAAACAAAGCAGTCGTTGCCACCCTAGAAGACAAACAATAGGAGATGAAGTGTGGAAATTTGGGATGTTACTAACACTTCTGCGAGCTAGGGGATTTTGTGATTTTCCAAGAAATGCTATGTTGCCTTTTCCTCCGGATGGCCAGTGCTGTCCAGCATTGGTGGCCAGTAGCAACTGGCAGGGAGTGGACAGGTTGATTTTGTTTTTTGGTATTGGGACTCGAACTCAGGACTGCGCTTACCAGGCAGGCTCTGTGCCACTGGCCCTGGACAGGTTGATTTTAGGCATGTCGCTGCCCACCCTGTCCTGTCCTTCCTGTTTGTGGGATTCAAGGATTATCTCCACCCCCAGGTGGGTTTAAGGGAGCCAAAGCATAAGGTCAGAGTCAACCTCATGAAGAGCCAAGCAGGGAGATAGCAAAATAGGCCAGGCCTGCAGTGGCAGCCAGCCAGGCCTAGGCGGGACTCCAGCTGGTCTCCTGCCTCAGTTTCCTCGTCTCTGAATGGGGGAGGGGGATCCTCGATGCCAGTGGCGTTAGGACCCAGGCCCTTGGGCCACCCGCTTGCTTCTTGTCATGGAGCACCCCCTCAGCCCAGCCCCTTGGGCCAGAAAGATCTGGTGCAGGCTTACAGCAAGGGAGAAGCAATGAAAGTCCCACCTGGCAGGCCGCTGAGGCAGGAGGTGGTGGGCTGGGCACCTGCTCCTCAGCTTAGTTCAGAGATGGCGCCGTGTAAGACAAACTTGCCCAGCAGCCAAGCGGTGAGTCCCAAAGTTTTTGACTCCCAGCATCCTGTGCGCAGTCGCCTCCCATACCCCACGTCTCTGGGGTGCTCAGCTTGCGCGCCTCACCCACTGTCCCTGACTGCCCTGAGCAGCCCCACCCATGGCCTCACCCCATCTTCCTCCATCCTTTTCTCTTCTTTGCATCTTGCCTGAGACTTCTCCTGGAGCCCTGGGGCCATGACACCTGCATGTGGCCAGGGAGTGAGTATCACTACCCAGGGCCCAGCAAGGCCTGTGGAGCCAGTGGTGTTGGTCTGAAAGTTGATTGCTGGGCCCTGGATGCTGACAGTGAGTCCCTAGTCAAATATTTCACAGAACAGCGACTGCATGGAACGTGCCCTGCCCACCCCTTGCTCGGCTTCTCTCAAGTTAGGCTTTTGACGTTGACTTTCCCAGCTCGGAATCAAGGATAGCATCCTTGAAGATCCCCAAACTGCTATTTAGCCATTTTAAAGATGCAATTTCAGTTCCAGGCAGGGGAATGGGGCGGATAAAAGAGATTATATGATAATGACATGGCTGTGGGAAGCCTGTGAAATCAAGTGTATTTTCCCTGGTGGGCAGGATATTTCTGGAACAGTTCATGGGTCCCTCCACCAAGAGATGTGTTTATCCTAATGGGAAGCAGGACTGAGCTAGACCACAGTGCCCAGAAGAGTTTTTCAAGTTTGAAGACACCACAAGAGACATTTGTGGTGGTCAGAGGACGCGTTCAGTCTGCCCTGGCCCTTTCAGTGTGTGCCGACCTGGCTCTGACGGGACTGCAGGAAGGTGAGGAGTCTAACAGCAGAAGTAGGGGAAAGTGTGTCCGTCCAGTTGTATCTACGAGGATGCTTTTGGATATAAGCAAGAGAAAAGGCAACACATATGGATTTAAACAATAAGCCTTGTGCTATCTCACTTCACAGTGGCCCTTAGCCAGAGCTTCAGGTATGGTATGATCAAGGTGCTGTAAGATGGGCATAGTAATCTTGCATGCTCTTTGCAGTGAGCATACATGCAAAGTGTGAAGGATGAGTTTGCCTAGTTGCTTAACACTGGAGTCTGGGCTTCCTTGATTCGTGAGTAGGAAACTAACCCTCAACAAGCCGGCATCCTGATCTCCTGCAGCCCAGGGGTAGCTGATCAGTGACACTCACCTGGTAAAGCCTGGCTACGTGCCAGACATAGGAGGGGCCAGAGTGGGGGAGGCACAGCACTGATGAATTCTAGAAGAGCAGGGTCTGCTGGGGACCAGGACGACACAGGTGGGTGTTGCAGCCCCAGGAGCCTACTCTGCCCTCCTTCCTCTTCCAGGTCTTGCCTGAAGTCTGCTCTTATTGTATGAAAAGGACATGGAAACAAGCACGCCTAGAAACACACACCCAGCACACCCCCACATTCACACACTCATTCCTCACAGACACACACACTCACACACAGGCGCCCTCTCCCAGGCCTGATCTGTGGGGTCCTGCTGGTCCTGGGGACCTCCATCATTGCACCCCACAGGCACTGTCCTGTCCAGGTCCCCTGCTTCCCGAGGTAGATTGACAGGGATCCTCAAATGACAGTGACAGAAGCTCTAACCCGCAGGTCTGTTCCAGGCGGTGTTTCTGCGGCCCTGGAAGCCAAGCTTTCTGAGGAGTCAGACACCTATCCCCAGGCCTGGCACAAGCAGGGACTACTTCACAGACAAGTGGCATGGGACGGGAGGCTTGGGAGGTGCAGCCTGACCGGGCCACAACCATACCTCAGCTGCACAGCCCAGCCCTTGCCCGAGCTCTTGTGCTCCCAGCGGGGCAGCCGATGGCCATGCCCAAGTCAGGAACTGGCGCTCCCCTCTGCTCACCACAAGAGGGCAGCAGCGCTTTGTGCCAGCTGGAACCTGGGCCGGCGGCCCAGCTCTGAGAAGGGCACCTTTAAGTCCCTGGTGTCCTTTAGGTTGGCTGGGAGGTCATTCCACATGGGCCCTGGGCAAGGCTCCTCTTCCTGTGCCACTGAATGGGATCTAGGGTGCTCCTTATGAAGGGCTCTGACTGCCCCATCCTTTTCAGTGGCTCTGGAGGCCTGCAGGAGCCAGGTGGGGAGGACACAGTCAACTCGCAAGACCCCTAGAGCTCCCCAGGGTGGTAGGCCCGAGACATCAGTACCGGTCAGACAGGAGCTAAGTGGGCGTGATGGGGTGCTATGTGCTGCTGAATCAACACGGTGCGTTACTGGAGGGGAGGTGTTTGCACCAGCTGGCCATGTGTGGACCACACTGCCTGCGCCTGTAGCCCTCCTTCAGGACGCGCAGACCCTTCCCATCCCCACCCCGCAGGGCTCTTTTCCATCAGCCACACTGGGCCTGGGTGCCAAGCTGTGTCAGTAACTCTGGGGGAGCTGGGTGGGAAGTCAGGGACTTCACCCAGCATCCCACTGGCCATGAGCCCATGTCTACTGGACTGGCCATGTGGTAGTGGTTACTCCAGCTTGGTCCTGGAAGGTGATGCCCACAGAAGAAAAGCAAAACGGAAGGAGACACTGTGCCTCTCACACCTGCCTCATAGAGGTTGCTGGAGGGAATACAAAAGGAGAATGAACACCCTGAATGCAAAAATGAATGGCGCAAATGAATGAATGGCGGGAATATACGAAGAGTGAAAATGAATGGTACGAATAAATGAATGGTGTGAATGAGTGAGTAGCATGAATGAATGAAGAAATGGAAGCTGGATTGCAGGAGACCCACTCTTCAGCACTGGCCTGACTGCATGTGTGTCTGTGTCTCCTCTTAAAGGGCCACAGGGCCTCGCCAGTCCCCAGAAAGCAGCTGTTTGGAGACACCGAGAAATCAGCAGTCAGCAGGATGTGGCCATGAGTCTCAGCATGCTCTCTGCTTGGCGGTGGCCCCTTCCTTCCTGGGTGGAGGACCCGCTCAACATTGTTCCCCATGCACGTATACGAACATCTCTACCATGTCTGCCTGTCAGAGCTGTTGGTCAGAAGCCCTCTGCATGTGGCCCAAGAGATAGACGCTGGGGGCAACTCTGCGCACAAGGACAAACCATAAACGTACTTTTATCGATCACATGTAAAAACAATGTGTGAACACATGTGTCCAATAGAACACACACACACACATACACTTTCAGTCTACCCTCAGTATTTAACCACCCCGTGCTGGTGAATTTGCCTCTTCACTAAGATTTATTTGCATCCCCGAATCAACGCACACAGTACTTTCCTGGCTATTCTCAGACCTGGGCAGAGTGGTGAAAATCTGAGTCACCCAATGGGCACATCCTCAGCTGAGGACAGACAAGGTGATGCTCTGGTGTTTGCTCCGGCTCTCACACTGTATTGCAAGTGTCCTTTCTTGAGTGCCACAGTTCTGTGGGTGAACTTCATTGCTTCAAGTGGCACCCACAGCCAGCTGAGAGCTGGCTGTGGCCTTAGCCACAGAAAGCAACAGAGACTCAGCCACCAGTGTCACCCAGAGACACGCTAAGCCAGGTCACTCCTGGCCAGTTAAACGGGATGGCCAGAGGCTCACACCTACCTAATCTTGCATTTACCTGGAAGGAAAAGTCAGTTTCTGAAGTGATTTTATAGAATATAACCACTGCAAATAATAAGAGGGATTATGAATATACACACACATATACAGTACTTAGAAAAAATTAAAGGTATAAAGAATAAAATGTTTTATCTTTCCTTTTCTTGCCAGTGCTATTCTCCTCTCACTGGAAGCCACGTTAACTATTCTCTGCCCCCACACCTTTGTCTATGGATGTGTATACTTAATCACGTGTAACATAATGTGCATATTTGGAGGGACAGTCTAAGAAAGAGCTAGTGTGTGCTGTGCATTCTGTTGCATAGATGGGGGCAGCGCATCTTTTCTTTTTTTTGGCTTGTAAACAACAGCAAAGGGGGGCTGGGGATTTAGCTCAGCGGCAAAGCACCTGCCTGGCAAGTGCAAGGTCGTGAGTTCAGTTCCCGGTACCGGAGAAAAACCAAAAAACAAACAAACAAACAAACAACAGCAAAGTGTGTTTCCCAGTTCTTGTGGCTGGAAGTCCTGGACTTTCCCTTAGAAGCCCTCCCTCAGGACGAGCTTGTCCTCAGCAGGTATCAACCGTCGAAGCATGCATACCCTTCCACGCTTCCACCCAGCAATCCCAATTCTAGAACCCTGCTCCCTAGAAATGATCTCACAGAGGCATAAAGATGCGTGCCCAGGACATTCTGGTCTAGGGGAATACTGAGTGACATATGGGTCCAGCAGGAAGGGAATGGTTATGCACACTGAGCCAATGCACGTCGTGGAATAAAGTTTTATGGGAACACAGCCATGCCTGTTCCGTCATGTGTGGCCCGCAGCTGCCTCTGCACTACATTCACAGAGCTGTGTAGTATGGCAGAGACCACACCGTTCACACGGCAGAAATGTTCACTCTCTGGCCTTTACAGAAAAACTGGCCAGTCTCTCTGTTCTCCACTCTTGGTGGTGTACGTTTCTGTGGGGTTTGATGAACGTAGAATGATGTGTGCCCACCACTATAATATAAAGTAGTTCCACTGTCCTGCAAACCTTGGGTTCTGCCTATCCATCCCTCCCTCTCCCCTAACTCTTGACAACCACGATCTTTTTCCTGTCTCCAAAGTTTAGCCTTTTCCAGCACATCCTAGCATTGGGAGCAAACAAAATATAGTCTTTTCAGGTTACCTTCTTTCATTAGCAATATGCATTTAAGATTCCTCTGAGTCCCTTCACAACTTGATGGGTCATCTATTTGTAGTGCTGGATATTATTCTAGGATCTGGATGTATGTGTTTATTGATCTTTTCACCTACTGAGGGGCGTTTTGGTTGCTTCTACCTCCTGGCAATTATGAATAAAGCCTCCATCAATATCTGTGTGAGAGCGCAGAGGATGCAGCTCAGTGGTAGAGCACTTGCCCCGTATGCACATGACCCTGGGTTCAATCCCCAGCACTGCAGGAAATTCAGGTGCAGGTTTTCATGTGGATATAAGTTTCCAACATGTGGGGTGGAGAAGGGTTTTTAGAGGAGGTGGAAGTTGTGCTGCCCTGGAAACAGGAACATTGTGTTCACTGGGGGCAGAGAAGCAGCATAGGCGAAGTCCCCAGGCAGAAGACCCTCAGGAGTGCTAGTGGTGGAAGGGATGCAGGGGATGGCGAGAGCTCTGTATTAGAGACAGGGCCGTGGGGTGTGAGCCAGACAGCCAGCCTGGGCAGCTATGCTTTAGCTTTGCCACACCAAGAGCCACCTGTGGGCCTACAATGACCAGCTGTCCCAGTTTGCCCAGGCTCCCTCTATCCCTGGCTTACTAGGATGATCAATCATTTTAATTTTAATCACTTTAATTTTAAGCAGGAGAGTGATATTTTAATATCTTTTTATTATGGAATGCTTTTATATTTCAAGAGAAGTTGCAAAGCTATGATAGAAGTCTCTAGCACGTGAGTCCCCCAAATCCCTGTGTTGGGTTCTTAGCCCGGAAGTGTGGCTGTGTTGGGATGGGCCTAAGGGGGAGGGGCTTGGGTGGTGAGGCTCTGCCCTCTTGCATGGATGAACGCCCCCCATATGAAGGCCTGCAGGAGGGGCTCGCCCTGCTCTGCTCAGCTGCAGCAGGAGCAGAGTCCTACCACAGGAGGATGTAGTGAGAAGGCCCATGCCACATTCTGGTACTTTGATGGTGGATTTCCCAGCCTCCAGGTCTGCAAGAAAAAAAATCTGTTTTTCATAAATCACCCAGTCTCAGCTACTCAGGCACAGTGGCACAAACTGGGTCATGACAATACCCTCATCTAGTATCCTCTGCTGTTGACATTTGCATAGATAGGGCACATGTGGCACACCAAAAGGTTAAGATTGATCTGTCACTCTATACCAGCCAGCAGACTGTTCATATTTCTCTGTTTTTACAATGCTGCTCTTTCTGCTCCTGAATCCAGTCCAGGATGGGACCTTCAACAGTTTGTCTTTAAAAAGCTGTCCTGTGTCTGTCTGTGATGTGCAGAATGGGCCAAAGGCCTGAGCAAAAGTCAAGACAGTAGCTAGGGGACATGCTGAGGGCAGGACTCACTGCTGTTGCAGCAGGGGACAGCCAGGTGATAATGGCCAGGAAGGCTGGGAGGGAGACATGCAGGGCCAAGATGGACACTTGCTGATGAATCTGCCTAATAAAGTGCATGTATCAAGGCACTGGTTTTTTCCTACATTTTATCTAGCATCTTATGTAGCAAGTGATTATAGAGCAGCCACCAGGAGGCAGGAATACGGCCCTGGGTTCCACCTGCCACCTGCAGACAGCTCCCACCTCTAGCCTATTTTTCCCATTATGCCCCGCCTCTGCCCACCCCCCCTCCACCCACCCCACTGCCCATGAGTAGGCTAAAACAAACCTCCACTCCTTGAAAGAATTTTCACAGCCTGTCCTGATGGCTGCCAAGAATATATATTACCAATTTCCAGTGGAAGCTCAAATGTCCATTTGTAATAACCTGGCTTCTGAACACTAAGTTCAGGGGGTCACAAGTTGGGGCTCCACCTAGCAGGCCTGACAGCCCAGCTGTCCCTTTGAGAGGTATGATGGCAGGGGAGGACCAGCGAGGGACCCCAAGACCCCAGAGGTCGAGACACACACACCCTTGGGTTGCAGCCCAGGGTTAGGAAAAAAATCCGGAGAAATCCTGGTTGGCATGTTCTTAGCCCAGATGGAAGAGAAATAGGACAAACTCCTGAAGGGTTCCAAAACCAACACAGGAGACGGACGGATTGCCAGCAAATTCGAGGTATGTTGGCACTCGCAGCCAAAGAGAAACGCGTTCACCCGGTGGAAAGGGGAAGACGAGAAGACGAACGGCTGCAGAGAGAGAGCAGGGTGCTCCCTGCCAGCCGCCGGCCGAAGCTCGCTGTTTCCAAGACACCAAGGAAGACTGGCGCAGGCAGAAGGAAAGGGAGCAGACAGCCAGGCGACAGGCATCTTGCAACGAGGTGGTGGGGGCTGGAGGCACACGGTTCTGCCTCCCCCGCCAGCGTTCAGCCTGCCTTTCTGCACCACTTAGCTGAGAATAGAATAACTCCACTGACCGGTGCAGAAAGACAGGCTGAAGGAAAGAGAGAGAAAGCTCAGCTCTCTCCACCCCTCCACCATGTGTTAGATGTGATATGTCCCATGGAATTAGGTTTGAGGTAGTGCCACTTCAGGGGACACAGAGACTGGGCTCTGAGGACAGAGAAGGGTGAACTTCAGCACTATTGGGAAAATATGATATGTGTGGCAGACTTCTAATTAAGAAGATTATTTCCTGCAAGCTCAAATGAATATCCTTTCTCTGCTTCTGTTTTCCCCCTATAAAGCAAACTCTGCAAGAAATGTGAAATTTATTATGAGTGTGAACATGCTAACTTTCCAAACATCCCAGTCAGTCTGAGGACAGGAGGCAATAATGGCTTGGAAAACACCCCCTCGGCATGCAGACTGGTTCACACGTGTCAAGGCCCCGCCGCCACCCGGCCCAGGCTGGCCCCCTGCGGGATCTGACAGATTGGGACTGTAGAGTGAGTCAGAGCCATGCGGATTCAAGTCACCTATTGGGTCTTCTGGTCCCACCACCAGACTAATCCGAGCTCCAGCTTTGTCTCCTATGCATCCTTGACGATTTTTCTCAGCCAAAGTTTAATGATTCAAGTCCCACTGTGTTCCCTGGAGGGTTAATTCTGTAGCCAAATAGAACGAAGTCACCGTTTGGAATTTTTTCCTTTATTGAATCTAATTTTTCCTTTCCTTTCCCCCCTACTGTCATGTTCCTGCTGGATGCCTTCGGACCACCCACTGTGCCTGCTTCTGGATGTGTAGACCGGTATTTCCCAACATTACTTGGTGTGTCCCGACAAACTTTTGAATTGCAGCGGTGGTTGTGGTGTTGCAGAAGGTGGTACCAGGGCACTGGGAACTCAGACACCTCTAGGTCAGGCCACTGATTGGCCCAGTCACGCCCTGGTTCTCTCTCACACACACACACACACACACACACCCTTGCACCTCTTTCTGCCTGGGCCCCACCAATGCTACTTGCAGCCCCTAGAGCCAAATTCAGCTCAGAGGAGAAAAGAGGATTCAGACCATGGAAAAATAGGAAGAATGCTTTTGAGTCCTACAGAAAGGTTCTGCAGTCTCACTTGAGAATTACTCTCAAATCTGGATCTAAAGAAACTGAAACCTCTAACTCATTTGCTTCTTCCCCTGGGCATTTTTACTTTCTCTTTTCAGTGTTCTTACTACCTCATTCTGAAACCCTATGACAATTTTCCAAGTCTTCCTTCAAAGCCTTCAGCCAAAAGAAACCGTGTCTAATTATAGGTGAATTGAATCCTTTGGCTATTTAACTCAATGGTAATGTGGGAATGCTAGAAATGCACCTGGTCATCGGAGTTGCTGATTATTGACAAATGTGCCAAGAGGGGAGAAGACTGAGGCTTAGAGAGGGCGCATGGCCTGTGGGTATCAGAGGCCTGGAATTGATGTCCAGAGGCCCTGGGCAGCAGCGCTGCTTCCTGCTGTCCTAACTCTGGTACCTCGGAATGACCAAGCTGGAGGAGTGGGTGTTGGGTCGGCCCTGCTGGGCTCTGTCTGGCCTTCCTTACCCTATGCAGGGAAGATGTGCTCCAGCCTTGTTTTTGGATTGCAGGGACAGCTGCATTTGCTTGTGTCAGGCCTTGAAGGGATGGGGTCCTGATCCTCAGGTGTAGATGGTCACAAGGACACTGACGGCAGGTGTCCTCAGAGAGGAAGCGAAGGCGGTGGAAGGCTAGAGCACCAGATGGGAGTGTGTCCCAAGGGAGCAGCAGCGCTTGCTCTGCAGGGTATCAGGTACGTGTCAGTTATTCCCTGAGGGCTGAGTTTGTCTTCTCCCCATTCTGCATGCCCTGCCATCTCTGAGTCCACTTCTCATCTGTAAGAGGGGGACAACAGTGCGGGTGCTACCTTCGCAGGTGCTAGCCCAGGTCACACTGCGATCTCCACTTCATGGGACTCCTGGGGCCCAGACCCACTCTTGAAGGGGACACTTGGCTCCTGGAGGACATCGATGATGTCTTCTAGGTCCCCTGGAGGCCCAAGGCACAGCCTGCAGGTGGGCAGCTCACCCTGTTCCTTCTGTTGCCAGGGCTGTTGGGCAGGGGAAGCCCCTGCCTTGGATTTAGGATCAAAACCCTGGACTGGGGTCCCCCTGGAGCAACTGCTGTCCCACTCATATGCCGCCCTCTACTTCTGGGAGCTGGGCTGTGGATGGAGCACACAGCTCTTCCAGGCCTTTCTTGCCCCTCCTCCACTTCCTCTTTGATGGTCTGAGTCCCAGGATCTGAATGTGGTTGCGCTGGCATTGTTTTTCCAGTTTCCTGGCCAGAGGATTCCAGCTTCCAGGAAGGCTGCCCCATGGTGTGGGCGGCGGCCGAAGGGGGCTGTGGTCCTGGCCACTCTCCCGCTCCTACACACAGTCTGTCTTTGACTCACCTCTTCTTCCACTGGGAATTATTCCTCCCTTGCTCAGTCAGACCACCCCACCCCCCCACCACCGTGGGAAGCTACCCTGGATCGGCCCATGGCTTTTCCTTAGCTGGAGGGACCCCTCAAGGGCATACAGCTATGACCTTGGCCCAGATCTCCGGGATCCCAAGCCAGCACCTCCCTTGCCCAAACCCATAAAAAGAAGATCCCACACCTTCTGTTGCTGAAGGGTAGCACTTGAAGAACTCCATTAAGAATGATGCTTCTTTTCCATGCACTGCCTCATTTAACCCTGTAGACAGACTGGGTCCTGGCACATGCCCACCAGCCACAGAGCTTTTGTTGAGCTGTCCATTCTGCTTCTTTCTGATCATCAGAAAGAAAACAAGAGGGGTGACATTGTGGTGCTTAACAAGCATTATCCCTGTACCCTATGCCTGTCTTCCTGGAGAACACAAAGCAAAGCCCGCCCAGACCTGCTGCTGAGGCCAGAGTGGAGAGGCACAGGGTGAGGCAACCCCATGGCCTGGAGTTGTATTGGGAGCTGCCGCTAGGCCCGGGACTCCAAGAGGCAGCCTGCTCATGGCATTCAAGGTCCCTCCCTTATCTCCCTGTCTTTCCCACCCCTTTGGACCAGTGGGGGCAGAGTGGCCTGAGACATCCTTATGCTGGAAAGCCAAGCCCAGGAAGGAAGAGAAAGAGCCTTCCACCCCACAGGAACTCGCCTTGGAAGGAGGCCTGACTCCCTGCATCGGACAGATGCTCCACACCATCAGCACCACTGCCATCGATCACACACATTTCACCCCAAATTTGGTCCCATACCCTGAGCCCTGAGGATTCGACCTGCCTCCCTCAAATAGCTTGGAGTCCAACAGTCTGGACAGTCTGGTTCATGGTCCTGAGGAGGTCCTGGGTCTCCGTGTCCCTCACTGAACCACATCGTGACCTTGATTTCCTAGGGTTATACCAATGAGACATGACTTGAAGTTGCTCATCTAGTTCCCCTTATCTGGGTCTCTCACTCCTGCAGTTCCCCTTCCCCCTGTCATGAGCAGTTGTCTCCTAAGCCATGCCCAGGGTCTCAGAATCTGTTCATTGCTGACAGGGTTGCGCATCCCACATGTGATGATCAGTTGTTTGTGTCAGTTTGAGTGGGCCAAAGGGAGTTTGGATAATTTGGCCAAACATTATTGCGGGTGTGTCTGGGGGCTGTTCTGGGTGAGAGGAACATTTGAATTAAGAGACTGAGTAAAGCACACTGGGCCGGTCTTGTACCATCAGTGGGAGACCTGTGTAGGACAAAAAGGGTGAGTAAGGAGGAACTCCGCTCTCTAAGTGCTTAGAGTTGGTCTTTTCTGACTTTTGGACATGAACTAAAATATCAAATCTTCTGGGGTCTCAAACTCTGGTTTTTGGACTGAAACTTGTACCATCAGCTTTCCTCGGTCTCCATCTGACTGACTGCAGATCCTAGAACTTGCCAGTCTCTGCGACCCCCATGAGCTAGAGTGCCTCTTACGCACACACGCATACACACATGCACATGTACACCATGGGTTCTGTTTCTCTGGAGCCCCTGACCTGGGGCACCTGGGGTCCTACTCACCAGCTCCTCCCACAACCACAGCCTTCCACAGAGACCCCAAGACCCAAAGGTGCCAAGTGTACCATCTGTCCCTCTACTGCAACCCCTGCTCCATACATCAGCCTCCACCTTCACAAATGTAAAATGACGTGGGTATTTGACAACAAAACGAATAACACAGTTTGGGATCACAAGGCAAAGTCTAAAAGAAATATAGAGTTCTTGCTGGTATGAACCCATAATGGGATGAATGGGAGACGGGAGAAGAGACAAAGCTTCAGAGTTGTCCCGTATCACATGCCAGTCCCTCCTGGAGGAGGAGCTTTGTCCATCTCTCCTCCTTTGAGCCCAGACCGCACACAGTGAGTTGTTTCCAAGGCAGAGCTCAGTGGGGAGGGGCTCATCTGGCAGTAGAGAAACCTGGCTGCTCTTCCTGTGGTCTGGGGATTGGGATGTTGTCACCAGTGATAAGTCACAGTGACAGCGGTACTTGGTGTGATGCTACAGCTCTGCAGTTCTCCTCCCAGACTAACCCCAAGAAAACATCACATTGAATTGAGGGACATTTTGCAAAACACCTGCTCAGTACCCTTCAACAGTGTCAAGGTCATAAAAACAAAGACAGAAGAACCATCACAGCCAAGAGGGAGACACGATGACTAAACGTAACGTGATATCCTGGATGGGATCCCGGAACAGAAGGAAGACGTCAGCAAACAAACTGAGTGAAATCCAGATGAAGTCTGGCCGTTGGTGATGTGCCCGTGTTTCCTCAGTTTGACAGTCACACAGCAGAAATGTAAGACGGTCATGGGGAGAAGCTGGTTGAGACGTGCTCAGGAATGCTGCGTTATCTTTGCAGATTTTTGGTGGACCTAAAATTATTCCAGAACAAAGCATTCATTTACCAAGATGAGGTAGGCCAAACTAGAACATTGCTCTTTTGGGTGTACATGCCTTCCTACATAGTTAGCATAGTGCAATCTGATTTCACTATAGAAGATTCCAACAAACAAGGAGAACCAAGACTAAAAACCCCATCTCTCCTCACGCTCACCTCCCACTTGTCTTGTCAGAGCCACGGACGGTCACAGTCACAAGGCTCCAACCCAAGGAGTGCTCACTGTGCACCAGGCTTGGCCATCACAGGGTGACTCACCCTGACCTTCATGACAACCCACTGAGATAGGCCCTGCTAGACCTTTTACACATGGAGAAACTGAGCATATGGTGCTTACAAATGTTGGTGAGGGTGGGTAGGAAGAGGCAGAGCTGGGGTAAGTTGCTCAAGCACCCATCAGCTTTAATCACCTAGAGAGGAAGCTGTATTTCTGCTGGGCACAACCCTTGCCTGGACATGCATGCCCGAACACACACACACACACACACACACACACACACACACGCAGGTCTTATGGGGACTGATGTTCATGTTGCTGTGCAAATGAGCTCTTATTCTTAACAACGCATCTCAGTGCACTCCGACATCTGTTCCAAGGGCCACCACGACTTTCTCAGTTGTCTTAGTCTGTGGGTTCAACCAAAGCCAGCCCCAGAGGACCCTTGGCAAAGCCTGGAGAAATTTTTAATTGTTATAGCTGGGAAGGGGACCACTACTGGCATCTGGTGGGTAGAGCCTAGGGAAGCTGCCTATGTGCCTCACCACTCACAGGGCAACCTCCAATGGAGATTCTCTGGACCGTAAATGTTAATTGTGCTAGGGTAGGAAAACCCAGGCAAGGGGTATTCTGCAGCACCACTGGAAGATGCTGTGGGTCCTCCAGCTCTGCCCTGCCCCATGGGGGCACACACCCCTCAGCAATTCTCAGAACGTGGCACTGCTCAACACCACGCTGGGTGGCACTGAGCCTTAGGGATCCGACCTTACCTTCAAAGCACCTTGTTTTTTCTCACTAAATTCCATGTTCCCAGAGGACAACAAGGGTGTCTATTTCTGTATCACCCTCAGGCCCAGAATGACAATTCCATAGCCAGGGGAACTGGGAAAATTCCACTTTTCCCTAAGAAAATCAATGTTTCATCCCAGGGCCTCTTGCTCTGGCTGTACAGTAATCACCTGGGGAAGTCTAAATAAATACAAATGTCCCTTTCTCTTCCCAGATGGCAGGCAAATCACAATCTCTTGGGTAAACTGCACACTAACATTTTTTAAGTCCCCCTGGTGATGCTACGCCCAGGCAGGGAAGAGAAGGCCTGGGCGAGTCCATCCCTGCTGCAGCACCCTCACATACACCCACACTGAGTTCCTGCCGTTTTAAGATGATGCACTGAAGACAGGATCCCATCCATCGTCCTCTAGCCCAGGGTCTCATGCACATAATATCCACAGAGACCCTGCTTATTTATGAGCTTGTAGGGGATGCTGATGCCACCAGTCCCAGCACCACACTCTGAGTAGCAGTGCTAGTAGAAATGCTAGCTTAGTGGTTAGTTAGTCCCAATAAAAATGGTTTCCCAAATGTAAGCTCTGAAACACTTATTTGTTCATTGACCAAACATTCAGTCACTTTGGAAAAGTAAATCTGAACTAAAACAAAGCCTGAAGAGAAAGGGGGAGCTATTTACAAGGAATTAAGCCCCAAACAAACAAAGTCGCCTAAAGCCCCGAAGACTAAGGTAGAAGAATGTGAAAACTCCTATAGCTCAGAAGTGTAAAACGAAACCCCGGTTTTGCCTCGATGTCCATTAGAATGTCAGCTAAGATCCATCACGGGCGCAATTTCCTCCTGCAGACTGGGAGCTCATTTTTGCTGCCCCAGCCGCACTCTGTTCTCCATCAGCGGGATTTACGCATATGGAACCGAGTGTGGAATTGGGCCCATTACATTTCACTTCCTATATCTGACATATTTAATACTGACTTTTCAAATAAATGAAATCCCTGTTTCGCGCCGGGCTGGGAAGGTGCAGTTGGTGGAGGGGTTTTTCTTGGGCAGCTGTGCCTGCACAAGGTGGCCACATCGAATCCAGCAGCCTCTTGAAGAGGCCGCTGTGGCCAGGGTCTCTCAGGAAGTAGGGGACAAGGTTACAGAACAACGGAATAACTTTTTATTATAAAGGGGAAAGTGCATTTTTAAAAGTTCACCAAAAGAAGACTGCTTTGAGTGTTATAACCACTCGTGGCTGGAGGTGGAGGCCGGAGACGCCCGGAGTAAGACCTTGGATCAAGGCACCTGATACCATCCTGTGCCACTCCAGCGGAGTCCCCTGGCCTGCAGTTTGTAAAGTGTGAGAGCCGCAAGAGTGGCAGAGGTTAGGGTCAACGTACACACACACTTTTGTCTTTGCCGGTCAGCTACCTGTGCTTTGGGGAGACACCACAGGGCACCTGCATGGAGCCACAGCTGGAGCTCCACACGCTGTTTCTCCTGGGGACAAAGGGGCGAAACACGGCCTTGTCCTTCCCCAAAGAGGCAGGAACAGTTTCTCTACATGCAAGGTCTCAGTTTGGAGCTGTGGAGGTAGCGTGAGTGTGAAGTGAGGGTAACAAGGAGGAGAGGAAAGAAAGGGTCAGGGAGGAAAAGGTGGTGATTCCAGTTTCCATGGGTGGAGGGCGAGAAGCTCTTTTTAAGATCTGCTCTGTGAGCTTCCAGCCCAAGCAGTGCTTCTGCACGACCCAGGGACAGAGGGTAACTGTAAGGGATGCTGGCAGTCACCCTTCCCTCTATGAATAAAACCCAGACTTGCTGGCTTGCCACTGCCCTTGGATTTAAAGAGTCACCGCGTGTGGGTAGCATTGTGCTTTGGGTCCTGGAGTTGGCCAGTGGAGGTGAGGGGTATGTGTATGTGGTGGGGGTACCCTCAGAGTTACAGGGGGAACAAGCCTAAGGAATTCTGTTCTCTGCTTTGTAGTATTCCCCTTTGACAACTCACCTCGACCCAGCACCCACCAGAGCTCCAAAGAGCAGAATATTTAGAAAAGTAAACATGGGAACCTGGAGAAGAATTCATAATTGTTGCTGAAATTTTTTCGTAAATGTCTTCAAACACTCAGCTCAAGTTCAATCTTGCCTGTGATTGGGCTGATTCTCTCACTCTCCTGCAAGGCTCTGTGGATGTAGATGCTTAACTCAGGCTGGCCTATTCCTGGTCCCTCTGTGGCCAGGGCCACTTGCGCAGCCACGGATGGAGGACAGAATGGACACACAGCCTCCCACCCCCCTCACCTCTTCACAGCTGACACAATAACAAACAGCCCCATGAAAAGCACTTACATTTATGAACTGTTTATAAATTTACTGACATTGATTTATGACCCTTGGCTGGACCTGATGGTAGTCTCTTTAGGGATATTTCTTTCTTTCTTTTGGATTTTTTAAGTGTTAATGTTACGGTTCACATTCTTAATATAGCCACACACTGGGAGCTACCCGGAAGACAGCTGGGAGCCCGACCAGTGACCCACGGGGAAAACCCAGACATGATTTATGTCGGAGCTTGGGGTGGCAGGGAAGGCGGATCCTGGTTGGCTCAGGGAGACCCCTAAGAGATCATCAGCTTTGAGGAGCAGCAGGGGGGGGGGGGAGGAAGGGGACAGACAGGACCAGGAGCTGTGAGGTCCTCCTGTTTCTAGGAACCTGTGATACATGAGCCTGATGTCCTCAGCCTCACAGGAGCTGCTGGCAGCTGCTGGAGTGCGGAGGCGATGTCCCTGGAACCCCCAAGTGTGCCTCAGTGAGGGGCCTTGGGGAGGGAGGTCGTCCCTACCGGGCACCTCAGCCCTGGAAAAACATCCCCACACATAGTCAACAGTAGTTTGTGTTACAGCGCACGGACCAGTTTGCACACGGTTTGGGATGGAATCGTGCCACAGGCCCCTTCCATGACCATGTAGTCGTGGTCACTGCATGGAGCCCAGAGGGGTGGGGGATGGGAGGAAAGTGATGTGAAAAAGAGAGATGATTTTCAGCACATCGCTGCCTCCAATCATCTGTACCCTTATCCAAATTTCCTTAGAAAGGAAGAACTAACTTTCATTGGATGCCCTCGGGTTTTCAAGAGCTTGGGGGACTCTTCTCATTTTGTCCCTCATCATCCTCTGATGTGGGCACCTTTGCCCTTATTTTACAGATAAAGAAACTGACACTCAGAAGAATGACGGAGACTTGGCTGGGACCAAGCAGCTAGGGAGAGGCTGAGGTCCAGCTGGGACCCAGCCTGGCTCCTAATGGGTCCATTTTCCCCAGGTCTGCACATCCTTTCCCTTACTGGATATCTGTCCATCTACCACTCCCCATGTCCTCGCTGTCTCACACACCCTTGACAAAGGCCCCTCTGGGTCTGGAGAAGCTGGAAGCCTGGAGTGCAAGCTGCCTGCAGTGTCCCTGGGGATCACCAGGTGGCGCCCGTGCTAGTCGCTCACAGAGTCACAGCCCTGATTTGGAACTGCGGCTGCATCCGTCCACACACTTGGTTAAAAGGGCAGCTGGCCTCTGGGTGGAGAGGTAGTGTCCAATCTACATGGAAAGTGGCTGGCTAGAGGCGGAAGTCGCACCTGGGTGGTGCAGGCAGGTCTTGTCCGGCCAATGGGCTAGGTTCCCTGCTGGCTCCACAGGTCTTGTGGGGCACTAGGGTGGACCCTGGCTTCTGCTCCCCCTGGTTTTAGGACCTTGACCCCTTCCTTGCTCAACATAGCCTCAGATAGTGCAGAGAGCCCGGAGTCCAGCTCAGCATCTCCCAGGCAAGGTCTCTGGGTCACAGGTGGGACAGAACTGGGTTGGGAATATTCCACCGGAAGAAACAGCCACCTGCCTCCAAGCTTTCTTCCGCCTGGACTTCCTCTTGATTGACATGTCCTGGATTCCAGATCCCAAACCTTCTCCTCCTGCAGACAGAGGCCAGCTTCATTTAGAAGCTCACTAGCTAGCTGGCAAAGGGAAGGAGGGGGAGAGAAAAGTCCTGGAAATGTTCATTTAGAGTTAGTTGCTGCTCCTGCTCTGACTAATTGAAGTAGCTCCATTGGTTTCACTTACGTACCTGCGTGTGTTTAAAGTGGGATACGGCACAGTGTAAAAGAAGCCACATTACAACCCAATGATCTGGAAAATTGCAGTTTAATAAACAAGGCTGCCTTGAAGTTATACAGGAGGAGTACACATTTGCCTGAGTTATATACACATACATACACACAACAGACACTCATGCATACACACACATGGCCAGAGCACCAGGATCTCAGGCTTCTGTTCACATCTTTTCTTCCATCATTCAAGATAAGCATAACCTCAATCTCTTTCTCTCTCTCTTTCTCTCTCTCCATCAATCTTTCTTTTATTAAATTTATTTTTAACAGCACCTTAAAAAATAAACACACCCCTTTGTGCCACTCCTATGCAAGGTGCAGCCAGGAGCAGATTTGTACAGTGGAGTCACGTGACCTGAGAAATAGGGAGTGCATAATGAGGACATTGAGAGCCGGCAGTGCTGGGGCGATAACATTCCTGAAGGAAGCAGTAGCCCCACCAGCAGCCAAGGCCGGGCCAGAGCCCTTACTCAGCATGAGGAATTATATATATCTTGGAACTCATTCCCGAACCTAAACATTATTGCTAGGAAAAGGATAACAGTGTGTGGGGGTACCCTGGCAGGGAGCTCTCCGGATCCAGCCCAGCTCTGCCCGACAGAGCTGAAGGCCCCAGAAGCCTCGCACTGTGTAGTGGTGTGGACACGGCTATGGGACGATCCTTGGCCCTGTGCAGACCCAGCTGTGTCTCCAGGACCCCCAGGGTCTCCAGGAAATGTTGTAAACTGTTTGAGTCTTGGGAGTCAGGTTCATGGTAGCAGCTCACAGGCTACCGTCCCAGGAAGCCCCTGCTTTGCGGAGCTCACACCAGAGCCTCTCGTCCTCCACCGTCTGCAACCAAGACATTTTTGTCACCCAAAAGAGACTTCACAGTCTTCAGGCAGCCCCTCCCTTCACTAGCTGGCAACTCCAGTCAGTTCATGTCTGTGGATTCCCCTATTCTGGATTTCATACAGATGGAAGCACACAGGATTTATGTAAAAAAAAAATCAATTCTTATAATTTTTATTGCTCCATAATATGCAGAAAGCAAACAAGTCCTTACTGAGCAAACCTGACACATGTTCATAAACTGATCACCCCAAGTAACTGTCACCCAAAGCAACAAAGAGAACACTACCAGCACCCAGCAGCTCCCTTCACCCTGCCTCCCAGCCCTAGTCCCCAAAGAGAATCCCTTCCTCTGACTTCTGCATCCTGGATCACATTTACTTGTTTCCCCTGTGTGGCCGTGGTTTATTTGTTTTCATTACTGTATAATGTTCCTCGGAGTGACTACTGCAGTTTATGTATCCATTCAACCATTGATGGGCATTGGGATGGTAGTTTGCAGCTTCCATACAAGCCTAGCAAACTTGTTGAGTAGAGATTTCAGACAATAGCAAGGAGATGGCATATGGGCTGTAGGATCTGACTGATGGGACAGTTAAAGGCCTGGGGGATATCTCAGAGTTCACAGTGCAGAAACTATGGGCAGCTTGCAACCAAGCCTGATCATCATGCAGAGAGGGCATACACTGGTCTGTTGTCCAGCTAGGCCATGGTCAGACCCAGAGAGGCACAGGATCCTCTAATGCAGCCCTACAGCCAGTGCAGCTCATGCCCCAGTTACTCCTATTCAGTGTCAGTTGCAGATCTACTGCTACTTCCCTTTGCATGCAGGGAATCGTGCCTTCTCTCACACAGCCAGCCTGTAGAAGTCCCACTGCCTGGGTGTGGGCAGAGAAGATCAAGGGCTCCCTCTCCGGTCTGCATGTTTGTTGCAGAGCATGGTCTAGGCGCTGAATGGCATCTGATGATGTTCACACAGCAACGAACCCCTTCCCCGAGCTTCCTTTGCCCATGTGGATTCTTCAGACTTAATTCCCTCTTCACATGGTTGGAAGCATTGCACCATCAGCAGGATGGGTTAGGACCGGAGCCCGGGCAGAGCAAACCGCGGGGAAGAGGCTCACTTAAGGCTGGTGAGAGCAGTGGGGAGGTTAGAGCAGGGGTCTGATTTCAGGCTGACCTTGGCTTTTCTGGCTGTTTTGTTGTCTCTGCTGTCCTGCAATGTTCAGCTCAAGTCTCCAGCTCTTGGGAAGTGTGTCCTGACTCCACTCCTGCAGCCTGGCTGGCCATGGTCCCTCTCCCAGCCCTGCTGATGGACGGGGGCCTGGCTGTCCTTTGGAATTCCTCTTTCCTGCCCAAATCAAAAGCCTCTCAAACTGTGGGAGGAAGGAGATGGGTGTCCATGCCTTCTGCCCAGCTCTCCACTGCATCAGAACACTCAGCAGCAGGCACCAGATTCTCTGTAACCTTTTGGTTCTTGACAGCAATAGTGTGAAGAAGAGGAAATCATGTGGTTGGGCTTTCCCCTATTGATGGATTAGGTTTTTGTTTCTTTCTAGAAACTTTAATAATTCAAAACGTTGGATGCAGTATTGTCTATAATACCATATATACAGCACAGTTCACTACATACTTTATATAGCTGCTTATTCTATTTTTAAAACGAATGAAGTCAAAAGTTTTCAGTAACCTGAATGTCAGGGAGAATAACTTTGAATTAGGATTTTCTTACCAAGTTATGATTTAATATTTATCAGATGTATAAACAGATAAACATGATAGCAATTTTTAAGACTTGTAGTTGGCCTTACAAAATTACAACACACTGTAACTAAATCCCTCCCACATTTTAGACAAACTATATGATTTTTGATATACAAATATTCTGTTTTTATGACACTGACAATGTACAACCAAAGCGGTTTACAATGCAAAAAGGTGTATAAACCACAATTTAACATCCTGCTACTGGCAGCCACTATACTTTAGGAGGTAGCTTTAATGCAAGGAAGTAAACAGAAGCCACATTTCCCAACCCATGTTCTAAACAAGATTTACAGAAGATAAAAATTTATTGTAGGTGCAGTTCTGTTATTAAACTGCCATCTAGCTTAGCTATTTTAGTATATCCAAGATAACTGATATGGCAGTGGGTTGCTATGAATTTTGGACATTGTTCAAAGACAGACTGAGAAATTATAACTTTAAGAATTCACGTAGTAACATCTGAACCCCATAATTAAGAATCAAGTAAAGTTTTTAATTTTTAAAGACATAGGACTAAACTTTATTCTTTCACCCTCCTGTGACATATTTATTTTGTCTGTACCAGAGCTCAAGATTTGAATATTTGTTTGTATGTTTGAGACAGAGTCTCACTAGTATTCCAGGCTGGCCTTGAACTCACAGTGATCCTCCTGCCTCATCCTCCCAAGTGATGAATTACAGGTGTACACCACCATACCTGGCAGCAGCTGAGTATTAAATAGGCTCTTTTGAAAATCAAAGTATGGAGAAAATGTACGGAAGTTTCCATATAGTAGCACAGGTTCAGAGAAATACAGCTCACTAAGAAATATATGTAAGTGCCTTGTATCATAATGAATCCTAGTTTCTTCCAAGTATACAAAATTACTTCCCTCAGTTTACTTCCTGTATAATTCAAATTCAAAATAGGTAACATACCAACAAAACTGCTTAAGACCGGGAAAGCTAATGGTATTAGGAAGTATGTGTTAATGGGAAAAATACCCGTCCATCAGACCACTCAGGTACTACTAGTATTAAAATCTCCATTTTCAGTGTTTCCAAATCTGCTAACCCATACAGCAATTACCTTCTCCTTTTTTTAGTTGTGATAGCCAAAGACAGAGGGAAATGTGATGATCATCCCTAAACTATAGTGATCAACAACAAATATTCTGCCATTAAAAAAAATCTTACAGCTACTAATGTTGTTTTAAAACCATCCTCAGGCCTTGGGTTGGTAAACCACTTGAACAAATTGGAGAGTCTCTTATGTCAAAATTGGAAACAGAAAACCCAAGAAGGTGATGTCTCTGTGCTCTCAGAGGTCTTGCTGGGAGGCAGTCCCTGTTTTGGCCCTTCAGTTGGTTGTCCTGAGATTAATGGTGAAACTTTAGGTAAAATTAGCAAGACTTCTCCAGTTATATGAAATCATATTTTAAGATAGTTTTTAAGCTGGGTGTGGAGGACTGCTGTGAGATCAAGGCCAGCCTAGACTACATAGTGAGACCTCGTCTCACTGCCCACCCCCCTGAAAAAGATAATTGTCTTGCACTTAATTCAGGAATGCATATAAATTTGCTTCTTATAGATCAGAAAAATGCAATGTTGTATTGCTACCCAACACCAAAAATCCTTTTCAACTTGCACTTGTTTCCAATGGGCCACACATTGCTTGAACATTGTATTTTTTGTTTTATTTATTTTATTTTTATTTTTATTTTTTTTAGGTTTTTCTCCGGTACCGGGAACCGAACTCACGACCTTGCGCTTGCCAGCCAGGCCCTTTTCTTGCCACTGAGCTAAATCCCCAGCCTCTGAATATTGTATTTTTCACTAGATGATGATTCAGGCCCTAGTTATTTGAAAATGTCTGCTTGGAAAAATACAACTGCAACCTCCTCTTCTAAGTGAGCCCAGGCAGTGGTTACAGAAGTGCTACACAGAATTGGTTCTCTCTATAAACACTGTAACCTGATGGCTGGGGAACACAGTAGCTCCATCCTTCACCCTTCAGAGGTTGTAAGTATAGTACACCAGGGGGAACCCAGAGCTCTGATAGAAGCAGGCACACCCACAGGCCTGCGCCTGGGTGGAGCTGTCCGAGAGGAAGGAATCCTTGTCTCCACAGTCTGAGTGGGCCCACTTTGAGCCACAGTCAAACCAGTAGCCCTCTGGTCTTTGGCAAGGAGCCACTGCCAAGGCTGGAGAGCTGTGGGATTTTATTAAGTGTTTGCATGACATCGGCTTTGTCAAGAGGAAGGACTTGCAGCAGTTGCACACAGCCCGGTTGCCCTGCAGGTGAGAGTATCTGCCACGGTTGTGGCAGAGGTCCTGATCCTCACAGCCACCTTGGCTGCCAATGAAACTGACCTAGTTTTCCTGAAGAGGTGTTTCTTCAGGCACTTCCAGTCTTCTTTAAGTCTCCTCTGGGTTGAAGAAAACATGCCAGGCTGGACTGAGGCAAGCAGGCCTATTGATGCATTCTTGAGCAGGCCTTTTTCATGCACAGAATTCTGGGATACTGGAGGCCAGAGATGTTAAATAGCGAAGTGTCTTCAGTTCCCTCAGATGAACTGTGGGTGTCCAGACTCTTCTGTTGAGTGTATTTGACACGTTTGGGCTCAGTCAGGAAAGATGCTGAGATCAATTAGCAATGTCTGCCATGGGCATGGAGAGGAAGGAGTGGCAAGCGTGCCACAAATTTGCCATGCTTGATGTCATCCACTGCTTCATCTTACAGTGGAAGAGATTGAGGTGCAGAGAAGGGAAGTGACTTTATCCAAGGAAAATCAATTTCCTAAAAGGATTCTGAGCTCTAGGCGATGAGCTAACTCATTGGCACCGTCCACACGTGGCCGTCTTGAGCATGGTCTCTGTAAGACTGTCTTCCGCTTCCTTTGAGGTGGTGGGTTTTGACATGGGAAGACATACTGAGAAAAGGCGTGACTCAGATCTTCTGAAGCCGCTAAAGAGCATATTAAGGCATTGACAGCTTTTTCTGATTTTTGGTTTTCTTGCAGTAGTTCAACTGGGTTGTTTTTTTTTCCCCTTTTAATGTAAACAGACTTTCCCCTTTGTAGCCAGCCAAGCCCCCCAGTGACTCTATTAGAATGAGGCGGTTTTTATGACTTCACAACTCAAAAGAATAAAAAAAAATTTTTTTTAAAAAGCAACTGGATGTCATAAGAATTTGTGCCGCTCTTTCTGAGATCAGTCCCCGAGGTTTTAGCTGAGACTTCGCTCTCTTCATTCCTTGAAATTGGCCATACCCTGTCGCATTGCTTAGTCTTCGTAGCATTTACTTCATTCTGAATTATTTTCACATTAGTTGTTTAAACAACTCGAGCCCCCGGTAGACAGCAATCTCCTCCAGGCGGGGACCATGACTTATTTATTACCACACTGCTCCCATAGCAGACGACCTTGAACTGTACGCATTCACTAGCTCATTCATTCACAGTGCCTGCTGCCAAAGCCACCACGGCTGCCACCTCATCCTGCCAGAACCCATCAGAGACAGAACTAACTGCCTGGGCAAGATGGGCCACACAGACAGCACTGACATGGAGATTCTCACCGAGTAAGGATCAGCCAAGTAACCTTCCTCTGCTCAATGTAAATGCGGACGCGGGGTTCCCCAAGGGTCAATTTGGGAAAGATGTGAAACAGTGACAGTGGTTCTTAGGGAGAAAAAAATGCTCCAGCTTCAGAATTCTATTGTTTCCCTACTTTTAACCTACTTTCTTGTACGTGTTTTTATGTGAAAATTTTTCAAATATATATAAAAGTACTAGGAGTAACAAACCCATCCGTCACCCGTTGATTACCTTTAACTGACAAACTAACTCTCCTTCTTATTCTTTCTCCATTCCCTGACCCATTCTGGATTATTTGGAAGCAAAGCTCCAAATATTGTAAGGAATTTTTAAGAGACTTATGATGTCATTGTACATCTAAGAATACATCCTTTAATAGCATCAAATACAGCTCTGTGCTCATCTCATGAACGTTGCTTTTTTAAACACTTTAATTCAGATTCACCTGAGGTTCACACATCATGATTGGTCAAAATGTCTCTTAAACCTTGTTTAATGTACAGCAGTTCTAAAGCAAAGACCACTTTGCTGAGGGAGGGGGCTGCGGGGGTTGACAGTGTCTGGAGACATCTTTTAGTCGTCCAAGAGGCATCGAACAGGTAGAGCTCAGGTGGGCTGCAGGACAGCCTCCCCACCCTACAAAAGACAGAATCACCCACCCAGGGAAGAGAATATGGAGGTCCCATCTGCCCACCTAACAGTTTCACCCCTCTTTGCTTGCATGTTATTCACTGAGCAACTCTGACTCTGCAGAGCCTCCCTGCTCAGTACCCTGCTCCCTGTGTGTCCCAGTGCTCCCTCCCGCTCTCCTCTGAACCCCGGGGTTTCTGGGAGCTTGGTGGTGGAAGCCTGCACATTTCTCTTGTGAGGATCTGGAGCTGGGCCCCTTGCACACATGGGTGTCTTCCTCAGTGGGTGCCCTGCTGCTTTTAGCTGGGTGTTGGTGCAGACAGGGCCTGCCTGTGGGAAACAGGCCAGAGACATCGTGTCAAAGGAGTGGTGCTTTCCAGGACACAGACTCCACAGTGATGGCCCTGCTTGGCCTCCCAGTGCAGCCTTCCTCCATGAGCGTGTCATCCTCCAGCTTAAGCAAAACAGTTCTCCTTTTGTGGCTTTAATTTGACACCAAGAAACTTGACATTTGCACAGATGCGAGCTTTCAAAGCAGGTTCCAGGAATTAAAGTTATTCTTAATCAAACGAGCCCATGAAGCAATCCGGAAGTTCTTCTCTCTGTAGTTGACATGCTGCTCCCCCCGCCCCCCCCAAATCTACATGAAGTGTTTCACACCCACCCCACACAGCCGTTCCCACCACTTGTCCAAAAGCCTGCCACCCTTGTGGTTGGGGACAAAGCCATGGAGACAAAGGTAGGGAACAAGACTTCTGCTTGGCGAGGAAAGCAGCTCAAAGCCTGAAATTTAATTTTTAAGACAGGCAAGGCTCTTGACCAACGATTGTGCATAAATGAGATGCGTGGTCTGCAGTGAAACGTGAGGACAGATTGACAGCGAAACCAGCAGAAGGACAGTGTTAGAGCCCAGTGGAGATGAATGGTCTTGCTCAACCCTGCAGGCCCTGGGGCTCTTGAGGACACTGGGTCATCAAGAGCAAGGAGGGGACGATGGAGTCACGAGGCTGGAAGGCCGATTAAGACTGCTCTTCCCCACTACTCTGCGTGCAGCGGGCACCAGGTGGGGGAGTCAGGCCAGGCTTTGGGAGGCAAACAGGTACGATTTAGTGGGATGAAATGAGCCCCGTGATAAGGGTGCACTGCAGGTGCTAGGCTGAACCAAAGAGGAGAGAACGCAGCCAAGTAGAAGGGGACACGACCTCTGCTCTGATTGCCTGGGGCCTGAAGGCCTGCTCAGGACAGGGAGGTAGGCAAGGATGCTTTCAGCAGTGAACCACGCACTCCACGCTGTGCTCAGAGCTACAAGGAATTCTAAAGGTTTCAAGCAGGGGGCAGACTTAGGTGATTTATGAGGGCGGATAAAAAAATACAGTGTATGTTTAAATTTTAAGAATTATTACAGTAAAAAACACATTGCCGTTTATCTCCCTAAAAATACTCCTCTCACTTTGAACACATTTATTTCATTGTCCTTGCCTTTTTCTGAAGCAGTTCTGAAGTTCTCTTTTGTGAGTGTCTTTGAGGTATGATAAAAAAAAATACGGCGAATGCTGCTGTCCGGTGCCATCCAATGGAGAAGCAGACTTTTCCACTTACTAGATCTGGGACCTGGGGCCTTCTGGCTCTTCCTCAAAGTCAAAATGACCACGGAAGATCAATGTCTTGAATCCATTCAGGACACTGAGGCAGCCATGACAGTGACACCTATAAAAGAGGATATCAGAACTGCTTCAGAAAGTGGCAAGGACAGTGGGAAAGTGTTAGAGGCAAGGGGGAGGATTTTGATGGGGAGATTCATGGAATATGTCTTTTACTGTAAGACCTCTTTAAAAAATATAAACACCACATCGTTTGATTATACCTCATGCATTTTGGAAAGGTTATTCTGGCCAAAATCATCAGGAAATGAGAGAAAGGGGAAGGGAGATTCTGAAAGCCAGGCTCACCTGGAGGCTACCGTGACCTCAGCAAGCAAAGCGGAGGATGCAGGAAGGTGGTAGAGCCAGGGAGGGAAGGCGCGAAGGGCTCCTCTTATTTCTTCTCCACCCCCACAAGGCCAAGGACTGTCCCCGGGAAGTGACAGCTCCAGACGCTGTCAGGGTCTCCTGTAACTGTGGTCTGTCCCCTGCTAATCCTGTCCAGGCTGGCAGGGCCACCCTGAGTTTTACTCCATTTTACACCTTCAGTTAAATGATGCCCGAAGCAATAGGCACAATTCTTAGGGCAGGAAAACACAATGTGTTTTCGGAAGGTTTCTGTAAAACAATTAGAGTATCACAGAGTTCCTTCTCTAGGGTAGAACCTAGGAAGGAAAAGCCGGTGTCCTTGTGCTAAAACTTGAGTCCCGGCCACTGGGGACACTCCTGGGGGTATCAGTGCACGGAGAGGGGAGGCTTGGAAGGGCTGGGTCTGACCTGGAGACTGTGTGTAGATGACAAGGCTTTGGGAAAGGACAATATGGGTGGCCTGTGTGGGGAGCTAAGACTCAGGCCCTTGCGTCGTGGGTAAGGGGCATGCTGGGTGCGGCCACCAGCCAGTGGCTCTTACTGAAAGAGGTAGCAGCCTCTAGGGGAGAAGGAAGGGGTGCATTTCAGCCTTTAGCTTCTCTCTCTTTCTCTCTCAAACACACACACACACACACACACACACACACACAATCTTTAAAAAGCAAGGGGAAAATGTCTGTTTGCACATCTGGCTTGTTCCTTAAATAGCTCATTCCAAGAAAGAAGCATATTCTCCTTGCCTTGATTCATGTTTCTACCTTTCCCTTCCAGCAGGCCTGCGGAGGGAGGGGCCCGGGTACCTTGTGAGATTCGGCAATAGCTTTGGAATGCTGCTGCCTACACAGCAGTATTTAACCCAATTACAGGATCATAAGAGCTCAGACAAATTATCTGCAAATAGATATGTCTATATGTAAACGCTCATGTTTGGAATAGGCATCTGGAGCCAAGAAAAGTTAAGCGCTTAGCCAGAAAGGGATTGAGACCCATCCCCCATCCTCCATCCCTGCATTTCCCCCTCCGATCCCCCATTCCCCTGTCTCCATCCCATGTGCAGGACACTTGAGTTAGATACATAAGAAAGCCCAGGAATAGTCCAGATGGTCCCGTCCTGAATCACCCAGCTGAACAGTTTGGCATCAGGTCAGGAAGCTGTGCTCCCAGATCGCGCCCATATGATGTCCATGCTCACCCTGTAACCCAGAGAGCAAAGGCGCAGTAAACCACCAGATGACCAGAGTGTCTGTACATTCTTTGACTCCCAACCAACCAGTGTTCAAAGAGCCCAGGAATCATCAGTGGAGCAGAAAACAAGTTGACATAGAGGGGGGCCAGGCTTGTGGAGGAGCAGAAAGGAAAAAACCCTAGGCTTCCACCTCATCCCAGGGTCCTTTTCAGTAGCAGCACAGCCCTGCACGGAAGAATATGGTGGCTGCGGGAGAAGACCGACCTCTCAGTAATGTGACTCTTCTCAGAGAAAGAAACTGCAGCTTATTTTCCTTTGCTCCCTAATGATGTATACTTAGAGGACATTTTAAAAAATATGAGTGCTATATAATATACATAGTGGACTATGGATCGTGTGATAGCAAGCCCCTTCACACAATGGTGGGGCACACTCGTACAGGTTTGTGTGTGAGTGAGTGCACATAGGCCATAGCCAGGGGTGGCACTGTGTGTGTGTGTAGGTCTGTGTGCGTCTGTGTGGTCTGCACGCTGGGCAACTGCTCTCGCTCTGCACTGCTTCCTGGTGACTACTCTGCAGGGTTCCCGAACTGCACGACTCTCCTTTCATCCACCAGTTCTTACCCCGCTGTTTTGCTCCAATGTGATGTGCTCCATGCCTCTGTAGAAATTGTTTTTTTTTTTTTTTTTTTTTTTGGTTTTTCTCCGGTACCGGGAACCGAACTCACGACCTTGCGCTTGCCAGGCAGGCGCTTTTGCCGCTGAGCTAAATCCCCAGCCCTAGAAATTGTTTTCTTTAGACAAGGCATTTGCTGGTTTTTGTGGGGCAGATGATACCCTCTCACGCGTAAGCCGTAGAAAATGTTCTGCGGAAGGGCAGAGCCTTCCTGGCGGAACAGGGAGAGCGGCATCTCCGCGAGGCCTGTTTAAGACACCTTAACAGTCTTCCCTGTCTTGCCAATAAAATCAGCCAGGACACCTGCAGGGCTGCGGAGATGGTTACAGCCTGGCCTGGAAGGGGCAGAGGACAAGCCCGTCTGAACCTGCTAATGATTCCCCATCCAGCCAGGGTTCCTCTGCCTGCTCCTGCCAGCTGGCTTTAGCACCAAAGGTTTTAATTGCTTTCCGTGTTCAAAGAGTAGGGGTGCCGAGCGGGGCCGAGTGTGGAAAGCTGCCACAGTGTTTTGCATGGGAGGCCTGGCTTTTGTCCCCTGGTCCCCTGGGTGCGAGGACGTGCCCAGGTGCTCTGCCGCAGCCCCGGGCTGGAATGGATTTTAACTCCTGTTTGCCAAACTACACTTTTAGGAGGTGTTAGATATTGAAAACCTCTTCCTCCAGGCCAAAGCAAGCATCTGGGGGAGGAGGAGAGGCGCAGAAGGGGCCGGGGGACAGGAGGAGAAGATGCTGGCTCAAAAAAAAAAAAAAAAAATGGAGGGCGAGAAAGCAAAAAGAACAGCTCCTTCACAGGGTGCCCCAAAATGGCTGTTTCTTTTTGCAATAATTGGTTAAGCTGTGTAGGAGGCCAGGTGAGTGTTGCAGAGGACCTGGGTGGTGGTCAGCTGGGCTTGGTTGGGAGCTCTGAGGGCAGAGCTTTGTAGATGCGGGAGGAGGCTGTGTTATAGATACCTAAGGTGACCAGCTTCCCAGGAAGTCCAGAGGGAGAGAAGGCAGTGGCTAGAGAAGGTACGAGATAACACGGGAGGGAGGCAGGGCAGGGCAGGGCAGGCCCCGGATGCCGGGGTCCAGTCCCTCACTTGGAGAACAGGGGCTGGGTCCCAGGGCCCGATCCTTAAGCAGCTTTGCTGTCTGCTGTCTCTTCTACAGGGCTCAGAATTCTTCTCTTTAATCACTCATGAAAGTAGAAAATTAAGACATTCTGGGAAGCCAAGGGAATCTGGTTGAAAATGTGTGTTTGGGGAATGGAAGGCATTAGAAGAATGCTTGTGTCTGGACTATTCTGTTGTTTTCGTCCCGTTTTTTCTCTTCAAATTAATGAATGAGTCACTGTTGGCTTTAGGCCTGTAAAACGCCTCCCCAGGGGCAGGAGAGGCAGCAGCTCTGACGATGATCTCAATTTCTCTAGCTCGTTGAATGCTTGAGAATGTTGCTGCTTTTCTCTTCCTCTTTCTTTCTGTCTGCAGGGAAAGGAGCTTTCCCATTAAGAAGCTGAATACCTTTCCCCTGCTGCCCTCACCACCCACCTAGAGGACATCAGACAAGTCACAGGCTCTGCAGCCTGTGTCCCTGGCCTCCACATAGTGCCTTGCAGGGACAGGTCCAGCTGACCTTTGAGTTCTGTCCGCCCCAACTCATGCCCTAGCATCTGCCCTTGGTCAGCCCCTCAAACCAAGGGCACCCCTCTGGGGTGAGCAGTAATAGCTCAGCCATCAGAGGGTGGCAGCCCAGTCCCATAGCTCTAGATAGCACAGAGACTGCATTTCTGTGCAGGTGCCTCCCCAGCCAGGCCTTCTCCCAGCTGGCCCCTCCCTCCTGCACCTTAGTGGCCCACTCATATCCCAGCCTGGCCCCTGTCCACACACCGCTTAGCTAAGGGCGACTTGACTCTGTCTTGAAGGAGTTCCTGCTTCCCTCTGCTGTTATAAGTCACCCACTGCCTCCTTGCAGGGTGAGGAAGCCTCTGCTGGGAGGAAGGGATAGAGGAGAGGCGAGCAGGCCCCCAGGCCTCCTCCAGCGCCCTCTATGGCCCTGAGCAGCTCTTAGGACAGATGGCTGTATGGTGGTGTCCTGGTCCTGCCTATGTCCCCACTGAGTGCCCTGTCCTTTGCCTGTGGTCTCTGTGGCCTCAGCTTCTCTGGGACAATGGCGAAAAGGGATCATGACTTATTTTGTAGACCACTCACTATGCCCAAGGAACCTGGTTGTTGACTGTCAGGGCCTGCTGAAGAGCGAGGGTGGTAGCAGCTGGGCCACTCTGGAAAGAGGCAGCCCTATCTGTCGCACAGCCTGCAACGTGGGAGCTGCCCGCTGCCCGCGGCCCAGGCCTAGGAAGCACTTTCCAGGCTCCAATTCATTTTTCTATTAAGAGACAGGCGGCTGCTTCCAGAGCCCTGCTGTCAGTGCCTTGGCCCAGCCTCTGTCTGTGCTAGGAGCTGTGGCTGGAGCTGGGGCCTTGTGTGCCGGGAGACCTGCTGGGTGGGTGGGCAGAGGAGGGGACTGGAGAGCCGGCCCCTCCGGCCCTCCCTCCCACCCAGCCCGTGTCCCAAAGGCTTGATCTGGTTGTGCCAAAGTTAGGCAAAGGACATTTATGTCTTATCACCAAGCTGCACAGCAGCAACTATGCAAAGGACTAAATATCCATCCAATTAACTCCCCTGTGAGTTTGACTTAATTACAACACTAAAGTTTCAAATACCGATATTCTGTCTTTATAGGCTTGTGGAGTAGAGTCATTTGCTCAAAATAAATTGAGGGAACACTGTGTATACAGGCCAGTTGCAAAGCCAGGAGAGAAAAGCTGCTATTTATGCAAGACATGATTATAAAATAATGACTGTGTTTTTTCAGCAAACAGAAGAGGACTCAGAGACATTCCGCTGTTAAACTCCATCCCTTCCAGGGACGCTGCCACCGCTCAAGTGCCTTGTGGCTTCTCTTTTGGATTTGTCTTCAGAGCCCATTTGTGTGGGCCACCTTGGGAACAAAAATAAACCACCCCATCCCTCCTTGTTATGGACCAGAAAGTTCTGTTCCCCAGTTTGACTCCTTGCCTAATTCACCGGGATTGGCTCAGTTTCTTCTGCATATCAGGTCAAGCTGAAAGTGATGAGGTCTAGCAACCTTTTAAGGCCATTTGTAAGGATGCTGAGCAGGTTTTGAGAGTGAGTCCAAAAGACCTGAACCCAGGTTGGGTTGGCAGGCGAGGTGGGTATAAAACAGAGCCTTGAAGGACAGGGAAGCTGTGGATGGTGGCAGAAGCCCTCTGCCATTTACCAAACATTCTTTCCACCTAGTTCCTTTTTTCTGGAGTGTATTGGGGATTGACTCCAGGATCTTCACACTGAACTATATCCCCAGGCTTAAAATAAAATTTTTTAAAAAAAATTTTGAGTCACTAAATTTTTTAAAAATTTTGCTGTCGCTAAGTTGCCTAGGCTACACTTAAACTTTTGATCCTCCTGCCTCAGCCTCCTAGAGTACTGGGATTACAGGCTGATAGTCCTCCTTTGGAGCCTCATGATAGTGGGAGATGCTATGACAAATACCTTATTGTAGATGAGGGGTGTAGAAACCTTGTGTCCCTGTGACATGGAAGTAAGGGGGCAGCAGGGTTGAAGCTGGACACCGAGGCCCTGTGTGCTGCTTTCCCTTCTGTCCCGCGGGGTGAAGCTGGAGCTGAGAGCAGGCAGGAAGAGGAGGTGGAGGTGAGGCCAGGGTAGAGGGGAATGGCAGAAACCACCTCTGTGTGGGGGCTGCCCACCACAGGCCAGGCCTGGGCCCAACACAGCTTTCCCTGTACCCTCTGCCCTGCAGAGATCCACAATCCCCGGCCTCCTTGCCCTCCTGCATCTGAGGGCTCCACCGGCAGCCCAGGTTCACACCAAGGTTCATTTCCATGTTCACACCACATGGAAGGTGGCAGTGAGCACCCTGGGGACATCAGAGCCCCTGGGGAAGCATTTTGTTCCTGCCGTATGCTCCTGCTGCATCCATGCCGGGCATGGCAGGGTATTTTTGCTATCTGCTTTGTCCTAGACCTGGAGCATCTTGGCTTGGGTCCCGGGCCCTGTAGCGTATCTCAGATTCCCGAGTGCTCTGGGAGGAAGCCCTCACCACACCGGCCATCCAGCCATCCAGCCATCCAGCCAGAGTCCCTCCCTGCGCTGCATAGACTCAGCTTTTTCTTTGCATAATTATTCCATTTCTTACTATATGTCAGGGTTTGTGCTTTGATACACATTTTCATAGTTAATAGGCTAAATGCCCGGTGACATAGTTATACCCGCTCAGAGAGGAAGACACTGAATCTCAGACAGGCTAAGAATCATGACTCAGACCCTACAGTTAGATTTGGGCAGGGATTTTAATTCGTCCACCACTATTCTAAGACCGAAGGTTCCAGGAGAAGGGTAGACCAGCAGGAGGAAGGCCAGACACATGTGTGCCCTTGGAGGGAGGAGACCAGTGGCCAAGCTGGGGACACTTGGGGGACCCTGGCTTCCCAACCCCAGGAAGATGACACAGAGACTTGGAGGCAGGGAAACACAGAGAGCCTTATTTGTTCCCCTGTTCCAAGGAAGTTGTTCTGGCCCCCTGTTTCGAGTGCCGCTTACGTTACTGACAGTGACGGAGTCTGCTTGGAAGCGTCTCAAAGCCCAGGGCCAGTTTTCTCTGATTAAGCAAAAGGAACTGAAAGCAGAGGCAGCAGTGATGGGGGACGCACATCAGCAGGGCCTGGCCCTCAGTCCGATTCCCTGCACTGCAGCTCTCCCATCAGCATCAGCTGCTTATAATCCGGGCCAAGTGAGGAGGGAAAAACCCGGGCTGACTTCCTGTAGATTCCAGGTGGAATCGTTTCTACTGCAACTCACAGATAATTCAGCTCAAAACAGATTTGAATAGTAAGGAAGTGATTATTAGAAAACAAAATTGGAAGTGGAAGAGTGGTTTGACCTTCAGGAACAGTTTGATCAGGGCTTTGTTTCTATTTCCTGTGATCTGTTTACTTCTGCCCTTTTGGTAGGGGTTGGGGGGATGGCTTCATGTCAGCCTGATTTTCCAGAAGGTGACATAAAAGCTGCAGTAGTTCCAGACCTCACATCCACATCCCACACCTTGAAGAGAGAGAAAGAAAGAGAGGAAGAGAGAGAGGTGCTTCCCACCCCATCCCAGTGTCCTGGTTTTGCCCCTGGGAACAATCTCCTCCTTTGTAACAAGGAAACAATGGCTAGGCACAGTAAAACACACAGGAAATGTCTGACTATGTTGGGGATTAAAGGGGATGGATGTGTATTATCGCTGTTAACGAGCAAATGCCAACGATGATACTTGTGTTTGAAGAATCTTCATTAAGTCTCTAATGGTCTAGGATCTTTTGCTTATGTTTGGAGCCCAGTGAGATTTAAGGAATTTGAACATGATCCTCCTGCTTTAAGTAGCTTCAACATGTGTTGCTTCAACTGATACTGAGCCCCTACCAAATGTCAGGATCTGTGTCAGGAGCTGAAAACACAGTGGGCTACCATGTGTGGTTGTGCAGGATGTATACTGCACAATTCCAGGTATCCAGTCCTATGCTAATCTGTGTAAATGCCCCCTGTGCCCTGGATTTGTGCAGTGCACAACCTGCATTTCCGTACAAGGTTTCCACCCGCTCTCTACACAATTCATCCCACTACTATAGGACTGAGAACTCCGATTGTGCAGTGAAGAACGGGCACAGGAGGGCTGGGCAGGGGTCGAGGGCAGAGTAGCGTGGAGCCGGTGGCATGTATGGGAGAGGGAGTTCTCCACGGGCTCTCATGAGAGCAGGTGACTTAGTCTCAGGTGGCTGGCAAAGAAGAGAAGAGGCCCAAATTAAAGAGTTAACAAGGGCTGGGGACAGGCAAAGCAGATGAGGCCAAGGCTGCAGAATCTGGATGAGACCAAGAGGTCCATTCTCTCAGACCCCCAACATGTGTCTTGGAGAGGCCAGTGGGGCACTCTGCATAAAGTGCTCCCTCCACTGCAAGAGGAGTACAGAAGAGGGGAGGAGGTACTCAGCTCCATGGAGCTCTCAACCCTACCCCTAGCGCTCCCCGAGCTGGAACCCCTAGGGCAGGCGCCTTCAGGAACCCACCAAGGCGCCGGGGAGGTGAATCAGTCCCAGGGACCAGGAGTCTGGGCCTGACCAGGCCTCGGAAGTGAACCTGTCTCCAAGCCCATTGTCAGATGTCTAACCCCTTAATCCAGCCCAGAGGCGCCGGGCCTGTGTGCCAAACTCCTTCCACCCTCAGCCTGAGTCACCCATACCTCCTCAGCTCCTGAACTTACTTCCTGTGGAGAGATTCCCAGGGTAGGGCTGGGGCGGGGCCCCTGGGGCACAGGTCCCGCCAGGGTCACGGACCAGGGTCTGACAGGAAGGCCTGACCAGGCAGGACCTGCCTCCTGGGGGCTGCTGGTACTCTAGCACAGCCCCAGGGCTCCGGGACAATGCAGCAGAGGTGGGTGAAAACACAGCAGGTCCAAGTCCAGCCTGAGCATGGCTGGTAGTGTTTATGGACTGCCTGAGCTCTGCAGCTCTGGGAAACAAGGGTCCAAGCTTTAGGACAAGTTCATGCTCTAACTACAATGAGATGCACGATTTCCATCACCGCAGTCCAAAACACCATGCCTTTTTTGTTTTGTTTTGCTTTCAGTACTGGGGATTGAACCCAGGGCCTTTGCACTGAGCTGTATCTTTGGTTTTTGCTTATTTTTTATTTTGAGACAGGGACTCATTAAGTCACTAAATTGCCCAGGTTGGGCTTGAATTTGTGACCCTCCTGCCTCAGTCTCTTAGAGTGCTGGGAGAACAGGTATATGACACTGTGCCCAGCCAGCGTGCAGTTTCTGTGTTTGTTCTTTCTTCCCTTAGTCAGAAAATGCATGGAGCCCTGGGCGCATGAGGCAGGTTGTGAGGTCCTGGAAGGATTGTGACCGGGCAGGCACTGTTCCACACTGTTGTGTGTGGAGTCTGTCGGCGGCCTTTGCCCAAGGTCAAGACTTCTGCTTACTGTCCTGATGGGTCCCTATCACAGTTCCCAACCTTGAGGGAAGGGGCTGGGTTTTTCTGTAGTGCTGAGGATGGAACCCAGGACCTTGTTTAGGTTAGGTAAGTGCTCAACCATCGAGCCACATCCCTGTCCCCCTTTTAAAAAATTTGTTTTGAAACAGTCTTGCTCAATTGCCCAGGCCATCCTCATATGTGCAATCCTTTCATCTCAGCCTCCCGAGTAGCTGGGATGATAGGCATGCATCCCTGCACCCAGCTATTTTAGTTTTTAAGACAACTCCGGAGCATAAGAACAGCCTCCCAGCAGGAATGCAGGATTCTCTTGGAACATTCGGTCCACACAGATTACAGGTGGGGTATAGCCCCGTGGAGGGTGAAGACTGCTTAGACAGGCGAGGGCTTTACCAACGCTGGACAGATCAATGGAGACAAAAGCGCCTGAGCCCTGAGCTCTGCCTGCACCACTGCCCATTCTGCCCTTGAGGCTGCCTGTAGTGGCAAGGGTTAAGCAGAGCCAGGGTTCAGCACCCAGCCTGTACCCCAACCGCTGCTCTGAACTCCTTCACTAGGTGCATCTGAGAGCAGCAGGACTCCGGCCCCTCCACATGGCTCATCCTTGGTCAGAGCAGATGGCAGAGGCTGGGTTAGGACCAGACCAGGAACCATACCCTGAGAGTGCACGGATGCCTTGGGGCAGAATGGGGGGCTGTACTGTCATGGGGGAAGCCAGTGTGGTGAAGCTGGGGGCTCCCTGGAGGAGGAGAGGAGCAACCCCATCCCTGCTTCTATGAGCCCCACAGGGCAGGCGGGGGCGGTGCCAGCAGGTGGACCTGCCGATGGGAACTAGGGGGCTCTAGCTGTGAGGGCTCCAGCCCAGTCCTAGACACTCTGGAGCCTGGCTTCAAATCTCATAAGACCCTGGCTGAGTCAGCCACCTCCTGCAGCCAGATCCTTCAAGTGACATCAGAGGCGCCGTGTGTGAGCAGGGGCTGAGCAAGCTGGCGTTGTCACCTCGCCCTGCGAGGGTCCCAGAGTCTCACGGGACACCCACACCACAGCCTCAGCAGAAAGTCAGCCCAGCACTGCCCTTTGCTTGTCAGCAGGAGCTGGGCTCTAGGTGTCCAGGCCAAGGGTGCAGATGCACAGGTGTGAGACCAGGTGATGTGGCTTCCTCAGGAGGTGTGAGCGCCATGCAAGGCCAGCTGCGCCTCCCACCGCTGCTGGGACAAATGACACAAATGCTGAGTTATCTCAGCTTCAGCTCATGGTTTCCTGGGCCCAGACCAAGGTGTCTTCTGCTCTTGGCAGCCATCGGAGGTAAAAACTGTCATCCAGACTGGTGGGCCTGCTCTGCCCTGTGTCACTAACACGCCCTGCCCCTGAAGTGGATTGGGGTCCTCATTTGGGGCTGAGAGAAGTGAGGCTAAAAGAGAGATTAGAGGAAGGTGCCCAGGGACCCAACTCGTTCCACAACTTCCTGCCAAGGTCCTGTCCCCCAGCGGCTGGGTGGAAGGTGTCTGGCCTTTGAACCTCCTGGATGCCACAGGGACCGTCCATCTGCTACCCCAGACCTGTCCCTCCCTGGACCACTCTACACGCCCTATTGATTCCCTAGCACTTGGCCAGGCCCTGCACATAGTAAGTGTGCTTATGGGGGCCAAAAGGGGAGACCCAGGGGCTCTCTGGCTGTCAGAGAGCCATCACTTATCTGTATGGGAAACTGGTCCTCAGCTGTGTCCCCTGCCCTCCCCATTCGCTATGGGGCTCAGTTATTCATTCTCAGGCTCGTGCTGGTCACCTGTCCTCTTGTGGCTCCCTGTCCTCAGCTGAGCTGTACATTGCACCTCTGACACTCCCAGGCAATCTACAGGGTGACCAGCTGCTCCTTTAAATCTATGCAAATTATTTGGCCCAGCGGCTCCCTGCTCGGGTCTCAGGCCTGAGGGTCACCCTGTGGCTTGCTGAAGGTTAGCCCTGCTGATTTCATTCTTTCTCAGGTGGGGTCTAAACCAGCCAGCTGGGGGCTCAGCAGGGAGTGGGTGACAGCACCCCCAGCTGGCTCCTGCCTCCAGTTGGCCAACCCCACCCCTCATCAGAGGGTGCAGCACTGAGGAGCCCTCCCTCTCTGCTTACTTACTTTTTCTTTTTTCAGAACTGGGGATGAAGCCCAGGGCTTCCAGCATGCTAAGCAATTGCTACTACTACTGAGCTTCACCCCAGCCCTTTTTATGATGAGTCAGTGTCTCCTAAGTACTTGGAGTTTCTGGCAGGCGCCACCGTACTTGGCTTCTCTTTTTACATCTGATGCTTTCCATTAGCTACTTGTCAACATCTCACCCTGCCAGCAGGTCCCATACATATGAGGCCCCTTTCCCAGGAGCAGTCACAGGAGACGGTGACGCCCCCACCCCCACAAGGGAAAGGTGAGCTCCAAGGACTGTCCTCGGCCACCGCTGCTAGGTCTGTCCATGCTGGGAGACAAGGAAGAAGCTCCTCTGCCACAATTCTGCCACCCCTGTAACCTGGAGGACCGCCCGCCCGAGAGGCGGTGGTCAGTCTGTAGGGCTGGAAGCCAGGACAATGACCCCAGGCTCTGTCCAGCCCTGTGAGCGTCTCTCTGTCCTCTTTTTGGCTCTGGAAGCTCAGGCTACACCAGGAGCTGAGACCAGATGATCACGCGGCAGGGTTGACTCCGCTTGGTGGTGACAGCGCCCTTCTCTACAAACCTCCATTCTGGCTCCGCCCGTGAGTTCACTTCCACTTTAGTATTTAGCTTGGAAGCCACCAGCCTGACTGCTCTGTCACCCCACAAGGGCCACTTCTGGCAGCCAGGTCCCAGCTCTCCAGCTACCTTGCAAGTGTGTGGAGGCCTCTGATGCTTTTGGCTCCTTGAGCCTCCCACAGAAATCCCCCCACCACCCCTGGGGGTTTTCAAATGCACCTCAAGTTTTCAAATGCAGAAGGCAACTGTGTGGCTCAGCTAGCTAGTTTAGTACATAAGTTAGCAATTCTAGCCAAGCATTCTGTCTCTTGATCACTGTGAATAGTTTGCTCCTTCAATTTTCTTTGACACAGTCTGCCATCTTGCCAGTTCCGTTCATGGAATAACCTCTCTTAGAAACCAAAAAACCTAAAAAAACAAACAAACAAACAAACAAACAAACAAAAAAAAACCAGGGGGCTGGGGATTTAGCTCAGCGGCAAAGCGCCTGCCTGGCAAGCGCATGGTCGTGAGTTCGGTTCCCGGTACTGGAGAAAAACCAAAAAA
>NW_004955437.1:10176867-10197689 GCF_000276665.1 Chinchilla lanigera
AAAAAAAAAAAAAAAAAAAAAAAAAAGAAACCAAAAAACCTGCACACACAGAATGAAGAAACATCAGAGTTGAGGTATGTTTCTAAATACCATAAATGTTTATCTTCAGATGAGGCAGGAAATAAAGGTGATATATTAATCATCAACTGTAGCCTGGAATATCCCTCCATACCATGCAGCAGCAAACCCAAATGGAATGTTGGGTGAGGCTATGAAAGTATTGGTTCAGAATATCCGAAATAATTTATAGTGTTCCTAGAATGAAAAACAATTTATAATTTGATTTTTAAGCCAAAACATGCTATAAATACAGGATGCAAACAGGGCTCAAAGATGACATCATTAAAAGTCAAGACTGCTAAATACTTAGATACCTATTTTATCAGAAGGGTATTCTTGTGTGGCAAAGCTCCTAGTCCAGCTGAAAGCTTGCAGTCAGCAGTGAAAAAAAAGTAAAGGATGATCGTGAATCAATTTTACATAAAACAGCATTTGAAACCACCAATATTTCTACAAAAATCAATGAAATAAACATTTTGGAAGTACTATTAGTGCTGTTAATTGGTTAGTTAAAAACAACTGAGTATTCTCAGATATGAAACATTTAATAAACTTCAAACAATAATAACTTCAATGTGAGCATATTGTTATGGTCTAAATTTATGATTCTGCTTGTTGCAAAACATTTAACTACTAGGATATGAAAATTGCCTTTTGAAAAACATATATCAAGGCAATAAAATGTCAACTATTATTGACAAAGCTTCAACTGTCTCACATTAAAGTGTTAATAATTTACTTACATGTGAATTTTAAGACTTTGAAGATAGTTTAATGGATTTTGTTGGCCTTATGGAAACTGCAAATACTAATGTCTGAAGAAATATAGCAAAGTGTATCAATAATCAAAAAATTAATTTTTCATTGTGAGATTGTTATATGAAGTTCTTGGTGAAATTTTTACCACGAGTACAGGTGGAATGCTATGCGAAACATCTGAGATTTCAACCCAAACTTTTGGAAAATTGTCCAGGTGCTTTGGTTTGATACAATCTGTCATTGTGTTTAGTGACTTTGAAAGACTGAGTGAATGATACAAAGCATATCCCTTTAAGTCTTCCCTCCACAAACGACATGTGCCACCCTTCTCTGGATAAAAGCTCAAACAACATATTTGAAGAGTTTCAACTTTAATTTATGGAAACTGGAAGTATATTCAGGCTCTAGAGCCAGCCTGCAGCCTAAGCTATAGAAGCAGGTTGGAAATTGTGTCAGCTGTTGGATATTGGGCAGAAATAATAAAAATGGCAAGAGTCGAACATTTTGAAAATAAATTTTGCTTCTAGAGATTCTGCGTTAAGAAGTGACACCCGGCAAAAATAACAGTTCTTCTTTAGCTTCCCATGAAAGAAAGTTCTTGGGATGGTTAATTGGGGGACAATGACAGCAACTGAGGGTAACAAGTGAAGCTGAGGAAACTCTGGAAAAGGAGCAGGAGACATTACAGAGATGGAGAAATGGGTCACGTCCTGGGCTTGTCCTTCCAACGCCCTCTGCCCTGCTGGCTCTGCTCTCTGGGACCCTGGAGCTCTGCCTGTCACTGGGCACCAGCCGGGGTCTCCAGAGGGATGGAGCATGAGGTCAAAGTCCTTGTCCTAGGCCCTTCCTTGGAGGCCTCCTTTCTCCAACAAAGCGCCCCAGCTGCCCTCTCCATCCTGTTGTCTCTGAACGTTCGGTCTAGCTTGAGGATGGCTCTGACAGTGACAATTCCTGGGTACTGTGCTGTTCTCTGTCAGTTCCCCACACCCTCCAAAGAGTCCCCTGCTACTCCCTTCAAATGGCCCAGTGTGAGCTGCATCTCCTTTCTGCTGAGACCCAGCTGACTTACTGTATATTGTTATCTGAGACAGAAAAAAAAAAAGAATCTCTGTTCCAAGAAAATGATTAGATTATCTTCAAAGAAAGAAAATGTGTTTGTTGTTTAAAATGTGTTTGTTGTTTAATCAAAAAAAAAAGAGAAAACTGTAATGAATGTTTATGATCTTTCAGTGTGCGGACTCCAGAAGCATGAATAAATGATATTTGGGTTTGAAAGTGAAGACAGTTAATAAATTTAGGCCCATTAACATGTGATATTCCAATAAATAATGTTGTGCAGCTCCTTCAATAATGACGATCTGGAATATAAAAATGTCGCAAGCACTATTACAAGGTTTGTTATTAAAGGGGTGGGAACTGAGGGAGGATTAAGCCCCATAAACAGTATCTACCTTCTCACACCAGAAGCCACTAATGACTGCTAACATACGGAAAGTCTTTGGAAGAGTCTGAGATAGTTCTCTAGATGCAGTTGATCTGATATGTTTATGATTTGGCCAGTGACAGCTGGCCGTGCAGACTAAGAAAAGATTGTAGCCACGATCTCTAAAACTTTGCAAATGATTTGGAAATTAGTGGTTGGCTTAGTGATTGGTTTGCAGCCCTATTTCTAACTTAGTAAATACTTTTATATTATTTATAGTCTAGTTTATGTAGGAATAAAAGACAATCTGGTTTTACATTTATGGGCTTCTATATTGATTTATATTTTAATTTGCTGCCATACAAGTAGTTGTATTTTTTAATAGTGACTGTGTCCTACAAAAATAGGTTCTCCCACTATGAATTATGATCAAGAGGTGGTAGACACCAATCTGGGCAAGGGAGAATTTAAATAAAAAGAGCACAATCCCGCCCTTATTATTCTGTTTCTTGAACAAAGCAATATTCTAATTTTTTGGTCATTGTCTGAGGTTGAATCATAACCACAGAATTTCTCATAAAACTTAGAAAATGGTTAAGGGAACAAGATCAGTAATTTTTTCCTGGCTATTGCCCCAGGCCTGGGCGGGAGGAGAAACAGGGACCCCCTCAAAGGTGAGAACAGAGGTGGAGCTGAGACCCCAGAGCCTGCACTGTCTCAGGATAGCAGAGGAGGGCCCAGCCTGCTCCGTTGGTCTTGAGAAAGACAGTGGTCCCCATGGTGACATCTTTTCACTCTGACTCCTGAGAGACCCGGACTCACCCTGGGATGGAATTCTTTTTCTATTGATGCCTGCTGTATGTGCAGGACCAGAGGGGAAATGCCATCCAACCCAGAATGTGGCTGGGTCCCTTTATATGTGACGTCCTCCAGCTTTCAGCGCTCTGGTTGGTGGCCCAGCCAGACTCGCAGGGCCCAGTGCTGCAAAGATGTGCAAAGGTGGCTGCAGGGAAACTAACCCCGACGTGCTTGCTGACCATGGTGGTACTCAAGGGCAGCACAGGAGGCTCAAGACCTGGCCAGATCTCACTGGTCTGATGACATTCTTGAGCTGGGGCCACCAGTCTGGAAGCTGCAGACACATCCAGCTAGGGAGGGGTGGGTAAGGAGAAGGGGCCAAGAGCAGGAGGGAGGGCATCCTAGCTGTGCGGAGGAGAATGGAGACCTGGTAGCCTGGCAAAGCACAGACTTCTCCAAGGTAGCCCCTTAGATCACAGGTTCCCTTCATGCTGGGGGCTGGGGGACCTGGGATGTTGAGAGAGAAGCTCACCACGGCCAGCGGGGAGGTGGGCATGTTGTTCAGGGATGTTCATGCATCCCTGCTTCCCCCCCTGGGGGTGGGAGGGAGGTTTTCGATATATTCATGGCTTAGAGTCCCACACACTCTCACATCCGTCATGTTCCAGTATTGAAAATGTCACTTCTGAGGTTTCGAATGTGGCAGCGATGATGACATCCTGACACAGTGGAAAGGGATTCCCCAGGAAGAGGGGCTAGAGGGGGAAAGGCCGGCAGATGGTCCTAATCTTCCTGCGACTCCTGCAGCAGCACACAAGGTAATTGGTGAGCCATGTAGGAACCGCGGCGAAGCCACGGGTGCCCTTGGAGGAGGCTCAGAGACAGTTCATGCTGGCAGGCCAAGCAGCTCACGTTATGGCTTGCAGATGAGTCTGGGCTAAGCAGGCTGTTGGCGTCCACCTGAGCATCAGTCCCCTCAGAGGTGGGGCCAGGGCCACTTGGGCTGCTGTTCCTGATGTCTCCTAAGCACAGACAGGCCAGTGGGAGCGGCGGGCCCCTAGGCTGACTTCTCTTTCTCAGATGAAGCCCACCTGGCATTTGGATGAGGGGCTCCCACACCTGGGGATGATAGGAACAGCAGGGGTTGCCTTGCCTGGACAAAAACAACTGTCCTCCCCTGGCCAGGGGAGCCAGCTGTCCAGTTGGTGGCTGCATTGTTACCTCCACATTCTTCCTGGGACCTCAGCATCCTTTTCTACATCATGAGCCACCATCTCAGGGACATTCACGGCTTCTGTCCACTGTGCCGTGAAAGGTCCTCTGAACTGGCAGAAACTCACTGTGCCATTCATGGTCTCAGTGCTTTTCCTGAGCACTCGCTGTGACCCAGGTCTCATTTTCAGAGAGAAGCTGATGGATTTGGGGGGACAGAGGCCCCATTCCACTGTGGCCTCTTACTGACTGTAGGGCTTCAGGTGCTATCTAAGCTCCTGAGCCTGGGACTTGGTGAATGGGCACAATGTCTACCTAGAACCTAGCACCCTGCACCCCAGACCCTACACATTGTGGGCACCCCATGAAGACTGGATGAGACACCCTCCAGAGGCTGCCTGGTGACACAGTAGGACATAAGCATCACCCCATAGCATGGGGCTAGGGGCATCTCGCTGTGCCTCCCAGCCCTGGCTAAGAGCTTTACGGCTGCAGATGGTTTTGAGACATGGTTGTGGCTTCATGTTGTTTTATTTAGTTATGTTTCCTCTCTCATTAACAAAGAGCAAACCCAGACCGGATGAGGACAGAGTGGCAGCTGGTCACAGAGAAGCTGAACAGCAGGGTGGGCCAGGGGGCCTGACTCAGAGCACCTCGGCCCCGAGCGATGAGCGTCCTGGGACTGGCCTCTGATGTACAGCGTTGCAGTCCTCTCTCCCCCAGCATCACGGCGCACTCTGCACCAGCTCTTTTGTGAACTGTTGGCCAGGAGGAGGGACCCTCCAGGCTCCATAGAAGAGCTTTGAAGGGGGGCAGTCCACAGAGCACTGGCCACCAGGCTGCCCCTGCTCCTGTTCCTGCTTATTAAACTCCTGCACAAGCCAAGCACAGTGGTGCACACCGGTAATTCCAGCACGCAGAAGGCCGAGGCAGGAGGATCCCTATGAGTTCAAGGCCAGCTTGAATTACACAGTGAGGCCCTGTCTCAGAAAACCAAAAAACATAAAAACAAAAACTGTTGCACATTCATGTGAACTGAGATCACCCCATGGACAGTTGCTTGGAATCTCAGGTTTAAATTTGGATGTGTCTTCTCTTTTGCTGTGTGACTCCCAGCATATCCTTGCTCACTCTGTGAACCCAGAGGTCGGGCTGGGGAACCGTCATAACCTAGGACTTAAAGGCTGGTGACTGCCCCAGACACTGATGTCTGTGAGCAGACAGGAAGGGCTTTGAAACACACTGAATGCCCGGAGAGGACAATGTGCTGAAAACCAGCTCCCTGGGTCCCTCAGGCCAGATTCCTGGCAGTTCACCCCGGGTGCAGGGGCTGCCAGGGCCACTGCTGCAGCTGCGGGAGGGCAGCTTGTGGGCTGCAGGCACATGTTTGAGAGGACAGTCATTTTCCTCCAACACAAAGCCAACAGCTGCATGATGGGCGGATCCCGGCTCTGGGGTTTCCAAGCCCTGCTGGATGTGTGATTGGTACCTGTGTGTCTGCCCTCCACAGGCCTGCAGTTTCTGTTCATAGCTCTCCTCAAACCTCCAGGTTGTGCCTGCCCTTCACCCTCCTGCCCCTGTATAGTGCTAGTTTTCCACATACCTGTCCCATACCCTATGCCAACTATATGTGCATAGCAAGGAGTCAGGCAGGGGGTTACAGAGTTTCAGTGTTGGAAAAATCTAGAAAAACATGGTTCCAGGGGTCACTTGGTTCCAGGTGACTTGTCGGTAGGTCTGTCAAAAGAAAATGCAATCCCTAAAAGTGGTATGTTTTGTAAAGGCTTATAATAAAGTCAACAAAGGAGCAGGATGCTGTTTTTTGTTTTGCTTTGTTTTAAATTTTGAGACAGGGTGTTGCTAAATTGGCCACTCTGGGCTCAAACTTGCAATCTTCCTGCCTCAGCCTCCCAGAGTGCTGGGATTATAGGTACCTGCCTCATGATGCTGTTTGGATGGACCCTGAAGCTGAAAATTTTGAATTTAAGTGACACTGTGACATCAGTACTAGCATTCAGTATTTCTGTGTGTATTGTTTTGGGGCAGGCCATTAAGAAGTTAAATAGTCACAAATGGTAAGTCTTTAGTTATCTTGCAACCTTAGAATACCTTTCAGTTAAACAGAGATGGCAAAGAAGAATTCTTCTTGGGATCTGTTTAAAAACAAATTTAGTGAGGCATGGTGGCACACGCCTATAATCCCAGCATTCTGGGAGGCTGAGGCAGGAAGATTATAAACACAGCCTGGGCAATTTAGCAAGACTTGTCTCAAAATAAAAAGTAAAAAAAAAAAATAAATCTGGGACTGTAGCTCAGTGTGGAGGCCCTGAGTTCAGTCGCCAGTATTGAAAAAGAAAGGGGGGGGGGCGGGGAGGGAGGGAGAAAGAGAACTAACCTCCCCTTTCAGAATAAGCATGTATTGCAAATATAGAAGCCACAGACTTGATTACTCAGTCATGGAACATGCCTTTCCCATTTGGGTATCTCTGGTACCCAGTATCACATGTGGGTCACTGTAGGAACTTTGACAATATTTGTTGAATAAATAAACAAATTCTGTTTACTTGGTATTTTAAACTGGAGCCTGTCATTCTGCCAAATTTCCACTGTATTCTCCGTGAAAGTAGACAGATGGTGGGGAGGAAGTGACAGACAGACAGACGCAGACAAACAGACAGACTGTGCTGTAGGTATCCTCCTGTTTTGGTGCCACCCAGGTCCCCACCCTATTGGCATCCACATTCAGGGCAGTCTCCTCCTCAGTTTGCTGTCCCACCTGCCAATCATCCCTGGAAGCACCCTCCAGACACTCCCACAAGTGTGCTTTGCTAATTTCCTAGTGGTCTCTGAGTCAATCAAGTTGATGATCAAGTCTGAGCGTCAGGCTAGCACAGCCACAAGGTGGAAGGAGCCTAGGTGCTGCGTGAAGTTGTGGACACAGATTTCCCAAAAAGCTGGCACCAGGCCCCTGCAGACTACTATAAGAAGGAAGTGAGCTCCCACTTGGGGGTTCCTGTTGTAGTGGGTTCCACAGCCTCCGTTGGGCTGCAACCCCAGCTGGGGGTTCTCATTCAGTCACCTTGGCAGAGAGTCTGTTCTGCTGGAGACTGCAAAAAGGAGCTTCATGTGGCGGTGTATTCTGTAATCTCAACTACTTGGGGCCCAAGGCAGAACAATCATAAATGTGAGGCCAGCCTGAGCAACTTAATAAAATATAAAAACACAAAAGGCTGGAAGTATAGATCAGCAGTGGAGTGCTTGCTTAGCATGTGCGGGACCCTGGGTTCAATCGCCAGTATTGCAGAAACCAAACACCATATAAGGTCGAGTTCAGGGAGTGGTGAGCGGAACCCAGAGGAAAAATTACAGCCCTCTCCCCTACGATCTGGCCTCAAAGAGATTCAGGGTCACGTGTTGAGGGGACAGAGCCGGAGAAAAGCTGAGGCTCTCCGGAAGCTGAGGGAAGGCACAGAGGGCGTCCAGGCCCACATCTCTGACCATCCGCCTCAGCCCCCACCGTGGTCTGAATTCCAAAGGCTAGAAGCCTTGTTGCAAAGAAACAGGTCCTTAGGCCCCATCCCCAAGGATTGTGCACACCAGGGCAAGTGTGCATACGTGTGTGCATGTACTTGTGCTCTGCGGGGTCTGCATGGAGAGGGCTGAGAGAGAGAATTTAAGCAAGACCCCATCTTGACAGCAGGCTCTAACTTCCATGCTGCCCGCCATGCCAGGTACCCAGTTGTGACAGATCGTGATGCCCACACCAGCCTTGGCTCTTCCCCAGGCCTCGGGTGCAGCTCACACTTGGTTGTCCCTCCATCCCAGATACAGGAGCCTCTGCCCTGGTGAGCAGTCCCTCCCCCACCGAGGCCTTCTGAATCCCACCATGACATGCATGTGTCATGGGGCACCTGGTTCCCTGGCCCGCAGCTCTGCTAGCTGCTCACTTCCAAGGACCTTTTGATCTAGCTGATGCCCATCCAAAGCCCAGGATTCTGGCTGGGGACTTTGCACAATAGAATCAGGCAGAGGGAGACATTGCTGTGTGCTGAGAGGCCTTTCTGGCTGGCTTGGGCTCAGGACTAATGGAAGCAAGGACTTGGATGTTTAATGAAGGCAAATTCTGCAAAATGTGGGGAACAAAAGCTGAAAAGTGTAACATAGGGAGAGATTATCGCTGAATTCTTGTAACTGTCTTACAAGCCCCTCTGGAGGGACAGACGATGACTAAGATGGGACTCAGCCATGGGATGACAGTGCGGGCTTGGCAGGCAGAGGTGTGGTTTGTAGCTGGTTCTGAGTGAAGCTAAATGTTCCAACTGGGTTTTTTCTGTTACTGGTTTTGTCCGTCTTCTGCCTCCCGCCCCCACCCCAAGCTTGTTAGCATGAGTCAGGTGGAGGATACTTCCGACTTAGGAAGGTGGGCTGGTTCCCACCCCGGAAGGACTGAGATGGTCTCAACTGAGCCCTCACGAGAAGGAACAAAGCTTTCCTTCGGCCCCTGTGGGCATCGGCCTCCTCACAAGGAGTGTGGCTGTGTTCGCTCTGGGCTTGGCGGCACACATAAAGGTAGCTTGCTTGTTCTTGCCTTGAACGGCATGTCTGCAGCTCTGTACTGGACCCTATCTAGGGGATCAGGGAAAGGTGACCTCCAGAGGCCGAACATCGCAGGAAGCCCATCCTTTTCTGGGAGCCAGTTGGGTGAACCTAGATATGTGGCTTCTCTGCCCCGTAGGCACTGTGAGGATTAAATGAAATGTTCTCTGTAAAGTGCTTGGCCCAGGGCTTGGGTGGGTGCCAGTTCATGTCAACTACTGTTCTCCCACCTCTGGCCAAGACCCACTGCTGCAAGTTGGATTTGGCTTCTGGATTCTTCAGCCGCTCCTTGGCCTGGGACTAAAAGCGTCAATCTCTGTGAAGGAGGGTGACTCACCTATGGTGAGTAAATCACATATTTAAAAGGTTTTCCTCCAATGAATAGCTACCAGGTAGGGTAACAACCACATTGCACATTTCGTTTCCGGTTCTTTCAGCAGTCTCACAGATAAGGTAGATTTGTATTTTATGGAAAAGGAGAGTAACTGAATTGACCAAGGTCGCACACTAGAAAGTGCCAGAGCTACGATTTAAATTGGGTGGGCCTGGTGCTGAAGTCTGTGTTATACCGAGTACTGTCCCCACCAGGTACCAGGTGACCCCTCTCAGCAGCATCCTCCTTTCAAGATGGAGCATGCGCAGCGTCCAGCTTGCACCAAGCGTGCAGGGTGGGGACTCTGGGTTTTGATGGACTATGGTGGTCCAAGCAAGGACTCTGGACACATAGGCACTGCACTCTAGAGATAGGAGCAGCCTGCAGTTTGGGGTCCTCCTGGTGACACTGAGAAGAAATAAAGAATCCATAGGACCCATCCAGCCACAGGCTCACTGGAAGACGATGGAGCCTCACTAAGGTGGAACTTTGGATATGATAAGGGGCTGGAAAAAAAGCGTGTCTTATTGCTATTTATAATAAAAAAAAACTAGCCGAGATAATTAATAATATAAACAAGATTTCCCACAAGAATCTTTAATCTGTATAATCCTGCCCAATTCAATAAACACGTGAAAAGCCCTTACAGGGTATTATGGAAGAACTGGATGAAATCTGTCCTTTCAAAGGAAGCTCACAGGCTAGTCCTAGCAGGAAGTATGCATACACATACATGCATATGCAAAGAGTATAAATATAGATATAGATAAAATCCAGTTCTGAATGGTTACAGTGAAGAGAGGGATAAATTGGACTTGGATTTAGCAAAGTATAAGAAAGCTGGAAACTTAACCAACTGTATTCTGAAACGTATTATTTTCAGAAAACTCTTTTATTAGAAAGACTAACATAGGGGTTAAAATTATTCCCATCAAGTAATTAATCTGGCATATCAAAGAGCTGCTACTATCTTACTTTTGCCTAGGGAAATTACTACCATGAGCATTGCAATAGTAAGGGTTCCTCTTCCAGAGGCCTTCTAGAATTTAGATGTCCGTTTGGCCCCAATTGTCTTTCTTCCGGTTGGAGTTCACATAGCTTCTTTGTGGCTGACTGTGGATAGGTTACATTTTCCATGTCTTGGGGCAGTCCCACAGCGTTTGTGCAATGAAGATTTACCATGAAAATGTGGGAAATACGGCACAGAAGGTGCCAGGTTAAGATCAGGTAGAGAGCACATGGGATGGCTGCCAAGGGAGAGGATTGGACCGTGGACTTGGCACTTTACCAGCCTTCTACCGAAACAGAGGAGGAAGAAGTGGGGTGAAGATGTTTTTGCCAGGGAGGAGCACAGGCAGAACTGGCGTGAAGCTCTACAACGGAGCCAGGAAGAGGCTTTGGACTGAGGGCTCCGCTTTGGAAGCCTTGGTGATGCTATGTGGGGCTGAGGGAGGCCAGGAAGCAGTGGGTGCTCCTCGTGGTGACCACCCAGCCACTGAGCTCACACAGGCTCACTCCTCACATCCCCAGTCCCGGACCCAGCAGCCCTCCTGGAGCGGAGGCTCTCTCAAGCCCCGGGACACTGACTCAGCGGGGCTGGGAAACACCGAGAAACCTTTAGGGGAAATCTAAGGCCAGATCTTCTTGTTCTGAGAACCTCCCACCACCGGAAAGAAGAGAAGATCATGAAACTCAGCACTTTCCAGCCCACTGTTCCTGTCCACCATGGTGGCACTGGCCAGGGATTGGTGGGTGTGCAGCTATTTTTACCTTCAGATTTCCGGAATGGCCAACCAAATCCTGGTTACGTGACACCACAGTCAATTCAACTTCATCCGCAACAATCATGAGAAATCTAAGCCACAGTGTACAGCAGCACCCAGTCATACTCATCTTGACCCCGGACATATGAGTCCCCAGTGGCAGAGCCAAAGGCCTTCTGGGGCACAAGGATGGTTTCCCTAGAGCTCCCCTAGGGCCTGGTGGGTGCCCATCACGCCAGCAGCCGCTGTTGCAAGGAGACACCAAAGTTCAGAGTTTATGTTTCAATCTTTGCAAGGGCCTCTTAGTCAAATGTTCTGTGGTTTGTGGTAGACTCTGTCCAGAATAGTGTTTTACAGCCACAAAGAAGTACTTTGTTGAAGGCTATCTTGCCCAGTCATGTTTTAATGGCTCCCAACTCAACAATGGTTCCTTTCCTCTTCTCAGCCTTTTCCCCGTGGCCCTCCAGAGCACTCACCTTTTGCTTTCCCTCTTGTGCTTTCAGTCTTCAAAGAATACAGATGCTGTGGCACAGACAGGTAAAGAGAATTGCCAGAGAAGATTGGAATCTGAGATAGAATTTGCTGTCTGTCTGGGATGTGTTTGGAAGGAACCCATGAACTGTGAAGTCCCGCTTCTTCCAGGCTGCTGTGAAGAGATGACTAAAATTCGTGAAAATTATCAGTGCCTTCCCCCAAAGGCAGCTGAGGGCTTTGAGAGCAGCCAGAAAAAGAATCAAGAGGGGGCCTCAATCTGCACCTCTCTGCTATTGAATGTTTGCCTCCAGAATGTTAACCAAAAGCAACTGGGTATCTAGGCCGCCATTTTCTTTTTCTCTTATAGGTGAATGTTTCTTAAACCTCAAAATACCACTAAACCTTAAGGCCTTTCCCTATTAGATTTCCCTCAGAAAATTAAGTTGGATCAAGAAGGGATTTGGGGTGAGTTGGATGCTAAATCTGCCTAGCTCAGGGAGCTCAGGACTTGGCCCCAGCCCACGGTTGGCAGGCTGTTTCCGGTGGCCATGCATGGGGCACACAGCAGCACGTATGTTCTGTCTCAGTGACTGAGCTGTGACTCACCCACCATCTAGTTACCACTGCTACCCACCAGCGAGGGCACTACAAGACTCAGCGCCGTAGGACAGGTGGGGGTGGCAGTGGGGTGAGCTGAAGTGGGAGGAAGAGAGAAAAGAAAGCTACAAAAACAACAGACTTGATTGGCCACTATTTCATCATGTAATAGTCAAACATTAGGTCCTGGCCCAAAATAGCCTCTCACTGTACCTTTTCTTTTTGTGCTGGCTCCAAGAAACTCAGAGGGAGAGGGAGACAAACAGAAGGCCTTTTCACAGGGGCCTGGCAGAGGCAGGTGGGTTCCCAGTGTGATAATCCCCAACGCCCTCGTTAAATCATGGGGCTACAGGTACCAGGGCTGCTGGGCCCAAGACTTGTCTGGGCATATGAGGTCACCCTCAGGCTGAGATAGTGTGCTGTCCTTCGGCTCCCTGAAGCTACCCTTCAGGGCAGCTTCCCAAGTTAATCAGTGGAAAACCTGGCCAGGGGACAGCTCCAATTTGGAATGAATGCTTAAGGTGGGCAGAAGTCTCTTTTTATGACAAAATGTCAGAGGCATTTCTCTTAATGGGATGTATATGTGTAAATACTTCGCTATTTCATTAAGGTTGAACGTCAGAGACCTTGAAACTGGCAGAGTTGCTCTGAGAGCATCTCCTGGTTCTTGACCACTGTCGTCATGCAGAAGGTGCCCCGAATGGCCACAGAGAGCATCTCCAACAGGGAAGGAAGGCCTGCCCTACAGCCCATCCCTCTTGGAGCTTACTCCTGTCCATCTCTTAGGATGGTGCTCAGTCCTCCCGCGGGGTAATTTTGAGAGTGTCTTTGGGAAAGTTCCAGATAACAAACAAACAAATACCTCTCCCATACTGCTTTTTTGGGTCACTGATCCCTGAAACCCCGCAGCTAAGGCTTTCCTCATTGTGCTTAACGTGTGTTAAATCACAAGCACCACTGTGAATCATAGCACATTGGTACTGTTTCTAACATTATTGAAGACCTAGAAGGCAGGGGACATAAAGGAGTGAAAGAGGCCAGGTCCTGCCCCCACTGACTCCACTGGCAGGTTCTTGGTGGGGCAGGCATAGACACCAAAGAGAACTGATGCATGAGGCAGCTTTCAATACACTCTTGGTTTCTTTGTCTTTGTATGGGAGTGATAACAAAAGATAGGACCTAACATCACAGCATGGTTAGGAGACCATGAAGTCTGGAAGTCTATTGTGAGCATCTTGGAGTTATACAAAATGGAAACTTCCACTTGCCACAAAACGGGACCCAGAGAGGTTCAATTCTCTTAGGCCTTTCCAGGAGGCTTTGGTGACCAGCTGAAGAGAGGTTTCCCCTGTGGGCCAGAGACATAGCAAGGGCCCAAGGCCTTGGTTTTGTGATCTTAAAAATTTTTTTATTAGTACATATTTCTGAGATATAATGATCACATTCATTCTGGGGAGTTGGTATGTGTACATAACACATTTTAATTTTTCTTATTTTTCCGTTCCCTCTCTCCTCTCCCTCCATCTCTTGGTCCTCTTCTTATTTGCAAAAGATCTGTCTCCCTGTTTCCTATTATCTTTTATTTTGCTCTTTAGTTTATTTATACTTTGGATTTGTCATACAAGAGAAACATGAAGTATTTAAGCTTTTGTGTATGAGTTGTTTCATTTAACATTATGGTCTCAAGGTACATCTGTTTTTCTATAAATGGCTCAAATTTATCTTTCTTTATAACAGAGCAGTACACCATTGTGTATAAATACCACATTTTCTTTATCCATTCATCTGCTGATGGACATATAAGCCACTTCCAAGATTTAGCTATCATGGGCTGTGTTGCTATAAGCATGGATATGCAAGTATCCCTGTAATATGGTGTCTTTAACTGTCTCAGGAAGATACCTTCTACAGGAATAGCTGTGTCAAATGAAATTTCCAGTTCTGGTGTTTTGAGGAATATATATACACAGAAGATTGAGTCTAGACCCACATCTCTCACCATGTACTAAACTCAAATCAAAATGGTTCAGAGATCTAAATAGTAAAATAGAAACACTTAACCTACTAAAAGATTTTTAAAAAGGTAAAACTCTTGAAGTCATAGACATAGGCAAGGACTTTCTGAACAGAACCCCAATTGGACAACAGATAGCATCAAGAAAACAAACAGGGTTATATCATATTAAAAAACTTCTGTGCAGCAAAGAAAACCAACAGAGCGAAGAGACAACCTACAGAACGGGAAATTTTGGGCCAGCTTTATGAGCTCCTAAAGTCACTTGCTGCAGGCAGGAGATATCGGCTGCTGGGTTTCCTGTACATGCACTGGATTTATATCTGTGAGGAACATCCAGTTTCCAACTCTGATGTACCCATGTAAGTCTTCACCCAGTGAAAACACTACTTAATAATTAACTCTGTCACCTGGTCACTTAAGATAGCAACCAGTATTTGAGGAACTGGGAATAAAAACACAGAAGTCATTGAAAACCATCCAAACCATTGAAATTCAACCACCATGTTACTCCACTTTGCAGGCAGACTGAAGAAAAATGTAGAAGTGAAGCAAGTTCTAATGGCTTTCGCTAAACAAAATAAACCTAGAGGGGAAAATAAAATTATTTCACCTAACTGGAGTTTTTACGAGGGTAGAAAAATCAAATGCTTTCCTTAAACTTACAAAGCAAATAAAACCCTCCAGAAGTCCATGTGAAATGGCAGGCATTTAGGTGATTAAGTCTGAGTGGACATGTAAGAAATGTTTCTGAAAAAAACGGTGGAGCCACCAGCCAGGACAGCGCTGGGTACCGTCATCAGGATTTGACGGTATTAGAAATGCAAGCCTGGAGCTACAAACCTGAAACCCAGGGCCTGAAAAACTGAATCCATACCTAACTCTCCCCTCTGTTCCCCTCCCAACAGAATAAGACTCTAATACCTACAGAAAGCTATGGTGTTTGAGAAATAAAAGGCACAGTTGCTGAAATCCTAGCAGGTACCCAGCCTTCCTCCTCTGCTTTCCTAATTGGCCTTCCTGTGGGTGTTAGTCAGACTGGGTGGCTTAAGCCACAGAAACTTATTTCCTCCCATTTCTGGAGGCCAGAAGTTCAGGATCAAGGTGTTGGCAGGTCTCGTTTCTCCTAGCGCCTTTCTCTCCGGCTTGCAAATGGCTTCTCGCTGCGTCAGCACCTGGCTGTCTCTGTTCACCCACCCCTGGTGTCTTTCTGGGTGACCAAATTTCCTCTTCCTATGACACCAGTCAAATCGGATTAGGGCCTACCTAGCAGTCTCAAGTTGACTTAGTCACTTCTTTAACGCTATTTCGAGGTAGAGGGAGTCCGGACTTAACATGGGAACGGTGGGGTCTCAATTAGCCCTGGACCCTGCTCTCCCCTCTCCACCCCTGTGCACTGGGGAGATTCTTCCGTGGGCTCTCTGGCCCCCCTGCTCCCATAGTCTTATGTGTCTTGTCTCCATCTCTATGCCTCTTTTTCTTTCTGATGCTCTCGTAACCTCAGGCCCTCTGTGTGTGTTCTCTGTGTTTGCCTCTCCCACCCTTGCCCCAAGCCCTCTTACCCCTCACTCTTTTCTTCTTTCTCCAAGTACCTATTAAATCATTTCTGTGTGCCTTTCCTGAGTGACGGCAACAGAAAAACATTGTTTGTCTCCCCCAGGAAAGTTTCACTATAGAAGGTGAAAGGAGACTTGACCCTGAATAACCACAATATAAAGGCAGTTTATGAACAAAGCCATCAGATAACAGTGGAGAGTTAGGCCAAATGTAGCCCACCACCTATTGTACAAATAAACTGTTACCAGCATGTAGCCGTGCTGTGACAGTCCATCTTGATCATTGACTTGACTGGACTAAGGGATGCCTAGACATATGATCAGATTGTGAGGATGCCACCTTATCCATAGATTAGCGCATCAGGGATTTCATAGCTGAATGGACTTTAGGTGAGGCCTACCTGGAGGAAGTAAGTCTTTAGGAGCCAGTTTAAAGGGTCTAACTTTTCTTGGGCTCTTTCCCTCACTCTCTTCTTCCTGGCTGCCATAAGGTGAGCAGCTGTCCTCCACTAATGCCCCTCTGCCTTCATGTTTCTGCCTTGGATCCAGCAGACCATGGACTGAAACCTCTGAAACAGTGACCCAAAATAAACCTCTTTTCCTTTAAATTGTGTATGTCAGGTGTATTGTCCCAGCAGTGAGAAGGTGACTAACACATATGCCTATTTGTGTAAGTAGTAATTAAGGCTGCTTTTGTGCAGCTGTATAATAAAGACAAAGACCATATGGCCTACAACGCCAAAGTATTTACTATCTGGCCCTTTGCAGAAAAAAGGAAAAGCTCTCTGACGTTTAAACTACAGTCAAGTTTTATAGGAAATGAAAAGTAGGAAGAAGCCTGTTGAATTTGGGACTATGTCACTGCGAAAGAATAGTTTAAGACTGGCTTTGAAGGATGAATAAGAGCTTGAGAGGTGAAGGTAGGAATGCAGTTGTAAGCCATATACATAGCATGAGCAGATGTGCGAGGCCACAGAAATTCAAGGCCAATTTGGGGTCCTAGTAAAGAAATCCAGACACAAGAATAGGAACCTGAACAGCAGCAGAAGGATTTGGAGCATCCTGGAGAGTTGTAGACTTGCAGTTGACACATAATTAGCACATTCTGCATGAGGGCAGGCGGGGAGGGGTGCTGCTCATTGCACACAGGTGAATTAGCTCCAGTTTCTGCCAGGCAGGAATTTAGGTCTCTAGTAACACAGAGGAGAGAAAACAGAATAATCCTCCATAGAAGAAACCTAGCCCAGGGATGTCATCAAAGAGAGTTTCAGCAAAGAAAAAACTGGTGAATGGGGAGAGGATGGCTTATTAATGAGGGTAACCATGACAGCTGAGATTCTGAGCCTGCGGTCTGAGTCAGGCCTCTGCTAAGGGATTTATACTTCACATCTCATTTAACCTCACAACAGCCCCAGAAAGAGATAGATTATACCCAATTAACAGACTAAGCCAGTACTTGAACACAAGGTGGCAACTTTGACCCTCCATATATCCAAGTGAGGTATCTTGTGCTCCACGCACCCGAGATGGACCTTCCATCCACATACTTTGTCCATTCTCTTCACTGCTGAGAGGGAGAGCTTGAGTCAGCTTCCTGTTACTTTAACAAAAAACAAGGAGAATCAACTCACAGAGAGAAAAGGGTTATTATGTGTGCCTCACCATTTCAGAGGGTCCAGTCCATGGCTTTGGGCCTGTGCTGAGGCAGCTCATGCAAAACTGCTCATGCCATGATTAGAAAGCGAGAGGAAGAAGAGGGTGCTGAAGTCTCGCTCTCCCTTCCAAAGGTACACCCCCAGTTTCCTGAGGACCTCCTGTTAGCCTTAACTTTTAAAGTCCCCCCATGTCTCAAAGCACCTAGCTGGGGCACATGCTGGACCTCATGGAACTTCGGACACCATCCCCAACCCCAACTCTAGTATGGCACTAGGGGAATCTATGAAAAGACCTTTGCAAAAAGTCTATCTTTGGAAAGAAATCAGAGGGAGGATCTAGGATTCAAAGTAAACAGTTCCTTGAGTAGGCTCCAGTTTTAAAAAGAAATTGTGGAAGCTTATGAGGACAATTGACACTCAGGTTCTGTGACACTCAGGTTCTGTGACAGTTGACACTCAGTTTCTCAATCAACACTCAAGTCTCTGCTGCATGTCTGGGTACAGTGTGCACCTCTGTCCTTTCAGGGGGACTCAAAGAGCTGCTGTCCTGTAGAATAAGTGCTCCTGCTGGAATGTCCTGTGTTTTACATTTAAAAGCCCCGGCAGCCCTGTGATGGACTTGGAGGCTCACTTGGAGGCTGAAGATTCCTGACTGGAGGGGAATGCAAAGGGGATTCTTTGTTTCCCACCCTTTGTCCTCCAGTGGGGCTCCTCCAAGGCTGTGCTGCCCTGAGAACTACAGCCCAAAACCTTGGGAAAGGAAGGTGCCTTGCATTAACAAGGACCAGTCCTCTGAGCAGCAACTCCTTGGAGGATTAGGGGAGCAAAGTAGGTGCGGTGCTGTCCCCACAGCCAGCAAGGAGGAAGCAGGGCCTCCTAGGGACACTGGGCTCCAGATAGGACCGGTGGAGGGCTGTTGCCTGGGTGGGAACCGGGGAAGACAGTGGGTTCAGTGAAGGAACTCAGGACCTAAACTCCTAAGGGTTCCCCACATACCACCGGGTCCTGAGTGACAAGCTGCAATTATAGTCAAGTGCTAAAGTTATAAGTTGTTCTAAACACTCCTCAACAAAGGACATTCAGTGCAAAGGAAACTCGGGTGGTTGCAAACCTTGTTCACTGCACAGAAACCATACGCTTTGCATACAAGAATGCGCTGGTTTGCTTGAGGCTGGCCTTTCTTCTTGCAGACGAGTGCCAGTGGCATGCATCTCAAATGAGCAGCTGTCGTGGTCCCTGTGGCTGTGGCTGAGGCATATCTAATCAGGTTAAGCAGCCGTTCATCCAGGCTGTCAGCTCCCTGAAAATCAGAACATTATCTGTAACCGCACACAACTCAAATAGGAGATTGGCACTCGGAGGCCCCAGTCTCCAACTCCCCTTGACCTTGCTGCGGTGGCCCCTGGTTTTCTCTTTTCCTACGTGACTATATACAGCAGTAGCACAGCTATTTTGGGGATTAAAACAGCTAATTGCGGATTTCCATCGTGGCTGCTACTCTGCACAGGTTTGGAGAGCACGCTGGTGGTCTTTGCCCTAAGGGATGTTTTTGGTCCGGTTCCCTATGAAGCAGCTTGTCCACACCCTGGCTCCACAGAGCTGTTAACTGGGGGGCTCTTCCATGTGGCCACTGGGTTCTGGGCAGGAGGAATTTGGTGGAATTTAGTGTGAAATAGAGTGTGATGTTTTCTTGGGCCCAGCTGCATGGCTAGAAGTGCTTTTAAAAGTCATCTACGCTGCCTGCCTCATCTACGCTACCCTGCTCCCCATGGGGAGGTGAAGAAACTGCGGCCTAGAGCAAGTTGCATAGGGAGTCAGGCAGAAGTGGGGTGAAGCCCCACATTGCCCATTCTCCAGGGGCTTTCTCCCTGAGAAATGGCTCTCCCCCAGTTCTGTCTGCATGATGTGATCATGGTGCTCGAAGCACAAGAGAAGCAACAACACAGCCCTAGTGCCAGGTGTGTATCCAGGCTCCTATATGCACTGAGGTGTAAACGGGTAGAGCTCTCATTACTCCACCCATAAAATGGGGGTAATAAGCTGGACTGGTGGTGCATCCTAGCATGTGGGAAGCTGAGGCAAGAGGATCAATGGGAGTTTGAGGCCAGCCTGCATTACACAGTGAATTTAAGTCCAGCCTGGACTACAAAGAAAGATCTGTTTCAAAACAACAACAACAAAAATTAAGTGACTGGTCTTACATTTTTAGCATGTTGCTAGTGGGTGATACTGGATGAGGATGGTTAGGTAACACTCAAGCAGGGACTAGATCTTCTTGAGGTTTGAGTATTAGCTCCTTGACTTTCTTCCTTTCAGTGGCATGACTTTAGAGCGTCCAACAGGACTCTGGGTAGTGCTGGGCTTACTCCGCATAACCGTGACTCTCTAGTGGCCTCCCTACACTACAGCCTGGAAAGCTCAGAACTGCATTTCCAGAACTACATTTCACCCAGATCTCTGAATGACAAATTCTGCCAGTTGAGTGCAGAAATAAGAACTCACTTCTAGATGCATGTGGCATTCAGGTGAGGAGAGGTGGCTGGTATACTGGCTTCAGCTGTTTAGGAGCAATATTAAAAACAGTGTCGACTTCGAGTCCTGGTTTCTTGATTTTCGGTTCGGTTAATGACGTGGTAGTTCCTGAATGTAGTAGCCCCTAAGGTGGCTCTGGAAGTCCTGCATCCCCACTTTCTCCATGCGCAGGTCCCTTATGTGTTCTGGAGTCATTTCTGGGGTTCCAGAGAGCCTTCCCTTCAGCCTTTCTGAGGAGGTCTTACCAGCAACTACTTCATAGTATAAAATCCCTTTCCTCTTAAAATGCAGAATGGTTCTGTTTACCTGCACTCAGTCCTATGGCATATCCTATGGGAACATCAAAACCAGGTCTCTTTGCAAGCCCGTAAGTTCAAATCCTGTCCATGCATGCTTGTGTGTGTATGTGTGGTAATGGGGATTGAACACAGGGCTTTTGTACTGAGCTACATTCCCAGACATTTTACAATTTTTTATTTAGACACAAGGTCTCTCGAGATTGCTCAGCTGCCCAGGCTATGTTTGAACTTGTGATCTTCCTACCTCAGCCTCCCATATTGCTGGGATTACTAGGCGTGCACCATCACGCCCAGTGTCAAAGGCCTTTTGGTGGACAGCAGTAGAAAGAGCCAAGTGCTTTGGAGCTGGCTGATGAGATCTGGCTGAAACCCTTCTCTTCCATTTTCGGGCTTTATGGCCCTTGGAAAGTTGCTCATCCTCTCTGGGATTCAGCTTCTTTCTTCTGTAAGGTGGGCTTACTATATCAATTCACAGGAGAATGAAATGAATTAGCGTATGAATCATTCCATACAAGAGAAGGATCTCAAGAAGTTTTAGGAAGAACTCTTGCCATAAGATTTCTCTGGGACAAAATGTCATGTATAAAACTTTCAAAATACAACTTTGCAAGCTGGGCGTGGTCGTGCATGCCTGTAATCCCAGCACTTGGGAGGCTGAGACAGGAGGATTGTTGTAAATTCGAGACCAGCCTGGGCTACAAAGTGAGCTCA
>NW_004955437.1:10200694-10234816 GCF_000276665.1 Chinchilla lanigera
TGGGAAGAGTCACTTAATACATGGGGCTCTGAGCTTCACGTCCAGTCTATCCTGTGGCTCACGACACCCATTTCCAGACCACCCCAGCAGCCCTGTGGCCACCACATGCCCTGTGTGCCCCTGGGCTGAGGCCCTGACTCCACCCTGCCCGCCCACCTGCACCCTAGCTCTGGCCCCAGAGCTTTGATCGTGTCCCCACACCACACACCACGTGCCATGTACAGACGACATGGTCACAAGGCAGCATCTACCGTCAGGTGGCATCTGCCAGGCAGGCTGCATGCCAGAGACCATCTGCACATGGTTTCTAGTACAGCCAGGTGCAGGGGACCTTGGGAAAATTGTTTCATCTGCCAGACCCTCGTGGACTGAATGGTAAATGGGGTGTTGACAACACCTGCCCCCTGCGTTGATATGAGGCCAGTGGGTTATGGTAAGTCACATGGTATATGCCACGCACAGAGCAAGCACAGCACATTCACCAAGTTCACAAATGGTAGCTCTTAGGAGCACTGTGCTACAGGTGAGGAAACCCAGACTGAAGGCACAGGAACTTCCAGAATAGCATTAGCCTCAAAACAATTCGCTATTATTCCTGGAAAGTGCACATGGTGGTGATGAGCATTAAGACCAGGCAATCCAGGGTTGAGTTCTAGACATCTGTCTGTCTGTCTCTCTTTCTCTCTCGGTACTGAGGCTTGGACACAAGGCCTTTAAGCTGAGCTACCTTCCCAGCCCATTTTAATTTTGAGACAGGATCTTGCTAAGTCCCTAAGTTCCCCAGACTGGGCTTGAAGTTCCAGTCCTCCAGAAGGCTGGGATTACAAACGTGTGCCAACACACCCAGCTCCAAATTTTTCCTCTTAACTGAATTGTTAATCCTCCAAAAAACAACCTAAGAGCTGGGTGTGTTGGTGCGCATTTGTAATCACACCTGAGAGGCTGAGGCAAGAGGATCATGAGTTTGAGGCTACCCAGCACTACATACTGAGTAGTGTGATGCTGTCTCAAAAAAAACCACTAAATAAAATAAAAATTGAGGCTCTTAGAGCCTCAGTTTCTTCATCTGTAAAATGGGGATAAAAACACCCACCTCCTGGGTTGTTATGAGGGTGAAGTAAGGTGATATGGGTAAGAGCTGAATTCAGAGTTGGCCCAAACTGTGGTGTAACAATCATGACCTCACTTTGCAAGGAAACTGAGGCTTGTGGGAAAAGTGGGCCCTCAGTGGGGTTTTCTTGAAGAGAGCTGACAAGGAGGCCAAGAAACAAAGTGATGACCTTCACCCCCAGGAACACAGAGGTGAGGCTGAGAAAAAAGCTGCAAGCCCAGGGCTCCCGCCCTTGCTTCCTAAAGCCCGGCTCCTGGCGCTGCAGCCTCAGAAAGTGCTACCTGGTTTGTGCTCCTTGGACTTCTTCCAATCGCCCTGTGGAACTGCCAACTTTTTCCACATTAAGAACAAATCAAAAGAGATTTTTCATGAAGCGTGAGGTAGTGGATGGGAACGAGAGCAAATCAAATTCGTGCAAAAATAGAGGAAATTAATTTTTAAAAAGCCCAACCAAACACCCTGTAATTTTCAGTGATTTCCTTTCAGGGAAACTGTGACCACTGTCACTATAAACAAAGCAGAGAATAAATAAATAAAAAGGGAAAGAAGGTTGTGTTTTCCCTCCTGGCCTGCCTGATGGATGGTTTACAGAGGCCCTGGGATGAGAGTCGGCCTCTAATCGTTCCCAGATGGTGCCTGCTCGGCCCTGCCCAGTGCTGCCCAGGGTCTTGGCCTGGCCTGCCAGGCACATGCCGGTGATGGCTGGACCCTCGCCTGGGCTATGGCATAGCCAGAGGGGCAGAACAAGGCTGGACATCAGCAGGAGGGACCGGCGGCCGCAACCCCATGAGCGCCACAGAGATGAGCCAGCACCCTGTCACGGCTCCACTCCTAGTGGCCAAGCTCAGACACCAACTCTGGGGCCGCCGCAGAGCTTGATCGCCTCCATCCTCTGGGCATCACCTCCTCAGCTGTGCCCCGCACTGAGCCCTGGGCCACCATGATGAGGGGCCTTGTGCGGCACAAACACCCGCTAGCTCGTGCTTTTCCTGGAGCTCAGGTTGGAGCATCTGGACCCATTATGAGAAGCAGCCCAACAGCCAGGTCTAGTGGTGCTTACCTCTAATCTCAGCATTCTAGGAGGCTGAGGCAAGAAGATTGAAAGTTCAAGCCCAGCCTGGGTAACTTAGAGACTTAGTGAGAGCCTGTCTCAAAATAAAAAAGAGGCTGAGCTGTATTTCTATGTGAAGGTCTCAGGTTCAATCCCCTGCAGCCCCGCCAAGGCAGCCCAAGCCCATTTGGAAACAAGGCAGGGGGTTTCTGAGAGGGGCTGGGGTTGGGTCCTATGAATGGCCCTCAGCTAGCCTCACTAACCCAGCTGTCAGTCTCATTAGTCCACGCTGCCGCCCCAGTGCCTCTCCTGCTTGTCCACTTCTGTGACCCTCAGGAGGTGGCACTAGGAGCACATGACCCCAGGCGGTGACCCTTTGAGGAGCATCTCTGTCTTCTTTCCTCTTTCCCGTGTCATATGAACGCCACATAAATGGGTCCTCTCCCTGTGGCTCAGTGGCTCAGATTGGACAGGAGTGGGGTGGAGCATGGAGCCAGGTTCTTCGCTCCTCTTACAGCCGTAGCTTCTCCTTGGACTGCAGTTCAGAGATCCAGGTGCATTTACCGGCCTAGACGTCCCCTTTGTATGTGAGGAGACGCGAGCCTTGCTCTTCAAAGAATTTGAAAATAACTTCTTAGTTGTTGAATATCTCTTGCAAAACAAATATCATGATGAGTTGGGGTAAATGAATCAGAAACAGATGGATAAAATTTCTCTGAAATACACAGAATTTTAACCCAGAGGGAAAGGGGTGGGAGCACAAGGCACTTGGGGTTTCCATAAACCCAGCATACAAGGGAAGGGGCCGAGCTGTTTGACAGATCCAAGCGGCTCATCTGGGAGCACCCGGCTCGGCATCAACGAGCCGCCTGGGCGGCCTCCAAGAAGCACGGTTATCAAGAACACGGGGCAGCTATCAAGTTTCTAAAACATGGCTTCTGAAAATAAACGGTTCTAATTTACAGTATACCCACTCCCCACCACTCCCCCGGAGCACATGGCCCCGTGGAAGATGGAAATTATTTCGGAGATAACCAGTTGCCGGGTTTGGCATCCTTTCCGCAACAGTTAGATGTGTGCGCAGAGGCCCCGCTTGGTGGGGCGGGAGTACGCTGGGTGCGGGGCGGACACATCAGTGGTTTTGACAAGAATGTGAAAATTCTATACTTTGTGACAAAGTTGCCCCAGGGTAGGCAGGCTGCTCACAAATCGGTTACAGATTTCCCTGAAATATGTCGGGGCTTCCACAGTGAGGAAAGGGAGTGTGGAGCCCAAATGCATGTGGGGCTTTTGTAGACTCAAAACATGGAAATGGAGGAGTGGAGGACAGTGATGACCCCCTCAGTGGTCCCTGGGCCAGGACACGCTTCGCTCACCTGCAGCCTATGCTAGTGATGCATCTGCAGGGTGGCTTTGCCGAATCCTCTGGAGCAGTTGCTGCCTCCTGGCTCTCCAGTCTGCCCTGCAGTACTAGGCTTGCCTGCAAAACTGCCCTGAGTCTGTAGCCACCACCACCACCCACCCATCCTCCTGTTCAAAGGAACAGCCTGTCTTCCAGGTGGGACATTGTATTTCGAAAGTGATTCCAATCCAAAAATGATTGGAGATCACTCCAGTGTGTCCTGAATTTAACGTCCTATGAAAGTATTTCATATATGTTATAGCAGGCCCAACTGTGGTCCTTCCTAGAAAATCAAAAGCACTAGCAAATCTACCTGTTTGTCCTCATTGCATTTAAAGTGGGACTCTTCCTTTTGGTTACTGCCTGGATATGCTCTCAGGTGGGGTAGTGCAGTCTTTTCAAGCTGGAAATCTCTGGTTCTTCCTCGGTAGTGCCCTCTTACTCATTCCTTAAGATCCAAGCCATCAGGAAGTCTTATATGTCCTGGATCCGCACACTGCCTGTCCCGTCCAGGCACCAGCATCTTCACTGAGGACAGCCTAGTTACCTGCTGGGTGGCCTCCGCCATCTCTCCTTGCTGTTTTTCCTGCTTTACCACCAACCATAACTGCTGGAGGGCTCATCAGTAGATTCAGATCATGTTGTTGCTCTGCCTAAGAATGTCATGTTTACAATACAGTAAAAATGTCACTGTACTGAGAAGTACATCCAAAGTTCTCATTGTGACCCTCAAGGTCATGCATGATCTTAACCCTGGTTCCCTCAACACACTCATTTCCCACTCAAGACCCCTCCCAGACACCCAAGCTCACCCCAAGCCTTTTACACATGCACATCACCAAAATCTCCACCAGACAGAGACTGGATCCTGAAGAATGGGGAAAAGAATCACCGGGTCTTTCTGAGAAGCTGTTCAGAATTATTACTTGGGTTAGGCTTCCTAAGGAATCCCATTTTCTTCTCCTAGGTGATAAAGGCACAGTAGTTATCTCCACCCAGAGGGTGGCTCTGGAGAAGACCACCTAGCGGCATGCTTTGAGTTCTTCAGGGACAGCTTCTGTCAGAGGCTCTATGTGGCCAAGGGGTCTGGCACTTCTCCACGGCTGTCCCAGGGGAATGGGAGGGTCCACAGGTTGCTGGGCAGATCTGAATGATATCACTCAAGGTCACGGCAAGGACAACCAAACCGTAGTCCTCTTGAAGCCTCCCTTCCAGGGCCAGGAGTGGGCACTGGAGATAGCAGGCAGAGGGAGCAGGTGGGGCAACACATACTAGAGACCCCAGGAGCGCCAGCATAGGGCTGTGGCCTTGCTCATAGAACAAAGGGGTCTCCCTAGGATACCAGTCAGTTTAAACATGTGCCACAAAAACCATAAGATGCTATTTCCTGAGCTGCCTAATTTAAAAGCCCACAGCAGTGATTCAGTAATAAAAACACCATTTCCTGTTCCACATGAGGAACGCTTCCCGAGTGCCAAAGTTTCTGCTAAGGAGCCTCTTGCTCCATGACAGAAGCACTTGTTCAGTGTCATAGTCAACCTCTGTCACAAGGGGAGGTGCAGTGTAGACACTGATTCCAGCCCCAGGGACTCAGCCAGCCCAAGGCAAGTTCCTCACCTCTCAGCCTTACCTTCCTGATGGAAGCAAAGGTGGAAACCGCTTCCGAATAATGAAGAGGATTAAATGAATAGAGGCACAAAAAATCATGTAACTGCCTGGAAGACAGAGATTCTTACAAGAAACAGATTTTTCTCTGGCTGAATTCTGCAGCACAGACACAGACTATGGCCTTCTATTTACCAGATATTTGAACCAAGTAAAATAGCCATCCAATTTGAAGAGCACTTTTATGTTTTGTTTTTGTTCCAGTTTAGGTTTTTATTTTCATTTTTAAAAATTTATACAGAGCCAATGATCTCTTTTTTCAAGCCAGCTTTGCTGGGCTTTTGGAAAAATCTTTGGTTTGGTTGGTGGCAACATTTGAAAAGTAGCACTTGGGTTTGGTTTGGCTTTTGGTTGAAGAGAGTGGTGTGGACTGGGTTGGGGTTCACCGTTTGGCTCAGTTCGAAGCCAGCTACGTGAGTTGATCTCTTTCTCTTTTGCTCATGGAAGGCGGGGAAGGGGCAGGGGAACCACTACTGGAGACCTCAGTGTACCTGCAAATACTGCACATGACTGGGGTGCAGGCTCTGCATGCAAAAGTGATTTCAAACCAGTGACCTCCACAAGCATTTTGGAACATAGCAGTAGTAGAGGCCTCAAAACCTTGTATTACAGGACCAAGGCAGAGACAGTTTATTTTTTATTTTAATGAGCAGCATAAAGGCTTTACCAAAAATGCCCACAACCACTTCGACGATCCCACAGCAGAAAAACGCCTCAACATGAAAATTCAGCAGATATTTGTTTTAAGTTCCTGTCCATTGATGAATTTTTACTTCTGGCCTCATGTTATTTTAGAAGCACTGAATTTGTAGACAACATTGGAGTCATCCATTACGACATCACTTCAGACATATTTTCCCAGCTACTCTGAGCTAGAGGTCACATGAATTTCTAACCCATCCGACGACATGTGAGGTGTTAAGGGCACCGGAGATAACCAAGGACCCTGACATCAGGGTTCTATCTCCAGCATGTCCTCATGGAGGGTGTTTACAATGGGATCCCTTCATTCCCTAGCAATCCCACTGGGACCCAAGTGCATAGAGGGCTTATTCGCTTTCTGCTCTATCTTTTCTAAATTTAAAAATTTACATCTATACCCAAAGTACAACTAGTCAATAGAACTCCTTTTGGGTTCCCTGTTTCCTCAGCCTTTCCAGCCAATCAGCCCGACAGAGGCCTCCTTCATAGTAAGAACCCACATTTTACTGTTTTCAGCCCCAGTGCTCCTGCCAAGTGTCCGAGTGTCACCCAAACATTTCTGAGAGCTATCTCCTGTTATGGTTCTGCTCTCAAATGTCCCTCAAGAGTCTCATGTTTGGAGGTTGGAAAGGGTGGGACACCTAGAAGGTGTATTTTCATCCCCACTTCCTCCCTTCCCTTTCTGCTTCCGGGACACCATGGTGTGGACAGCTCTCCTCCACCAGGCTGTGTTCTGCCATTAGGTTTCTGCCTCGGACCTGGTGACCATGGACAGAACCCAAGGAAACCATGAGCCAAAATAAACCTCTCCTCCTTTGAGTTGTGGATGCTCAATATTTTGTCCTGGTGACCAGCAAATGACCAACACATTCCCTTAGCTCCAGCCCACAGTCCAGGGGAAGAGGGTCCTCTCTTGTTGTCTGAGATGGCTGCAGGCTCCCCCCACTGTACTATTCCAGACCTTGCTTAGTGAAGCATCTCTTTCCCATCTGCTTTCTAGCTCCTTACATAAAAAAATGAGTCCATGCATACTTCAGAGGAGACAAAGAGCAAGGGATTTGAAGCTCAGACTCTAATAATTCGGGGTACCCTCTGTTCCCAAAGGGTGTTGTCTTGTCCAGCTCATGTTGGCCTCCCATGGATGTCTCCTCCCCTGGGCTGCATTCTTCCGGCTGTTCCTTGTTCCTTTGGTCACATGTACTTCTGTGACCCAAGCCATGTGCTCCCCAGGCCACACCCACTGGAGCAGAATTCCAATTTAGGTCTCCTCTGTTTTAAGGCAAATAGAGCCTGTGGGTAAATAAAAATATGATCAATTTAAACTTTGAGTTATCAGTTTATGAAATAAGTTTAAATCATCCACATGAAACAAGAAACAATGTGCACTGCATCTGTGCAGATGATAGATGGACTTGCTACATAATCTGCTTGTGGATGTTTCCCACTTCACTGCAGGCCTTATTTGGAAAGGGGTCAGAGAGATATAGGGCCCCTCCCACCTTTGGTGGGACTGAATTAAACGACCAACTTGTATTTTTAGTTACTACTTGGAGTGAGTAACTTACCTTGCGTAGAAAGATTTTAACAAACTCTGAGGAAATTTTTTGTTTTGTTTTGTTTTTGGTTTCAGTTTTGCTTAGCATGGTTTGTGGGGAAGGGCTCCACAGGCCCTGTGTTTTGGAGCCATTGTGCACCCCTCCCTTCACCCGTGCTTGCCCCGTAACTGTCCTGAATCCTGCAGACACACACACACACACACACACACACACACACACACACACACACACACACGGGTTCAGGCCCTTGACACTGCCTCTCCCACTGTCACAGAACCCACCAGTACTGGATGCAGTTGTTATCTGTGGCACATTGGCCAGGGGTAAGATGAGTGTGCACATACAACTAGTAACAATTCTTCTATTATTATAGGAGTTGAGAATCTACTCTCCTCCCCTCGATTCTGAGCTAACTTTGTAGATGATGATGTTCTGGAATTTCTGAGATCCAGCTCTAGGAGGTCTGGAAGCTCCAGCTATCTTGGAACTCCTGCACAGCCCCACAAAAGTCAGGCTTCCCTGCTAGGGACACAGGTGCCACCAGCTCTATGCTGTTCCAGCCACAGCAGCTGAAGTGTCAAGCATTTGAATAAGACTGGTTCATTCCAGCCTCCAGACTGTAGAATCATGAGAAAATACATGGTTCTTGCATGAAGTCATTATGTTACAAGGTAGCCTGTCATGCAGAAGTGAATAGCTGATATGCCAACAGTAGCAGGTTGATTTTTCCCTGGCAGTTTGTGTATGATTAACTCAAAACTTACTGGAAAGATGTGAGAAAATTTACATAAAGCACTCAAGTTTCTTCTGGGAGAAAGTAGAACAAGAGCCTACCCTCTCTTCCCTGAGATTTAAAGGCAATGTTAGTCAGGATAGATCCAAATCCCAGGTTATGGTCTCATGATATGAGGGTGCAGTAAACCTCCTAAAATAAAGCCAGTTGTGTTGCAGTAATCAGAGCTCAGGACCCACAAATGACTAAGGTGTTTCTGGTACAAAGTCAGTAGCCGTAGGTGGAGGGATTCTGTAATTCCTTGCACATCTAGGTTCTGCTGAGAAGAGCAAGACTGACACTTGAGACTTCCTGGACAAACAGGGAAGGGGAGGTAAAGGGAGGGACAAGCTGATAGACTCAATATATGGGGGCCATGAGCAGTGCCCTTGAAACAGCACTGTGGGTTTATATTTTGACTCCTCAACTAGAAATCCAGACATCCAAGGTGCATTCTGATTCTAATTTTCATTTTTTCTTTTAGAAAGTAGATATTTCATCTTCTGCAGGGAAAAGTTGTTGAAAAATTGAACAGTAACAGAAGTTGTAAAGAAATACGCTCCTGTGCACGCGCGCTGTCACCCTTCTTTCCAAATGCATGCTGTATGTAGCCAAATGCGAAGAAATAATTTTTAGCATATGATGAAAATTGTTCCTAACTTCCTCCCAACCTAGTGCCTGAAAACAAACCCTTGCCCTCACTGAATATATGAATAGTTAAAATATTGATTTTCTTAAAATACAAAGCCTCCAAAAGAAAAGTGATTTGGGTTTTTTCCTTCCTCCAAATCAACAAATCAGACACAACTCCACCTTGCTGAATTTGAACTCCAAATTTGTGCTTAAGGGAGACAGGGCTGACAGCCCAGGGACCTGAAGGTCCCATTAGCAGTCATCCACACCCATTACCCTGTCTCTCTGGATTTCCTTCCATGCCACTGTTCTAACACTCTTTGCAAGGAGAACCAATAGACAGTTTCTGAAATTTGTTTGCAGATCCTTCTTGATAGTCAAACTGTTTCAAGATGTGGCTGGGAGGGCTGGGTCCTTTACTCCTGGGGCTTTGAAATGCCCTACGTGGTCTCAGCCTCGTTTCCCACAGTGCCATGGTACCTAGAGTGGCCCCTCCTAACTTCAGCGACCCCTTCCCCTCCTGTGCAGCAAGAATGCCAGGAGGTACCCTGTGAACCCTGAAGTGATTTTCTTAGGAGCACTTGGAGGTCAAGACTTGGAGAAGTGGGGATGGGTACTGGGCAAGTACAGAGGGCAGATGTGTTTGCAAATCTCTTGTTCAGTGACTCTGACCGTGGCACGGGTGAGGGGGACATTTACCAACAAGTCATGGCTGCAAGGTGGGATGGGGTCAGGCTGTGTCAACTCACATCTCTGTCAGGTCTTTTTCTTCAGGTTTTCCCCTGTGGATGTATCTCTAACACACATTTTCTTTACCTAAGGTTAAGATTTCATGAGTTCCCTGAACTTGGACAAAACACAAAAAGAGAATACATCTTTATTTTTACTCACCTCTAGTTGAAATTTATTGTTCTTTTCAAATATGGTCTTTATTGTTGGCAGTATCATAGATTTTGCCAGATTACATTTGCATATATCACAGATTATTTACATGTACCACTGCTTGTCTACCACTAAAGTTTGTTATGTAAGATCTTAACAAAGAAGTGCATATAAACCTTTATCCCACCCCACACCCAGGAGGATGGCTACTTTCCAAAAAGTAGAAAATAACAAATATTGGGAGGACATGCAGAAATTGGACGCTTGTGTTTTGTTGTTGAAAATTTAACAGTGTACAACCCTTGAGGAAAGCAGTATGACAGTTCTTCAAAAACTTAAAATTGGAATTATTAAAGGATCCAACAATTCCACTTCTGGATGTATACCCACAAGAATTGAAACAGGGCTAGAGATACTTGTACATCCACGTTCATAGCAGTATTATTCACAATAACCAAAAGGTGGAAACAATCTAAGGATTCATTGACAAATCAATGGACAAACAAAATGTAGTATGTACATACAATGGAATATTACTCAGCCTTTAGAAAGGAAGAAAATTCTGACACTGGCTACAACGTGGATGAATCTTGTGGATATCCTGTTAAGTGAAGTCACAAAAAAACAAATACTGTATGATTTCACAGTCATTTGTAAAGATAGAAGGCAGATTGGCGGTAGCTAGGGTCTGGGAGGATGGGGAAAGAGATTAGTATTTAATGGGTACAGAATTTATTTATTTTTTTTAATTTTTTTTTGGGGGGGGGTTTCCTCCGGTACCAGGAACCGAACTCACGACCTTGCGCTTGCCAGGCAGGCGCTTTTGCCGCTGAGCTAAATCCCCAGCCCGGGTACAGAATTTAAATTGAACATGAAAAGCTCTGGAGAAGGGTGGTGGAGATGGCTGGCCAACAGTGTGAATGTACTAATGTCACCAGAACTCATAAAAGGTTAACTAGCTTGCAGTTAAATATCTGGTTGGGGGTGAGAAACCTAAAGTATATAGAGTACCATGAAGGAGAAATGGTAGGAAACGGGGAGGTTTATGGAACTGGAGAAGGGGGACCCAAGGAAGAGAGGAAGGGAAAGGAGATAAAAAAAAAAATGATCAAGATAAACTATACATGTGCCAATTCCCCAAAACAAGTGTAATTATTATATATCACAAACATATACCAGTAAAAATGGTTAAGCTATTCTTACAACAGAAAACCTACTTTAAAAAGCCCCGAATATGTCAGAAACTAAGTTTTAAAAAGTGTTATAGTTTGATATAGCTGGATTCCTTCATGTTGTTGTGTATTTTACTTCATTCATTTAAAACATTACTTTAAGATGGGGGCCCGGGGCACCCCCAGGCAGCCACAAGGTCTGGGACACAGAAGGCTTTCGAGGGGCCGGTCCTAGGCTACCCGGAGACAGAGTCTGTGTCTGTACAGAAAGGTGCCCGGAGAGCCAATTGTACTCATGCGTTACACCTTTCAGACATTTTTATAGGACAAGAAACATGGATGTATCATGGAGCAGAGAACAAGCTTTACAAGTTTTCAAGGTGAAACATGAAATGTCAAACGCATTCGTTCTGTGCACATGGCTGGTTGTTTGGCTAGAACTCCAGAGCTGCGGGAGTCACACAGCGCCCCTTCTCTGTAAGGGAAGCTACGTCCGCTGAAACCCGAGGAGAGCTGAGACAGAGCCGCTGGTCCCAGCACCTGAGCACCGCGGAGGCCCCCGAGGAGCGGCGGGAAGACATTTCTCCCAGGAGAACATCTGGGTTTAACTCTGAGCTCTGCCAGTGATCAGCTGCGCCAGCTCCCAGCCCAGCGTCTGGTTCCCCTGCGGCGGCCACAGAGAAGCAGCCCGCAAGGGGAACTGAGCTTGGCACGCTGAGTTAGGGTGTCCCCGGAGGCGCCCGAATGCCCACAGCGGAACGTCACGATGCACCCAGGCGGTCCCTCCGTAAGCACGCAGGAGGTGGTGGGGCACGTGAGGGAAGCAGTTGTGCGCACCCTCAGGGGTGGGGCTTACCGGAGCGGAGCACGCGAGCACGCACGCACGCACGCACGCACGCACGCACGCACGCACGCACGTGGTGAGTACAATGACGTGAGAGCACGAGGCACGCACAGGGGGGACGGGGCGTACGTGAGGGTGACGTGAGCGTGCGGACCTGCGCAGACGCTCCCAGTGCACGCGCTCGCCCTCTGGTAAAGGCGTGTGTGGACTCCCTGGCTGGTGGTGGCCGGGGGATCTGGCCGAGGTAGGCCGCAGGTCTTGAGACCGCTGACCTTGAGGCCGCACCTCAGGGTGAGGGCGGGATGGGCCCGGCAAATGAACTGGGGGGAAGCCTGTCTTCGGAGTGGCCTCGAGCCCATCAGCTTCACGCGGGGACCCAGGAGGCCCCTCACGGTTGCTCTCAGGCCCGCAGGCACTGTGTTTCCTGGTCCCCTGCCGTTTTCCAGGGCTCAGGGCGCTTCCCTGGAAGGGACGGATTACCCAGGAAGAGCTCCCTGGGGTGGGTGTCCTGGCAGGGTCCACAGGTGGGGAGCTCCCCCAGCCGGGTCTCCCGTGGGGCTGTGGCCTCGGCCGCCGCCTCCTTGAGGCTGAAGACGGCTCGCATTATTAGTGTTCCCGCGGACTAAAACGTGAGATTGCTCTCCCTTTGTGCTTTCGGGTTTGGGGTGGCCTTCGTCAGTACTGTTGATTTAACTTCCAAAAGCGTCTGAGGTTCGTGTTCAGCACGTAATATTTTCCTTTAAAATGTAAGTGTGGATTTGTTATCTTTCACTTTTAGGATAGTGAAAGAGCATTTTGAAATATTTGTAGAGATGACACACTACGCTTGTGAAAGTTGAGAATCACTTCTTGGAGCAAATGGCCTTTTGTTTTTTCCTTCTTCTTTTTTTTTTTTTTTTTTTGACTAAAGAATCATAGGACTTCAGGGTTGAAGAGACCTTGGAGGCAACTAAGTGACGTCTTATCTAGGGCTCACCCTCATCTAGTTCTGAAATCCATGCATTTGGAGTGAGGACCAAGGGTCTTAGCACACCTGTCTTTACTTCCTCCAGTGATGCGGCCTTGAGGTCCTGGATGGGGAACCAAGGACCCAGACACAGCAAGCTTGACGGTGCCTTGGCTGGATGTACATGCTGGGCTCAGTAGCCACTCAAGATGAAGGTCTTGGCCTCAGTTGGAAAACCAGGCCCTGCATTCCAAGAGGAAGTACTCTATCTCAGAGACTCCCTCTAAATCAGAGTTTCCAGAAATGTCATGCTGATGGATAAACCTGTCCAAGGATCCGTGTTCTGAATGACATCCTGGCATCTGATTGTCATGAAATATTGGGCTGGTTGGAGATGAATAAAATGGATGGGCTAGGGTCAGTAGGAAACCAGAGGGCAGCAGAAGGAAGGTGTCTCCCCTGGATACTTTGTTCCAGCGTCAAACTTCTAGAACTCCCATTTTCTAGAAGGGATATCAGAAAGGAGGCTTCAGCCAGGGCCAGCACCAGTGCTTGTGTTTACTCAGTGTCCTGAAAGCTGCTTTGATAGGAGAGAGACCCAAAGAGCAGAACACAGGGCTGAACCTTACCTTTTGGTATTCTCACCACATGGCTTTGCTTCATGCAGCAGTTAGGCTTCGGTCTCCTCCATCCCTCTCTCCTCTGTGCATTTGCAACTCTGTTAATCCATTCCATGCCCTGTGCCCTTTCCTGTAGGGCTGGACAGCTATATCCCATCTACTTCCTCTCCACCCTCTCTTCCTCTGGACTGACACAGAGCACTCTGTCTTCCTGTGGAATGTAGTAGCAATTCTGAGCATGGTGCTGGACAAGAAGTCCAGTTCCCTATAAACTTTTTATAGCTCAGGAAAATAAACATGTGGTTTAAGGTCTTTGCATAGGCAGTGCTCACCGAGTTTGAGCTTGCTTTATAGAACTACAAAAGAAAATATTGGTAGAGCTAATAAATTTCTGAGCCAGCCAAGGGACAGTAGTCCAGAAATCTCAGGGAGAGTTTGATGGCTTAGGAGATAAAAAGAAGGGTCATCTAGTAGTTGTCATCTCACTCCTCTCCCACTCAGAATCTGCCTGTTTGAGGCTCCTGGATTCCCTGGGGTAGGGAGTGAATCATGGTGTTTCCAGCTGGGAGGGCTCTGGAAATGCTTTTAAAAATGAGGAAGCAGGGTCTAGAGAGAGGAAGTGATTTGCTGTGTCACACAGCTCCTTGGAATTGGGACCTACTGTACTGTTTGCTTAAGTGGCTTTCCAGGCATTTGCTGTGTGCTGGCCCCAGGTGGGGAGGGAACTTGGGGACCATTGGATGATGTGTGCAAGGAGCAGGGCAGCAGTAGTTCCGGGGCCATTTGTGAGGCTCATTTCCTGGGTGTGTGGAAGAACAAAGAGCTTGGGAAGAGGGAAAATGGCTGTAAGTTTCCCAGTTGGAGCACTGGGTAGTAAGAATAAACATCACAATCAGAATTGCTCTGGTTACCATTTACTAAGCATTAACCCTGAGCCCCAGGGCCTCTGTCACCTCACTGAATCCTCCATCTCTGAGTTGGCCACAATACAGTCCCCAGTTTGCAGCTCAAGGAGAACCAGCTCAGGAAGGCTGTGTCTTTTGTTCACAGTCATCTGGCTGGTACTTGTAGAGCTACAATAGAAACCCTGGGCACTTTCCCAGACAGGTTATGGGAAGCAGACAAGGAGATTGAATTAAGAGGAGCTCAGTGTGAGCCCCCTCATGGGACAGTCAGGCAGAGATACAGGTCCAGGCATCAGAGCAAGTGTGTGGATTAAGGAGGCGTAATGAAGGAGATCCTGTGTGTAGAGAGGATGTAGGAGGGGAAAGTGCACCACAGCAGCATGTCTCCAGTCTTGGAGGCTGACACTCAAGTCCCTGGTAATAAAAAGGCAGTCCTATGGCTGACAAGGACATGCACATGTTCCTTCCTGCTGTGCCTTTTAGGCACACTCCTCTCCAGGCCAGTGCAGCAATATTGTAATCAGTAAGCCCTAAAGCTGAGCATTCCCTATGAGCCCAGCATTTCTTTTTCTAGGAATTTGTTGAGGATATAACAGGGATGTGGATGAATATATTCATCACAGTTTTACTTGTGATTTGTGAGAAATCACAAATCCTGTAAAGGTCCTACAGTAAGGAAGGGTTTACACAACAAAGTCCATGCAGACAGAAAGATCAAACTGGAGAGTAATATAAATGGCCAGCATTTTCAACATATCAAGTTTTAATTAGCAGGCTACAAACAGTAAGAGTAGATTAAGATGATTTTTTGGTAAAGAATGGATAGATATATATCTTACAGAAAAGTAATGCACATGTCAGGTGGTTAATAGGAGGCTGTATTTAGATGGTGAGATTGTGGGAGTGTGCCTCCCTTTTTTGTTTGGTGTATCTCTTTTCACATTTGCAAGCTCAGTTTGTTTTTTACTACTTTTAGTTTGTTTTTGTAGTCTGAAAAAGTTTTTTATGTATGGATTCATCATGAATGAATGCAAGTGTTTGCCTGGTGCTTATTTCATGCCAGGCTGTGTTCTGAGTGCTTCACATGGAATGTGACTTAACCTGTTCATGATGAGGCTGTAGATACATGACTGTCCCATTGGGCAGCTTGTAAGTACCACCTGATGGGACTGTTAGGCTTGTACCACCCGTGGTTCAAGCTGGTGAGAACAGGAGATCCTCATGAAAATTAGGCGAGGGAACCAGAGATTGGGAAGGTTGGGCAGGTGCCCAAGTTTGTAGAGCTGGTGTGGAGTAGAGCTTGGATCTGAAACCACACCATCTGCCATCAGGGTCCGTGCTCTTAATCACTGCAGGACACTTTTGCTTCCCTGTGAGGAAGAGATGTTTTTTATGGCTAAGGAGATTGTAAGGTGAAGTTTGCATGTTCTTTTCCTATCTTAGTAACAGAAGATCACTTCCGTCCTGGAATGTTTCATAACGGCAGCACATAGACAGTGCATTCAAAAAGTAGGTGAGAGCAAGTGGTGGTCCTCTGCACCTCTCCAGGATCTGAGAAGATATGTAGCATGCTTTTTATTAGTTTTTAGCGTTACTGTGAAGAGACTTGAGGAAAGTTCTCTTCACCTCAATAGTGGCTGACTTGACTCCCTTGCCTCTCTGGGAGATGGCTCTCTGCTGAGAAACATTCCTGTCTCCTACCTCTAGGGAAAGTGGAGGGTGGCCCAAGGTGTCATGACTCTTTCTCAGTGGGGTGGAAAATTTACCAGCTGTGGTAGATTACTGCATGGGTGGTGTTCACTGTGCCACATCTCCCAGAATTCACACTTTTATGTGGCCATTTCCACCCTGAGTTGGATTGGCCATGTGACCAGCTTTTCCAGCCCAGTGGGAATATGTCTCCTCCCAGCAAAGCTGTGGGAGCTGGTATATCTGGTAAACAGGTGTCATAGGTGAAGATGTTGATCTTTTACTTCAGTATAATAATAATCTTGTGAGTACCTTAAGATCCCTGTTTGTTAAATGCCACTCAGATGGTGGGGTGATATTTCTCCTTCACTTTAAAGGGAGCCATTTACATGGACCTTAGAATCAAAGAGGAGAGATGAAATGAGGAACCTAGTGGTGCTTGTGGGGACCATCACCATCAATGCTCCTCAGGGTAGGAAGAGAACTTGTATATGGCTTAGGCTAGGACTGGCCTGCCCCAAACTTCATGAAGACCCAAAGCCCTAGAACACCTTTGCTGGAGAGACTCAGATCATTGGCCTGATGTCCTTACTACTGAGAGGAGAAAATTGAGGCCCAGATATGAGGAGGGCTCCCTGGGGGATACACAAGGTTCTTATTTCCTCTATCTGTTCTTGTTAGGCAGACTCACATGTGAGCTGTGGGATCTCTCAGTCCTGCTCTCTCCATCCCCAGTGTTCTAAGCAGGGTTGGCCTTGGTGGTTTAGCAGACAGGGAACTGAGAGTCTCCTCAGGTGAAGTAGGGCTGTTTACATTAACTTGTGCTTCAGATGGCACACACAGCTGCAGAAAGCAGTGGAGACAGTTCTGTAGAAAACAGTTATCAGAGGCATCCTAAGGAATCCTTTTGGAAAGCATGCAGACCCATCCTTTTGCTTTCTTAGTTTGGTTTTTACCTGGGTTTGTTTTCAGAGGGACATACTCATGCTGCACATTTAAAGGAACATCTGTTGTGCCGGGTTCCTAAACATTCTTATGTGACCTCATTCCTGTGTTCTACCTGACCCAGCCCAGGGCTGGCAGGACATCTGGCCTTGGGAACCTGGCTGCTGACATGCCATAGATGCCCTGTCAAGAAGGCCTTCCAGAACTGGTGACTTTTTTTCCTTTGTTTCTCAGTTGTCTCACTGGGACCAGGTGAAGAAAGCCAGGCCTGTGAGAAAATTCCGTGAATCAAAGATTAACCTGGAATGAGCTAAAGTGCCTGGAGGCTCTTTCATCTGAAGCATTGTCATTATGAAAACAGAAAAATGTAGGCATGAGGAGAAGGTGGGTTTCTCCAGCCTTGGGGCTGGTGGGCTTGATGCCAGGAAAGACTCAGGGGTGATGCCCTCAGCTGCAGGACAGGATGAGTCAGGCCCTGAGGTGTTTTTCCCACATGGTTTCAGTTCTGCGGTCAGGATCTTGGTACCCAGGGGAAACCCTGGTGCAGGCCAGCTTGGAAATCCTGAGCTACTGCAGCATCTCACACCAGTTGGGTGTGGCTAGGAGGCAGCAGGCTGCCGGTAAATGATTTACAGCATATTTCTTCATGCTTCCATTTTCCTTATTTTATGTTACAGCCCTGTCTCTGGTAAGGGGATCTGCAGAGGCATCCAGTCCCCAGCCTGCTATTCATAGCAGGAACCTAAGTAAGGAAACCCTTGTACTCTTGGTAATTGGCTGTTGTATCTCAGTACTGTGACCCAGAGCAGGATCATGTCTTCCTCCTTGCTCCTCATTCCTCTCCCCTCCTTCTTCACCCACCTCCTTCGCACCTGAGACTCTTGAGGCAATGTTCTGACCGCTTGTTGGGCTGGGGCCTGGGTAGGGGGAGAACTTGGATGCCATGGGAATGCCAGGTAGGAGCCCCAGTTTGGCCTCCCTCATCTGATCTATATCATACAAAATGGTCAGATAAATCTTCCACCACTTTGAGGATTCCTTGGACCTGTTCAGCTTATAGGAATGTAAGAAGAGGCAGCTCTGTGCCAAAAAATTTTGGCTTTTCCTCAAAAAATATATATAGAATTCCATGTGACCCAGCATTTGTATTCCTGGGAATATGCCCCAAAGAATTAAAGGCAGAGACTCAAATACTTATATAGTACATGCATGTTTATAGTAGTGTTATTCACAGTAGTCAAAAGTGGAAACAAATTCCATCAGCAGATGAATGAATAAACAAAATTTGCAAAATACATAAAATATTATGAAAAGGAATAGAATTTCAGTGTATGTTATAACATGGATACATGTCCTAATATACTAAGCGAAAGAAGCCAGATACTAATGGTCACTTATTGTATGATTTCATTTATATGAAATATCCAGGGGCTGGGGATTTAGCTCAGCGGCAAAAGCGCCTGCCTGGCAAGCGCAAAGTCGTGAGTTCGGTTCCCGGTACCGGAGGAAAAAAAAAAAAAAAAAAAAAAGAAATATCCAGAATGGGTAAATCCATAGAGATAGCAGATAGGTGACTGTGAAGGGCTGGAAGGTAGAGAATTGAGTGAGTTGATGAATGTGAGGTTTCTTTATGGGTGATTAAATATGTTCTGGAACTAGGTAGAGGTAGCAGATATACAAAATTGTGAATATACTAAGCATACTTAATTATATACTTTAAAATGGTTTACATTACATAAATTTTATCTCTAAGGAGAAATTTTATAATTTAAAATACTGCTACTGCCTAAAAATCCACCAGTACTTTGGCATACCCATGTATCATCTGTCTCCAGTTGCTCACCTGCAGCTCCACATTTGGGACACGAGGTGGTTGGGAGGCTGTGATACAGCAATTTTGGGATTGGCCTGCAGTGGGGCTGGGGCAAGGGGTAGCATAGGGTTGCTGTTGGCCAGGAGTGATCTAGAGGCTCCTCAGCACAGGCACACACCTCTGAGCTGTGGTTTCCTCCTCTGTGCTTGCCCCATGCACACTTTATTGTGTTTTGAGGCAGACATTAGTATGTAGCAGTAGCAGCTAGGAATATCAGGAACTAGACAGCCTCCAGCTGCCTCTCTTGTGACTGACTGGGGACTGTTGTGAGGCCCAGGTCTTTGGCTTGGGGTTCTAGGTTCAATAGATGGCCCCACCAGCTTCCTGTGTCACACTCACTACTACTGGAGGACTCACTGCTCCCGCTTTGAGGTTTTCTCAGAGCATCTGTGATTGCTACTGTGCCATACACAGTGCCACTTCAGTTCTCTGCTGCAGCCTCCTGGGCTCCCGGAAGTGAGTGACAGGGCCTCTGCCTTGGTGTTTGGTCTCCCATGCCTGGATATAGGTCAGTTATAGGAAGCCACCATTTTCATAGCTCAAAAAATTTACTATCAGCTGTGCTATCTGATCTACAGAGGAATAAAATACTACATGATTGTCTTTTGTGCTGGGTTGGTATTGATTAAATAATAGTTGCTATTAAATGAAGGTGTGCTCCATCAAATCTGACATAAGGTTTCCCCTTAGGTGGTCTAAACCAAGCCTATGCCTGGACTGATGGCAGCAGCATCATTTACAGAAAGTTTGGAGTGGTGGGGTGGGGGTGGGGGTCCCATGAGGTTGGGACCTGGACAGGGTTGGGCAGTGGGGGATGTCAGAGGCACCTATGTCTTGCCCCAAGCTAAGTTCTTCTCAGCAGGGCTCCTGGTCTTTCCAGGCTAAGTCAGCCCTGAAGGACCAAGAGCAGAGGGCCCAAGTTGGCTAGCTGCTGTTTAGGGTCTCCACTGCACTTTTCAGGTTCTGTTTCCTATGACTTTAGACTTCTGGTTTGGAGAAAGGAGGCCTCAATGTGAAAACTGACAGGGAAGATGTGACCTGGAGGTAAGCCAACCTCTGGAATATCATTTTTCTAGTAGTGGTCTTGAAATTGCTTTACTGCTTAAAAGGAAAACTCTTTGGCTTCCATTTGACGATAATGCTGATGACTCTGTGCCCTCTGGCTCTGAGGTTTGGGGGAAGAGGATTTGGAGAAAGGAGGGAGGAGGCAGGCAAAATGAGTGGAATGCCTGGACCTGGTGGCTATTCTGGGAGAAAGGGTTCCTCACATGGGAGGCATGCAGAGACAATGAGATTTGACGGGTTGGCTCAGAAGGAGGCCTGGCTGAGAGTAAGGAAAGTCAGCCTCCACCCAGAGAAAAAGGGCAGGGATGGGAGAGGGGTGAGAACCCTACCCCGCTGTAGCTCTCTCTGCTTCCTCTCACATATGGGCCTAATCCAGGTAGAGTGAAGGCTTGTGTTGCTCTGATTAAAAATTATTGCTCAGGATAATGAAATCTTTGTCATTGGAAACTCCAAAAGAAAAAAAAAAACCCTTCAAGTATGACTTATGGGCAGTGTGGTGATGGAAATGAATTCATCCTCTCATTTCCCAGCATCAGAACAGGAGGACAAAGTCGATTCATAAGTGGGCTTCATGCAGGGGGTCCCAAGGGCAGGGTGGTGGCAGGGGCCTCCTGGTGGGAGTGTGGGGAGCTGTGGGATAGGCATCTCATACCCGTGTTCTCGCCATAGGTTTTTCTGAGCATCTGCCTGAGCTGTCAGAACATTTCAGGCCTGTACAGAAGCTGTGCTTCTACAGAGAAAATCCTATAGGAGCGCTATGAAATGAGCTGTATTTATTTTTGTAAACCCTAAGCTTCACACTCACATAACAGTCTCTCAGACAAAACAGTTTGACTTGCATGGGTGAGTAGTGTAGCTGTGAATCTGGCTGACCATGGCCCTTTTCATCTGAGAAGCCCAGCGTACATCTGATTCCATCTTTTATTGATCATCTGGCCTCCCTGTAAGGTTGTTAAAGGGAGTATTCAGTCCTGTGATAAAGAAATGTAGCCGTAGCCCAGTGATCCAGGTCTGGGCTCTGCAGTCCTGTGTCTCATGACAAGGGCCTAGCTTTTGAGAACCTGGCTGTGATGTTTGTATAGGGTAGAACTGTTGTTGCTTCCCTGAAGCCTGAGAGGTGGTAGGGCAGAGTTGGGGTGCTGGACCTCATGGAAGGTGGCTTGGAGCCTGCTCAGCCAGGTTAGAGCGCCCCACCTCCAGGTGGAGGGTGGTGAGATCTGTCCTAAACTGCCAGAAGATGTCTGGTTCAGATATCATTTCTCCTGTAGCAGTTGTCATAGGGAAATAGGACAGCAAAGTGGCTGCTGAGGTGTGTAGCCATGCAGAGGAATGCTGGAGTGGGCAGGAGGTGGCTTTTGCTAGTGGTCAGACTCAGCCACCCCAGTTCTTCACCAGGTGTTTGGTGAGCACTTGCTGTGTGTGAGCCCTGGTTGATACAGGTACTGGGAATTCAGGAGGAACAGGACAGACATGGCCCTGTCATGTTTAGGGGAAGAAGAAGACAATAAAGAATGGAAAAATGAAAAAGAACATTTCAGGTGAGGGGCAGGAAGAAAGTATAGTAGGGTGAGTAATGGAGAGAGCCTGGGGCTTCTTCATATTGGGAGTTCATAAAGTTCTCTTCTAGGAGGAGCGCCCTGAACTGAGTTCCACAGGATGGGGCCCACTCTGTTGAAGTCTAGGGGAGGGTATTCCAGAGCAGGCTCCAAGTCTCTGAGGCGAGACCAGGTGGACATAGTTCGCCAATTCTAGCAGCAGAATGTTCTCTCAAGATCAGTGCAGCTGAACATCACACCTACCCCAGGGTGGGAGCCAGCAGCCCAAGCATGATTTGGTACCCTGCTTGTGCCAGGACCAGGGCCCTGTACCTCTGTGTCTTAGGCTGTGTGGAGGAGAGGAATAGTAACAGATCTTAAAAATTTGAACTCTGGTATGTGAGGCTGTGAGCACACTAAGGCCCTGAATTTCTTTACCTGTGAATTGGGAAGATGATTCCCTCTCAGGCTGGTTATGTGGATCAGAAATGATATTATAAAGATTCTTACATTGCTCCTGGCACCCAGGATTTGGTAGCTGTTTTATGGCTAAGACCTCCCTTTCCTGTCTGACTGCTCTCACTCCTGCATCTCTCAACTCTGAATCTCATTGCTGGAGAGCCAAGGCCCTGTACTAGGCCAGGTGGTCTTGGTCAGTCTCTGTGCATGGGCTCTGGGAAGATGTTTAGGCCTGGGGCTCCCTGAAACTCATGGTTGACAGTTCTCTTGGGCTTAGGCACCCTTGCTTCTTGCCTGGGTCATGCAGACCCCTTCAGCAGGCTGAGGCTTTGGCCACCCCTGGAATCTAAGGCCACTGGGAGGAGATACAGCTTTGGACAAAGACAGATCCAAGGGTCATTCTAGCTCTGCTTCCTATCAGTTGTGTGACCTGAGTTATTTAGAATTAATGGTATTTTGAGAGGTAAAATTAATGGTATTTTCAGAAGAAACCGTCATTTTACCACAACCAGTAATGGCTTTGCTTAGGAAAAGAACAATCTTAGTTTTCAGAGATTCACAGAGTATACATGGATGTGGGACAGACTCTTTGGGGAAGAGTGAAGAATCACCCCATTGTGCATAGAAAGGGACTAGGAATGCTAGGGGCTGATAAGACCCCCCAGGTACCTGTGGGGAGAATGGTGGAAAATAAAGAAAGACAAAAGACAATATTCAGGGTACCAGAGGACCAGGAGAAACTTGCCTGTAGCAGACAGGCACAACAATCTCCGAGGCTGACCCACTCTTACAAGCAAGCAAGAAGCACGAAGGAAGGGATAGTGTACTTTTCATGGAACAGCAGCTGCAGTAAATGCAGAACAGTTTAGTGGAGAACAAGTCCTTCTCCGTATCATTATGCCTGCATTCTTTAGATTGTCCTCAGCAGATGTTATCTTGCTTTAGGAATGTTGTAGTTAAGAGCTTTCTCTGCCCAGCCAGAAGCATGCAGCCTTTCTCATACTTCCCTGTTCATAAAGCAGGTCACATAAGCCTCTGAGCCATGGGACCCCAGTCACATAGCCTGGTCCCCAGCATAATAAAATATTATTTTATATGCCTTGGTCCCCAGCGTAGGAATGGGTGGTGGAGAGCAGAAAGCATCAGGGAGAGAGGGCAGCAGCAACAAGGAACTGGAGCAAAGTAGGGGGAGATGCCTGGGTACTTTCTTTTTGTACTGGGATTCCAACTCAGGACCTTGCTCTTACCAGGCAGGCACTTGTGCCACTGAGTAATCTCCAGTCCTTCCTGGGTACTTTTTAAAAAGAACTTCAGGGTCCACTTTTTATTGTCTCTGCTGCTTGGTGTGAGGTGCATGCTTGAGTAAGGTGCTCTCCAAATCCTCAGAAATCTTTGTATCTCCCTTCCATGCCTGACTGTGCTCAGGTTGGGAGAGCTTCCAGGTCTGTGCTGGGGAAGCCTTATAGGAAGGGCCATAGAATGAAGGAGGAAACCAGAATCAACATGCACTTCTGAGAGTTGTCAGACATCTTGCGGGAGACACAGGGCCTGCTGCATGGAGGTCTGGATCTGAAGAGCAGGTGATCCTGACTACACAGGGTTGCCCCACCTTCCAGGGCTTTTGGGGAGATGGAGAGATCTGCAGGGAATCTGTATTTAAAGGGCTTCCTCCCAGGACAGTCATTGTGTGTGGAAGGTGCTGAGCTAGGTCTACCTTATGTGGCATTGGCTGAGGGCCAGTACTGGCAGTTTGCATCTGCGGGGATTGCTGGGTGGGCAGCTTCCTCAGAGTGGAGCTGGGGACGCCTGGCTCATTCCTTAACGTCTCTTGACAGCTCAGTGGCCCAGAAAACAAACAATACACATACAGGTGATTTCTGCTTTGGGTGCTGATGCTTTTTCCAGCCCTGTCAGTTACTTGAGGCAGAGGGCAGAGCTGGTCAGGAATTCCTCCTGTTTGTGAGACAGGGCTCCTTGAAGGCTGGAGGGCTGCAACCACCTCTTGATAGCTGTATGTGGCTTCCCTCCTCCTCAGGGATGCAGGTGAGTGCTGCTGAGAGGGTGGTGGCTCTTTGACACAAAAATCTGGGTTCTAGAGTTGGGGATTGGAGGAGAGCCTGATATCTTGGCCATCCCGATGGCTGCTGAGCTATAGAGTCTCATTTGGCCTAAGGTGGGGGCAGGGGAGAGAGGAGGACAGCTTGCTAGAAGAGTCAGAGGTAAGCAGACAGCTGAGCAGGAGAGGAGAGGGGCCCTTAAGCTTGCTATAGAGGAATCAGTGACAGGGGCACTGTGCTTCCCATAGGTGATGTGATCTGCTGGACCTCTGCCACTGCTCAGGGTGCCCAGCTCTCTTTCCAGCTAAAGCACTGAAATTTCCTGCATCCTGGGAAGCCCTTCAGATGGTTCTGGGCCAGCTGAGACAGTAGTTCCCTGCTCTCAATTTGGATAACCCGGGAAACCAGGTAGCCATTTCCCTTGGGGGTCCTGCCATGCAGATGGGTTAGGGTACAGGCTCCTCTGAATAGGACTCCTGCGTCCCTCTGTCTTCCCACCCACTGCAGATGAATCCTGCTTTGGCTGCTGGATGGCAAAGGCTAGGACGTGGATTGGCTCCAAGCAGAGTTTGCTCCCAGCCTCACTAATGGCTTCGCCAGAGGAGTAGGAGCCAGGAGGCTTCCTGCTCAGAAAGAGGGAAACTAACAGCACAAATGTGACCTCAGTGAACTGACCTCCAGGGATCTCCACAGAGATCCTGTGAGATGGCTCAGGCTGTTATAAATTGGTGTTGCCACAGCCTTTTCCTGATTGGAGAGGGTGGCGCATGCTTGTAATCCCAGAGATTCAGAAGGCTAAGGCAGGAGGGGATCATAATTTAGGGGCCAACCTGACATTTTAGTGGGACCTGTCTCAAATAAAAAGGACTGGGGATATAGCTCCGTGGTGGAGTGCCTTGTGTCTCTCAATCCCTACATTTCTCTTTCTCTGTGTCTGTGTCTGTCTCTGCCTCTGCCTGCCTACCTACCAGTCCCCCCACCGCAAAAAAAAAAACCAAAAAAAAAGAAAAACAACTTTTCTGGTGCACTTGGGAACAATGTTCCTTGAATAAAGGGCTCAGAGAAGGCGTGTAAGCTGTCTCTGCGGGGACCTCAGCCTCTATCCTCAGAACTGTCACCTATTGATGATGTGCTCCAGAAAGCCCTTAACTGCCCGCCGTCTTTCCGTACAGAAAGGGTTTCCTCCACGTGGACAAGATGCTTTAAATTTTCTTAAAAAAAAGTCAAGATCAGGAGCCCCAGACACCTGTGTTTGCTGCAGATTAGAGAAACTGTCTCTGATTTAACACAGTTCTGGGCAAGTCCAAAAGCCAACTTAGAGAAAGAGCTGCTTATTAGCAGGGTAAGAGCTCACTGAGGAGGCTTCAGACAGGGAAGTGGCAATAACTGGGCCAGAGGCCAGGCCAAAGAGCTTGCTGACTGCAAGGAGAACTAAGTAAGGGGAGGGGATATGGAGAGGGAAATATGTAATCCACTTAGGGGAACAAATAGCTTTTAAGCATTTGAGACACTGTCATTTGCCTTGTAACCAACGGGAGTGCTAATTGTACTCCATTCGTCTGGGCACCAAAGCCTCTTCTTGCCAGCAGCCTGATTCAGGTTACTGTTTGTCCTCACAGGGTAAAGCTGCTTGTCTTTACAGACAGTCTCTGATTTAAGAATAGCCTGTGATGGAGAGTTCCTATCAGTTGTTTCTTTCCAGTAAGTTCACAGGAAGTAAACCCAGAAGAATAATCATCCAGATCAGCCCCAGGTTCCCCATGATTTTTCAGTGTCTGGGGCAGAGGGAGGAGGAAGTGGGCTGGAAGCCATGGTAGCTTCACTATCACATTAGGTTCATTTCTGAATACCACAGGGGCCTCCTTTGTGTCACCTAGGGAATGAGGCAGGTCCTCCACAAGCCCCCCAGCTGGGCCAACATGCTCTGAACTTTCTTCGGGGAAAATGTGCCTTGTTTTATTTGCCACAACTCTGGGGCCTCACCAGCAGCTCTTCTTGATGTTCTGGCTTCATGGTAGGTCCCACAGGTCTTGGGTCCTGGTCACACCCTTCTGTGTCTCAGCTCCCCTTCTAGTGTTCACATTTCCTTTTCTCTCCTCTGCAGAGGAGGAGGTGTGATTTGCAGCATTCCACACAGAAGAGAAAGGGAGGGTTTGAAGCTGAGCATCAGTGGCTTAAAAAATGGGCATACTGCAGGGTATGTCATCAAATATTTGGGTGTTTGCCATCCTGACAGGTGAAAAGCATTTCAGTGGGGTTTTGAGAACATTTCTCTTACTATGAGTGAGATTGACCATTTCTTTATATGTTTAGGGGACATTTATATTCATTTTATGTAGATTTGCTGTTCATATCCTTGGGCCATTTTTCAGATGGGTGGTTGATCTTTTTTAGCAATGTGTAAGTGAAAGTAAGCGAAAATGAACTGAATGATTACCCTTGGCTCAGTGTTTATACTCAAAGATGGAGTAGAACCCTGCAGAATACCAGAGAACTTCAGGCAAGGTGATGCCTAGCTTGGGAGATTGTTGGGCCTCCACAACCTCAGAGGACACTTAACTCAGCCACTATTCCTTTTGTCACTCAGGCCCTGGCCTTCAAAGTCATCCATGCCTGTCTTCCCCCATGGCCTCTATTCTGGCTTAGGTGGTTTGTACCCTATGGCCTCCTTGGTGAGGCTTTCAGGGAGACATGCGAGACCCTTCTTGTGTAGGCTGTCTCTGCCAAGGCCACGTCCTCAGCTGACTTCACCCAATGTTGGAAATTCTACTTTTGAGCATTTTTCAAACTTGGAAAGTCCTAGAAAGTTTGACTAAAATTAAAGGTATGTGGCATTGGATATGAAACACACTTTCCAAAAGAGGACCAAATTGATAAAATGGTTAAATTATATAACATGTTAGGAAACCCTTTTCATGCTTTCAGCTGAGAGTCAGGAAGGAATCAGACAAGTTCTCAAACATCCTAGGGGTTGGTGTGCCAAAGATTGAATACCTTCTCCTCAAGCTGACTTCCCTCTTCTATAGACAAGAACAGTGAATTTCAAGAGAAAAGGGATGTTTGGCTTTTGATGATCATAGCTACCATTTTTTTGAGTAGTGGCTATTAAGTGATTTATTTCTAGCCCCTATAACATCCTGCAAAGGCAGTGTAATTTCTCCCACTTTTCAGAGCAGAAACAGAGACCCAGAGAACCCAAGTGATGTGTGTGGGCATATATATGGTATACCTGGAACTAGGTATATTGAGATAAGAACTGAGGAGCTGGAGAGTGTCCCAAGGTACATGTAAGATTATGAGCTCAGCAGGGCTGGCAGGGTTCAGGGGATAAGGAGATTGCATCCTAAGGCACCTTGTGAAAACTTGGGAAAACTTCTCAAAGGAGATGCAGCTTGAACTATCATGCTGGAACATGGAAGGAGAAGAGAATCTGGCAAGGGGGAGAGATGAGACTGGCATTCCATGCTGATGAGCCTGTGGGGTAAAGGAGCATTGTTTAGCCCAGTGGGGAACTTCAGACCAGTGAGCACTTACCTTTTCCACCTCTGTGGAGAAACACCCCTGAGGGAAAGCTACTGCACACTCTGAGGGCCATGTGGCACTGTGGTGTCAGGGCAGCCACCTGAACCAGACAGAGAGGGCTTGCGGGCTGCTGGGAGGTGCCCTTCTGACCACTGGCCACCCTCGGGCCAGCTCTCCCAGGCATTGAGGGAATTCCCCTCCGTTGCAGCTCTGGGCCTACAGTTTAGGAGTTTCTTGATTTTCTTTTTGCAGAAATAGTACATATTTCCTGTATAAGATACAAAAAACAGAAAAATTGCAAAGAAGACAATGAGAAAAAAGTAATCTATCAACCCACCCCTGAGGTCTTGCACTTGTTCCATTTTGATAGAGAAACGTAACCCCTGCTTTGGTAGAGAATACTCTCCAAGCAGAAGTTCTGCGCTGTGGGCTTCACATTTATCTCTTAACAACTCCACAAAGAAGGGCCTTTTATCCCCATTTCTTTTTTTGTTTGTTTGTTTGTTTTCTCCGGTACCGAGAACCGAACTCACGACCTTGCGCTTGCCAGGCAGGCGCTTTGCCGCTGAGCTAAATCCCCAGCCCCGATCCCCATTTCACAGGAAAGGATACTTGAGGCTTTGAGAAGTTACCAAGTTATCTGACTATTGAGTTTGAGCTCTTAGTCATTTTGTTATGCAGTTGTTATTATTAGTTGTTGTTATTAGTTGTTATATTATTATAATAATATAATATATTATTATATTAAAATATTATAATATTTTATATGTTTTTCTCACATATCTCCCTTTATCGTACCTTGCTTTCTCATTTACCAGTATAAGATGCCCGTGTTCCTGTATCATACATAATATATTCTCCTGTAACAGAATTTAAGTGTCCACCCAGTTTTGATGAGTTAATTAAATTTATATCATTTCCAACTTTTCTCTCAAATAAGCAAACCACTGCAAGCTAAAGCTATGTGCAGGTCCACTAATATTTCTTTAAACAGTTTAGGAATTGCTGGCTAAAGGGGTGGGCCCATTTTAAAGGCTTCTGATACAGATTGCCTATCCAGACTTCTCTTCATTCTTCTACGTGCCACGAGAACTGCTACCTTACAGCATCCTCATCAGTGCTGGATTTATCATTTCAAAACATCCTCATTGATTTGATGGATGCCTTGTTTCAATTTGCATTTTTCCTCTTCTGAGTAAGGCTGGACATTTTTCTTCAGGAGTTGTGTGTTCTAGTATCTCCTAGATTTGTGGCTCCTACTTACACTCTCCTTTTGGGTCTCTATGTTCTCCACTTAAAATTAAAAAGTGGTGACACTTAAGATCTGTCCTCAAATCAGCAGGAGACTCAAATTCCCCTACATCCAAGTCCACCCCAAGGAAACTTCCCTAGTTAGGCCTCATGTAAAGCCACTGAATGTTCTTTGCTTTCCCTCCTTAGACGTTCTTCTTTGTTCTTCACTACAAGATGAAACAAATTTGCTGTTTTATTTTTTGGGGGTTTGCTTATCATCAAATATTACTATGTCTATAAAATGATCATTACAGCTCTCCTATAGAGGAATAGAAAGAAAAGAAAGAGGAAAACATTTTTACTCCCTCAACAGGTAAAGGGATTCTCAGGTAAGGACGGAGTAATGGGGACCAGCCTAGTAACAGGATTGTTTCTGCCCAGGGCAGCCACTTGGAATTTTCCTCTTTCTTGTGAAGAACTGGAATGTAGTTTAGGAGGTGAGGGTGGAAATTGAATTAGAAAAGAAAAAAAAAAATCCAAATTACTTGTAAAAGGATCCAGTCTAGAAAATGCTGAATTCTGTCTACTCTGGCAGTGCAGATGTGGATGGCTACAGCAGTAACTGTCGTGGAGCCTTGGCTTAATATTTTAGACTCCTGCCCTTGGCATCCTCTACACAAAGCCAGTAGCAGGTTTGTACTACATAGCTGGCCCTGGTGGTGAATTTCTAAAATGGTGCTAACATTTGCCAGCTGGAAAGCAGGCAGCCTGGTGACATGTGGGGGACAGGTTTTCCCTGACTTTTGCCTTCTCCCTGGTGTGCTGGGTGCATGTTTGGAAGCTCCCCTATTAGCATGACTCACATGCACCAGATTCTGGCTGGAGTCCCAGAGTGTCAGTGGCATAGGCAATGAGTCCTATGAGCCCACACATGTTAAGAGTAGTGATGAATCTGCCCTCCATGCCCCTGCCCGTACCACTGATTCAGCCATCTGGAAGAGACCCAGGCATCTGCCAGTGGCTTACAGGCAAAGAGTGTTGACAAGTGATTCCATCTAGTAATGTTCCTGGCTCAATGGACAAGAGTGTACAGTAGTTGAGAACCTGTTACATCACATATTATCTGGGAAACTTTCAGCAAATTACCCACTGAAAAATCTCACTTTCCTCACTTAAAAATATGGATAATAAAGGTTCCTAAACTATACATAGAGTGGCCATCTCAGTTATTGGTTATTTTGTTCCTTCAGTTTGCTCAGATCAAGACCATGTTGCTGCTCTTGGCCCTTTCAACTCCCTACGAAACCTATGAGCAAATCGTATCAGGCCTGTCTTCAGAATAGCACAGCATGCATCCAGGATCTGAACAGTTCTCACTGACTTCATGGCTTACCCCCTGGTCCACATTACCATCCTCTCTTGCGTGCATTATGCTAGTTAAATTGTCAGTCTGACTGGATGAAGAGACTGCTGGAGAGGTGGTTGGATAATAGAGGGACTATAGTTGATTGTAGATGTTCATGGTTGCATATACTGTTAGGAGGTTGGGCCCATTTGGAGGGTATGTCTCTGTGGGAGTGTACCTTTGGAGGTGTGTCTCTGGCTCAGGCTTTTCACCTGTGTTCTGCTTCCTGGCCATCACAAAGTGTGCAGTTTTTCCCTACCATGCCCGTTCGGCATGTTGTTCTAGGCTTGGAGCCAGCTAAGAAGGGGCTGAAACCTCGGCAACTATGCAACAAATAAACCTCTTCTTTAAATTGAGAATGTCAGGTATTTTGTTCCAGTGATGAGAAAGTTGATCAATGTATGCATCATCTTATTAGCATCTTAGTAAGTTTCCTGCTTCTATCCTAGACCTCCTATTGACTATTGTTCACAGAGCAATCAAAGTAATCCCTATTAGAACAGTTAGACTGTCTTGTATCCCTTGCCCTGGAGAACATTGGCTGCATGCCATGACAATAGACGGAGGAGCCATAACAAGGTTACTGAGCCTGTAACCAACACCTCTGTGTGCAAGCCATTGTCTAGTCCCAGTCAAGCTTATAATGGCTTTTGTGTCTGCCAACATCCTGACTATAACTACATGAGAGGTCCTGAGCTCATGTGTCAGCTAAAGTGCTCCTGAATTCCTGAACCACAAAAACAGTGGTGCTAAACATTTGGGGGCAATATATTATGGAACAATCAATAACTAATACAGATTACTGGTATCTGAAAGAAGGGGGCTGCCATAACAAATGCCTACCAATGTGGGAGTAGCTTTGAGATGAGGGTGGCAGAAAACCCTAGAAGGGCATTGAACAGAGTTCCTGAAAGCTGAAGTTCCTTGCACAGTCTGCTAACAGTGAAAGAAGGACCATGGTATTGGATACTGATTAAGGGGGATCCGGTATATATTCTAGAAGAAGGTTTAGCAACAGTGTCACTTGTAGTTATATGAAAACAGAAAATCACCAATGAACTGTGTGACACTTGCAACCAAGATGTTAAAAGTTTTTTTTTCCAACCTGGTTCTTGATGCTTATAGTAAAATGCAACAGGAGGAAAATAAACTGTAGAAAGAATTATTAAAAACCAGGGTAGGGTAATTTAGGGGCCTCACCACGTTGCCAGCTACTAGGTAATGGCAAAATTAAATAATATCCTGAATTATGAATCAACGGCAAATGAAAGGCACTGCCAAGAGAACAGGGTCCAAACATAGGGCTGAGAGTATACTTATGAAGTTACTCATTAAGGTCTTAGATGTGCAAGGTGCCTTAGAGAACCTTTCAGGTAGACAAAATATGCCAGTGTTTAGGGATGTTTTTCCACATCTTTCAACCAAATTGGGGTTCTAAGAAGCCTAAAGGAAAGCTAACTTCAGGAGTAGCCCAAGATAGGGAAGGGCTTATCTCAGAGAGATCTATATGTGTGGCTTTTGTCTAAAGGAGAAAAGCCCCAATGATATTCATAGGAAAACCACAAAATTTTACAGATATTCACAAAAATACCACCAGCTTTGACTGAAAGGGGCAGAGACAGTGCTAAGTTGAGGCTTTTGACCTAAAAAAAGATGAGTGAGGGGATGAAATCTAGAGCCCCAGGAGGTAGAGTTGAAAACCATGGTGAATCACTGTACTCCCTGGCAGAAGTAGGATTGAGTCTTAGTAGGGGACCTTCCAGCACTTACCCACTGGGTTTCAGAATTGCTATGCGCAAGCAACTACTTTGCACCTACCATTCCCCTTTGAACAGTCATCCTGTCTGAGTCCCAGCATTGTATGGTGGGGGTAGGGGTGGAAAAGATGATTTATCTAGTTTGGAGATTGTTAAAATCAAAAGGAATGATATTCAAGGAGCTCACCTATGGAACTACACTCAAGAAGCCTCATTTGTACCTAGCCTCACTTAGATAATGAGATTCCAGACTTTGAGCTGATGCTGTAATGGAATGAGTCTTTGGGAACTTCGGGATGGGACAACAGGGAGGGTTGTGAATTCTTTGGAGCCAGAGGACAGACAGGTATTCAGCTTCAGAGGTGCTCCCCCCAGCCCCCTCAACCATCTCACTGAAAATGCCTGGGAGGGTTGCACTGCCCCTAAGTGACCTGTAGGTCTTTGTGCCTGGAAGTGGTTACTTATCATCTGGTTACTCTTCCTGTGGGGTCAGACACAGACAAGGCTTCACTGACCCCATTCCTTTGCCCAGCTCTTCCCTTGTCCTGTTGTCCTCTCCTCTCCTGCTGTCCTCCAGTAACACAGTGGCACACGGAATTCTTGGATCTGCTTCTAGGACACTCGGCCCAAAACACCTACTACCTGTCAAGTGGTGCTCATTCAAGAAATGTTCACTTTAGCACCCCGAGAGCATAATGTTAAGTGAAGTAAATCAGACACCCAAGCTTAAATATCACATAGTTTCTCTTCTATGAGGAACTCCAAATACAGTAGAAGTAAAGAGCAAAATAAAAGATAATAGCAAATAGGGAGATAGGTCTTTTGCACATGGTAAGGGAACCAAGAGATACAGGGAGATGGGAGGAAGAAGGGTGTGAAAAAAAGAATTGAGGTGTTTTGAACATGCAGCAACTCCCCACAAGGAATGTAATCATTATGTACTGCAATCATGTACTCATAAAAATTGAATAAAAAATGTTTACTTCATAATGGGTTTATGAGGTCATCATGGATACCAAGAACAAGAACGAAACAGCCTTATATCTTGAGTTCAAGGATCCCTGGTTGAGATAACATTGGCAGCTTTGTTTTGTTTTCCTGCTGGACTTCAAGAGCAGGGTGGAGATAACTGAATTCCCTAGTTCCCAGTGTAGTGTCTTTATCTTAAGCAAGCCTGTTCTGTTTTATTCCTTTTCCCCTTCTCTCTGACTCACATTCGTGTATATTCTCACTCTAATGTGTTGGGTGAATATCCTTAAATTTTTATACTTGTAAAATAAGTAATATTTTGTGTGTATGTGTTTGTAACTTGCATAAATGGAGAGGTGCAATAATTTTTGCTCTGTCTCATATTTTCTGTTCAGTACTTTTTTTTATTTTAAAAATTAAAAAACTGACAAAACAACAAGACAAAATCAAAACAACGCAAAAACAACAAAAATGATACATGACCTCAAGACAAAATGATAGAAACTTACAGTGGTTGCTATATTCATACTGTTATCTTCAGTGAAATCGCTCAGTCCATTACACATAAGAATGTAAAACTGATCAAACAAGCAAAGACAGTAACAAGTAAAAAAAAAAAAATAAAAAAAAAAACCCATTGGAAATGATGCAGAGCTTCACCATACAAAATGGTAGGAGTTCAGCAATGGTTCTTATACTGCATATTGTTTTCAGATCAGTCATTCTTTTTTTTGTTTGTTTGTTTTTTGTTTTTTTTTTTCTGGTACTGGGAATCGAACTAACAACCTTGTGCTTGCCAGGCAGGCGCTGTGCCACTGAGCTAAATCCCCAGCCCCTCAGATCAGTCATTCTAATTACCAAATTCAAGCGTGTAAAATTGGTCAAGAAAAAAGAAAATTTTAAGCATTGATTGTTCCCCTCAGTAAACTACAGACATCAGCAATACACCTATTCTAGTTATCCTTATATATCCAAATTTTGTTTTTCATGTTTTTTTAAAAAACCAACATAGCAAAAACAAATACATAAACAAAACAGCATAGAGAGCAATAAAAATGATACAGAATTTCAAAACATAGTGATAGGATATTAACAATGGTTGTTATACTACTGCGTTTTGAGAAATATTCATGTGGTTTCATGAGCACATAGTTGACTGTTTTCTTGATGTTGCATAATAACTGTTTATGTTAACAGTTTTAATGTGATGAGGCTGGCAAGTATTGTCTTCTTTACACTGTCTTGCTAAAGAATTCCGTGTCTACTCCAATCATAAATATATATCCTCCTCCATTGACTTCTAAAAAAATGTAAACTTTTGCCTTTTATAAGGCTTTTTTTTTTTTTTTTTT
>NW_004955437.1:10235046-10284617 GCF_000276665.1 Chinchilla lanigera
GGGCTGGGGTCGGCGTCGCGATGCTGGGCCGGGCCCGTTCCGCTGCCGGCTCCCCGGGGCCGAGGCGATGCCCTGGCTTCCGGGCGGCGGGCGCCGCGGAGCGGAGTGCGAGTTCCAGCCTCCCGTCTTTGTGTCTTACTGCCGCGCGTTGACACTTAAGCAACTTTGGGGTTGGGGGTTGAGCGCAGTGTGTGTAGTTCATTCTTTTTTGGCATGCAGAAGTATTAGTTTAAAACAAATGAATGGAGCGAGGTCGTTTTACTCTTAGAGATTTTCCCGCGGAGTGAGGTCAGTTCCCCTGAAGGGTATGTGTGAGGCCGTAGTGTCTAACTGTTGTGCAGTGGAGCAGACTCAGCTCTGAGTGGGTCCTGAGCAAAGCGTGCGTTTGTGTTTACGGATTACTAGTGTTACTGCTGCATTTGGAGACTCAGTGAGGCAGGGCTGCAGTAGTTTGGCTCTCAGTTCCAGTGCAGGTGTGTTGAAAGAAGGCACAGCAGTATTCAATTGGTAATGTCCTGAGGGGAGAAGAAATGACTTCAGAATCGGAAAGTTTGGTGGTTGTGCCGCTCTTGCCAGTTCTTGTCAGATCTTGAATTAGTCAGATTTATAATCTTAATCTTTTTGAGTTTCAATGTTACCTTGTACAGAGGAGATGATGATAATTTTCCTTATGTATTTCAGAAGGTTGCTCTGAGACCCAAATTACCCTGTGAACATGAAATGCTGGTACAATATAAGGAGTTTTGGTATTTTAAAGGATGTCAGTACAATTTAACACTGCGTTGTCTAAAAATATAAATAAAAATGAAATGTTAAAACAAATATTTTCAAATAGAAAATAAATAAAAACAATGATATGTAAAAATAAACATACAAATAAAATTCTTAAGGTCACAACACTTGTAGATAAGCCAGTGTAAGAGATCTTAGCTGTTACAGTATATAGGTCTTGTTTTTACATGGGATACGATTCTTGACCTTGTTAGTATCTTTTGGAAAAAGTTGCACATTGCCCGATCTAAAAATAGTGTGAGGGCTCCTCAACAAGCTAACGCTACTGCGAGTCCTTTGAATTAACGTTTTTTAATTGCTGCAGGCCTGTGTGGACCCTGGACTTAAAAACTAGTTCACTTTCGAAAATAGTGTATCATCTAAGTAGAATAATGTGGGTTACACCATGTTTAAAATTTGATGGCATTTTGTAATGATAATTTAATCATGTACTGACACTTACCTATTAAAATCTTAAAAAGGTAGCACTTATGTTCATCAAACATAGGTGACATTCAGTAGAGAGAACATTGACTCATGGCAGTTTGTGGAATAAATGTCAGACACATTTGGTTTTATTCAATATAGTAGGACTGGGACTACGTCATGTTGGATTCTGCAGATATCTTTTAGGTATCCTTTTAAATATTTCAGAACGGTTTTACCAGGTTTCTGTATTCCTGTTATCACCTCCGATGGTCAGTTTTAAAAATTTGTTACCAAGTCAGTTGTTGTGTCTTTCATTTCTGTATGTAATTCCTTATCTTGCAAACAAACATCTGCCAAAAACTAGCCAAGTAAGACCTATTGTAGAGAAGTTATTTTTCCTACTGTCTAGTTATGTTTATCCCCGTAATAAAGTTTGCACTCCTTTGAAGACTGTAGCACCACAGTTAGACTACTTCTGAATCTAGCCTTATTCTCTTGGCGCTAGTCGGAGGCTATGTTTATACTGTCACATGTTATCTGAAATCACAGATCCTTTTTCAGCCCCAGCTTGGAGCCTTGATCATCTCACTGTAACTTTCAAGTCTATTTCCACCTTGATATTTCTTGCCACTTCCTTGCATTTTTACTAGCAGTGGTCTGTCTTCTTTACCTGTTGCTCCTCTGGGTCCTAATTTCGCTGTCTGGCCAGCTTGATTTTGTCAGCTAAGTGAACAAAATGACAGGAAGCCTTTCTGTAACATCATCACAGAAGTTGGCCTTTCCCAGTTATTGTGTCACATCACCTATTTCTAACTTAGACAGTCTGTAATTCTATTATTGTATTTGTTCGAAAACAAATGTTTTCAAACAGAAGGTGCTCTTCATGAATAAGCTGTCTTGTTTATGCCCTTCTGCTCATTTTCCAGTGTGATACTCAGTATACAATAAATAGTCAGTGCATTTGAATCAGTGAGAGCAATAAAAATGATACAGAATTTCAAAACATAGTGATAGGATATTAACAATGGTTGTTATACTACTGCGTTTTGAGAAATATTCATGTGGTTTCATGAGCACATAGTTGACTGTTTTCTTGATGTTGCATAATAACTGTTTATGGTAACAGTTTTAATGTGATGAGGCTGGCAAGTATTGTCTTCTTTACACTGTCTTGCTAAAGAATTCCGTGTCTACTCCAATCATAAATATATATCCTCCTCCATTGACTTCTAAAAAAATGTAAACTTTTGCCTTTTATAAGGCTTTTTTTTTTTTTTTTTTGTGGTCTGGGGATTGAACCCATGGCCTTCACATTGAGCTCCATCTCTGTGCTTGAGACCAGGTTTCCCTTGGTTGACCAGGCTCAGCATGAACTTGTGGTCCTGTTGCCTCAGCTTCCCAGAGTACTGGGATTACAGACACATGCTGCCATGCTGGCTTACAAGTTAATATGCCTGAAGTTTTGTTTTGTTTTGTTTTGAGTGTAGGGTGTGAGGTGAGGATCTGATTTTATCTGTGTCCTACATAGATAACAAACTGTTTTAGTTATATTGGTCAATCTGCCCTGCAAGGCTCATTTTGTTCTGGGTTTGTTGTTCTTTTGTGCTGGTCTTTTTGTCTCTTCTTGTACCAATACTGCACTATCGTAATTTTTATAGTTTTATTTAGGTTTTAATATTTTGTAGGAAAAGTCATTTTACTCTGTTCAAACTACTTTGGCCCTTTGTTCTTCCTTATAGATTTTAGGATCGGCTCATTCAGTTGTATCCACCCTGACCACCACCATTTACACACATCTAATGAGAACTGCATTGACTTTATACATCAATTTGGGAAAACAGTGATTTGTTTAGAACAGACAATCTTTTCCAAGTACATGTGCTCTTAATTAAGTCTCTTTTGTATCTTTTTATACATGTTTATGACTTTATTGGTAGAGGAATTGGTAAATTTATTTCTAAATGTTTACTATTTGTCCTGTAAATGACATTTTAAATTAGTGGTTGGTGATTTTTTGCTGGTGTATAGAAAGGGAACTGATTTATGTATTGCTTTAAAATCTGTTGCATTGATTATAATATCTCCAGATTACTTTGGATTTTATATGGAAAACCAGATCGTCTGCAAAAAGTGATAATTTTGTTTTTTCCAATTCCAATGTTCCATGTCTCACCTGTTTGTAGAGGTACTGGGACAGCATTGGATAGGAGTAGAGAGAGTTATACTCCCATGTTTTCTTGATCACAGGGGAAGGGCTTCTGGTACTTTAAGTATGAAATTCATTACAAAGTCTTCATAGATATTCTTTGTCAGATTCAAGAAGAGTTTTTCTGTGCCTAGTTTTCAGAGAATTTCTGTTTTCCCATTATGGATTTTTGAACATTTACTTAATGGTTCTTAAGAAATCCATTGCTTTAAAAAGAAATGAAATGACCATAAGGGTTTTTTTCTTTGTTAACATAATTACATAATATCTTCTGACTTGATACAGGATACATTATGTTTTCAAAGTTTCTTTCTGATAAAATATTTACTTGCCAATCTTTGTTCAGAGTCCATGCATCTGGCTTTGGTGTCCTCTTTGTCTCCTTAATAAACTGAAGGGAGGAATAAATTCTTCTTATTCAGTTTCTACCTTAAGTTTTATTATTTCTCTTTTCTTTTTTGTTTTTAAAAAAACTTTCTTTGGATTTATTATATTCTTTTATTAACTTTTGAAGTTGGATGGCCAGCTCATTCATTTTGTTTCTTACTTACTCATGTGGGGTGGAAAGCTGGAATATTCCTCAAATTAGCTGTGCCCCTACAGTTTTGATAGTCACCCGCACAGTGCCACAATATGCGTTCACCTCAGTGTACTCACCCATTCACCTGGGGAGAGACATTTGGGATTCTCTTAACTCTTGTCACTAAAGCAGCATCCTACGAACATTTTCAAACTCTGAACATTATTGTTTGAGCTTGAGGAAAGTCAGGCTTAATTTTTTTGAAATAGTGCTGGATTTTTCCCAGTGTGGCTGTAGCAGTTAGTACTCTGTCTAACAGTTCTCCTCACCTCCTGTCATTGGGACATTTAAACAAGACCAAATAGTCTTCAGGTGGCTGAGGAATGCTTCATATTGTTGGCACTGCACAAGTTGAGATGGTACCAGGGGCCATATTCTGACCTTGTGGTGCGACATGTGACCTCTGCTAATTTCCATCAGGGCTGTGATGACCGAGAGAAGGAAGGACATGGGTAGAGCACCATGAAGATGAGCACTCAAGTTCTGGGTGTCTCCACCCATGGGTCTCTGAAGAGCCTACAGCCTTGCATCTCCTTGGAACAGGATCTCTTGGGGGCAAAGGCTAGCTTGGGCCCCAGGTTCTTTTGCTTGTCTGGTCCTACCAAAGGTTTTGTGAAGGGCTCCATAGTCCCCCTTATGCCTCATTGACCCAAAACTGTGACTTCTTTCACCCCATTCCCACCCTGCTCAGGCTTCTCCAACTTGTCAGTGTCGCTGATGACTCAGCACAGTCCCAGATGCCACAGTAGGGCAGCTCCAGCCAGGGAGGAACAGAGGACCTTGTAATGACGGGGCTGCCCCAGGGGCAACTTCCTGGAAGATGTTTTAAAGACAGAGCTCACATCCCAAGCCTAGTCTCTGTGATCTTAATTTGTGGCTTTGTTTGATGGGACTTGCTTCCCTCTGCATCTTTCTCTGGCTGTTTATTTGGGCAAAGGATATTCTCCTCCCTTTTATGTCTGAGCCATTTCCTCCGGTGAGCCTCCCCTGTGAGGACTTCTGCATGCCTAGGCCCTGTGGGGAGGGCTGGGTTCTCTTGAGAAGGGAGCCCTCTGGTTGGGGGGGGGTCAGACAGTGCTGCCCCTGGGGGGCCATCTCTGCCCAGTGGTGATCCCTATAGATCTAACTGAAATTCTCGGCAGACTCTTTTGGACTTGGGCTAATGAGATTTTTCCTTTAAAGGAACTTTCCATTGTTTGTTTTAAAAGTGAAATGAGCATTTTTTCCAACCACAGAGGCAATGCTGAAAGACTGTAATTTCTAGGATCCAAGTCTGAATTTTTAAAAAAAAGAAGAAAAGGGAGAGAAAGCCTTCCAATTAAAATGAGTCTCTTTCTTCCTCCCCTCAGGCTTTCTCTCATCTTGTCTTTGTGTAGAGTAGTCAGCAGGACCCTTATTTTTTCCTTTCACCCTAAACTCTAATGAGCAAATTCTTCCATTCTGTGTCCTCCAGTAAAGTGATACATGTAGTTAATTAGATACCAGGAACTGGGTAGAACCTGAAGTTGAGATTTTTGGTGCCATCCAGTTTAATACATACCTACTGGGTGCTACTCAGCAGCTACTGAATACTTGCCCACATTATAGTCCCTGCCTTCAGGCACAACATGGGTGTGTGTGTGTGTGTGTGTGTGTGTGTGTGTGTGTGTGTGTACTCAAATGAGGACCACAAGGACTAATGCTGGAAGAACAAAGGGGATCATGAAGACCATCCTGATTAACTCTGGTCTTCTGTGTTTCTTGCTTTCTCTTTTTTCCTCCTAGAACAAAATAGTGGGTGCACACTAGGCAGGATACCAAGGTGAGGCAAGTGTAATCCTTGCTGTCAGGACCACAGTCCTTGGGGGATCCATGCATAAATCTGGTTCTAAGCTGGTGGAGTGTGTGCTAAAAACACTGTGACACAGGAGTCAGCCCTCTGCCTAGACAGGGGAGGAGGAAGGCTTTTAAGGGGACTAGAAGGAAGCCCTTCTAATAAAATCCCAGGGCAGAAAGCACCAGTCAGCCCAGAGCAGGCACATGGTGTAGATCTGTGAGGTTGGTGAGGTACGGAAGAAGCCAGGTCTCTCCCTTGGGGCAAGGTGTTGAGAAGATCTCTGAGCTGACCCGCTTGAGCACTCAGGTTCATTACTAGTCCTGATTCTACCTTTCAGAGTTTGCAGCACTTGGCTGGAAAGTTTATGAGAACTGGCTTATTCTCTGGTGTCTTGGCACTTTCCCCTCGTGTCCTGATTGGAACCAGGGAGGCTGTAAGTGCAAACGTTTTTGTACCTTAGAGTAAATTATATCTGCGTTCCTGGAGAAGGCCGTGGTGAAAGTGTCTCTTGTTTCCAGTGGCCCCACTCTCCCCTCAGGAGACCCAAATTCCGAGCCGGCGCTACTATAAAGTTGATGAATGTGTGCCAGGCTCTAATCCAATATGCAATTGCCCTTCTTTCTCCTCTCCTTTCTGCAGGGAAAGGAAGCTGGATTTTTTAATAAGGTAATAGCACCTCTTTTATATTTTCCTTTCATAAATTATAAGGAATTGAAAGCAGAATAAGGCAGCAGCTTGGCATAATGGAAAGATTACTGAACTGGGTGGGAGTGTAAATTGGTACAACCACTTTTGGAGAGCAAATTGGCAATATCTAGTAAAGCTGAAGCCCAGGAACGCCCCTCCCAGGCCAGTTCCCTAGAGAAGCTATGGGCCACGTGTCTGGAAGACATGGCAGCGTTATAAGCCCATTCACAGGACATGGAGACATTGTGTCTACCAAATACTTACTGTACCATTATTTGTAACAGTAGGGGAAAAGTGGAAAGAAAAATGAGCATCAGTAAAGAGATAGATTGTTTCTGAGTATTTAGAACTGAATGAGCCACTCCTGCATTAATCAACATAGAACACAATGGCAAGTTGCAGGCGGACTTGTATCATATATTTGTTTCAAGGTTAAAAAACACACAGAATGATTTTATATATTATACAGAGATACATGTACATGTAATAGCAGTAAAAACTTCATGGGAATGATAATTACCAAATTCAGGATGATGGTAACCTCTCAGAAAGTGGAGATTGGGAATAGAATTGGGAGTTTGGGGACCTTCAGTTTTTTATAAATTATAGAACAAAAACTACAGCCAAATTTTACATAATGTGGACATCCAACCACCTAGTACCACCAAAAAAAATGTAGCTAAGCTGGGAGATAGTATATTAGTTTACTCTTCTATATTCAGGGGACTGGATAGTGTTCCAACTCTGACACTAATTCACCATGTGACTTTGAGTATTTCTGTAGAATGAGACTTTGGACTAGTTCATTCAGTGTTCTTTATGTGGCTCAAAGATCTAAAAGGAAGCTTGGGGAGGGCACACCATGAGCTTCCTGAGCATGTGTCCGCTGAGACCCAGGAAAAGAAAAACAATACAGAATGTGTCCCTTGGCAAGGAGGCCTGGCCTGGCATCTTCCTACCTGCTCATGTTTTTAAACAGGGAGCTGCAGGAGGATGGAGGGCACGACCCTCACTGTATAGGCAAGTCACTGCTCAGGTTTCCTAGAGCCTGAGGGCAGGGCCATGTGCAGTACATGATCATGAAGGAGCATGAACTGGCTGCCTGGCAATCAGTGCTCCAGATCCAAATCTTCACTGGCTGTGTGGCTTTGGGAAATCTCTGTGCCTCTCTGGTTTACCAGTGAGAAAGGGGTTCCTTTTTCTCCCCAGGTAGGGAATTTGTGAAAGTGAGATACAGTGCTTGTGAACATGGTATAGAATGGAGGGCACTACCATTTTTGTCCTTTTCCAAATTGTATATCCCAGGTGTTCATCTGTAAGCAGTCATCAGCCTGAGAAAGGCTCCTCTCTGTGCTTTACTTACATCTCTCTCCTAAACCACACCTACATTTGGAGCAGAGATACTATCTTCAGCTGCATGTAAGTTTATGGATTCATTCACTGATTCAGTGTTGATTCAATTGGATGGTAGGAGTGGTTGGGAACACAAGAGTCCTGCTTTCATAGAATTTATATTCTGATGAGGGGAGACAAAATATTTAAGTAAATTAACATGATAATGTTGAAATGATACAAGGTAAATGAGCGGCATGGCAGAGGTTGAGTGGATTAGAAGAGGAGATACGTGAAGTCAGGGAATCCTTTATAAGGAAGTGACGTTGAGCTGAGATGTGAATGACAGGTGGGACAACCATGTTTTGTCTATAGGGAGGCTAGAAGATGAATTTAGGAGCTCAGATCAGAAGTAACATGGTCTTAGGTTAAGGTAGTTGTAAGATTGAGAGGATGACTGCAGGCTACGTTTTGGCTTGATGTGTAGGTGTGGGAAAAAATGGCTCCCTATATTTTTGGCTATAGGACCTAGGTGGGTATTGGGAAGAAGTTTGTGGAGGAAGAAGTTTGGCCATGTGGTGTTTGAATTAGATACAGAAAAGAAGATGCCATGCAGGAAGTTAGATATGTCTAATGCGCATTGAAAAGTCAGGACTAGAGAGAAATGTGGTAGTCACTGGCAAAGGGACAGTGTTCAAAGCCACAAGACTGCTTGTCTTGGTTACTTCTGTCATTACTAAGACAGTATACCCAATACCTAAAGTTAAGGAGGAAAGGTATTTATTTTAGCTCACAGTTTGTACAGGTTTCAGTTCATAGTTGGCTAGCTGCAAGGTAAGGTGACATGACAGAGGGGCACTGCAGAAGAGAAACATTTTGTTCATGGCAGGCAGAAGGCAGCAAAGCAGTGAAGTAGCTAGTGACAACAGCAGACCTCTTCCTGTCCCTTATATTCTATCCAGGCTGCACACCCTTAAGGCAGGTAGCATTCACACACACAGTGGGCCATCCCATTATCCACACCCAGAACTATCCCAAACCAATCAGTGGATTAATTTAGTAATCACACACCCTTGGTCCCAGCTTCACAGACTTAATCCCAGCATCACTAATTCTAGGAACATCCACCTCTGAAAAGCTCCATCTATGATTGCATGAGGCTTTGGGGGGACATCTAGACACAAGCCATAACATTGCTCTCCCAGAGAAGGCAGAGAAGGCCTAGGACCAAGCCTTGGGTGTCTCAGCATTAAATGTTTGATCTGAGGAGGAAGAGCCAGCAGAGAAGCCTGAGAAGAAATAACAGCCAAGATATTGGAGAAACCAGGTAAGGATGGTGTCACTGAAATAGAATTGAGTATAAGGAAAGCAGTGATTAACTTTGGAATGCTGCCATAGGTTGAAAAAGAAAAAGAAATGGCAGTGTGTTTGGTCATGTCGTCACCAAGGACCTGCACAAGAGAGGAGGAAACCTTGGAGAGTGGATTCTGGAGCTTGCCATCTAGGAGCTTTTTGCTACTGGGTTGTTAGCATCTAAGACTTCAGTGGATGGAGCTAGGAAATATTTTCGTTTTTAAGAGAATAAAGAATTATGAATTCATATTATTGATTTTCCAATGTGAATTTAAGAGTACAGCAAAACTCCTGAATGCAATTTAAGATTTTTTTCTTGTAAAATTGGTATGTGTTCACAGGATGTAATATTTACATTCTTTTTGGGGAATTTATATATATATAGTCATTTTTGATCCCCCTTTTCTCTTTCCTACCTTCCCCTGATCTTCTTCCTCATCTCCAAAAAGTCCAGGTTTCCTACAATCTCTCCTTTTATTTTACTGTTTTGTTTTTGTTTTTGTTTTTTTTTTTTAGTTTTTCTCCGGTACCGGGAACTGAACTCACGACCTTGCGCTTGTGAGGCAGGCGCTTTGCCGCTGAGCTAAATCCCCAGCCCCTATTTTACTGTTTAAATTACTTATATTTTGAGTTTTTCATAAAGGAGAAACCATGGGATATTTACCTTTCTGTGTCTTACTTATTGTATCTTAACATTATGTATTGAAAATCTATTTTTGGGCAAATGCAGTCATTTTCCCTTATGGCTGAATAAAATTCCATGCATGTATATACTACATTTTTTATCCTTTGTCTATGATGGGCATTTAGCCTGTTTTTAGAGGTTTGCTATTCTGAGTTGTGCAGCTACACATGTATTGCTATAGTATGATGACTCTAACTCTGGAAATATACCCAGGAGAGGTGTAGATGGGTCAGATGGTATTTCTATTTTTAGTTTTTGAGGAAACTACATACTGATTTTTGTAGTGGTTGTATTAGTTTACATTTCTGCTAATAAGTAGAAGGGGTTCTTTTTTTTCTCCATATCTTTGCCAGTATTTTGTCTTTTGGTTGTTGTTGATCTTGATGGTAGCCTTCAGAGTGGAGTAAGAAAGAATTTTGGAATAGTTTTGATTTGTATTTCTCTAGTAGCTAAAGATGCTGAGCACTTTTTCATATACTTATTGGTCATTTGTCCCTCTTCTTTGGAGACTTGTCTATTTGGTTCTGTTACTGGATTCTGAAATACTAAAATCTGCTTCTAAAAGTGGTTTCAAGTGGTTTCAAAAGTTCTTTCTGTCCTGAACAAAGAGTTGGTTGAGACAAGCTCAAAAGGTAGCAAGGTTTTAGATTTATTAAAGGTATGAAAAGAAACATGGTCCACAGAGCAAGTGTGGACCAATAAAAAATAGGAAAAGAAGTACACCTTACAGGGTGAGTGGATCACTGTGAAAGCAAAAACACAGTGGCCAAGAGCTCAGTGGCAGCTGTCTTTTGTATCTCCTCCTCCTCAAGTTGACATCAGGTTTTGGCCATCCTATCAAAAACCTGTATGAGTTCTTGCAAGAATTAAAAATACCATTCTAATTGGTTCTAAGTGCAGAGCTTTGGGAAATGTTCTGTGCACGTGTTCTGGAACTCTGTAATCAATAGGTCATGCCCATTTCCCAAGCCAGTTTGCCAAGCCCTAATCTCATCCCCAATTCATTTGTGCCTGCTTTTTTTTTCCCTCCTTGGGAATTGGGTCATTTGTTTTTTGATGGGATTTCTTTTAGCTCTTTATATATTCTAGATATTGGTCCTCTGTCAGAGGAGTAGCTGGCGAAAATTTCTTCTCTTGATTCTGTTATTTCCTTTCCCAGCTTTTAAATTTGATACAGTCTGACTTGTTGATTCTTGTTATTATTTCTTATGCTACTGGAGTTCTGTTGTGGAAGTCCTTGCCTGGGCCTATGGAGTGAAGTGTTTCTTTTATTTTCCAGCAGTTTTCAGCTTTTCTGTTTTTACATCTAGGCCTTTTATCCATTCAATTTAATTTCAAACAGGGTGAGAAATAGGAGTCTTATTTTATTGTTCTGCATGTGGATAACCAGTTTTCCCAGCACTACTTCTTAAAGAGCATGTTTTTTCCTCCAGCATATCTTTTCAGTCCCTTTGTCAATGATCACGTGACTGAAAATTAGTGGGATTGGTATCTTCTATTCTGTTGGCCTATATGTCTATTTTTGTGCCAACACCAATGTGTGGTGGTGTAGGAAAACTTGAAATCCAGGATTGTGATACTTCCCACCTTACTCTTTTGCCCAGATTGCTTTGGCTATTTTTGGACTTTTCTGTCTTGACATAAATTTTATGATTTCTTTTTCTAGTTCTGTGAAGAATGTTGTTGGTATTTTAATATGAATTGCATTGAATCTGTAGAACACATTTGGTAATATGATCATTGTAATGATAATTGATCTGCCCCAGAAACAGGGGCTGTCTTTCCACTTTTTAATAGCTTGTTTCTTAAGACTACTGCAGTTTTTGTTGTAGAAATTTTCCACCTCCTTAGGCTAACTCTTAGGCTTTTAATTTTATTTTGAAGCTATTGTGAATGAGATTTTTTGTCTTGATTTCTTTCTCCATGGGTTCATTATTGGTGTACAGCAGTGCTGTTGCTCTCTGTGTGTTGATTTTATATCCTGCCACTTTACTGAATTTGTTCATTACTTCTGAGAGTCTTCTGGGGAGCTTTCTGAGTCTTTTATGTAGAAGAGCGTATCATCTGTAAATATAGTTTGACTCCTTTGTTTCCTGTTTTTAACCCTTTTCTTTCTCTCACCTAATTGCTGTAGCTAATGTTTCTAGTGCAATATTGAAGAGGAATGGTGAGAGTGGACACCCTTGTCTCATTCCTATGAGAATGTGATGCTGGCACTGAGGTAACAGGATATAGAGCTTGGGTAGTACGAATGATGGGGAGTGGTGGTAAATACAGATGAACCTTTGCTCACTTGCCTGCTACTCACTACATACTGTGTGGACTGTTTCCCGGGGTTGGGAGGTTGCCTGCCATCAAGGATAGTGAGGTTGCATGTGGAGTAACAAGTGGAAACTTGAGTGAGGCTGGTTGGTAAGACCCTAGGCTTTCAGTGAATTTAGATTTAGATTAGTTCCACAGCCAAATGTAATGTTTTTGCAAAAGGAAGCTATAGTGAGAGCTTTTCAGCTAATGGATGTATCAGGGCAGGCCTGGGTCACTCAGCCATTTCACTGCTATGCCCTGAATCCATATCAGAAATAAAGCTTTTCATTTGCAGCAAAACGGATTTCTCCCGGAAGAGGCTTTTTGTGCACTATTTTCCCACAGATGTCTCAAATTTGTCCTGGTTTATCACTGAGTAGTATTCCATTCTGCATAGATACTACAATTTCTTTATCTAGTTTTCTGTTGGTAGGTATATGGGCTGCTGTCAAGATTTAGCTATCATAAATTGTGCTGCTGTAAACATTGGTATACATGTTTTGCTACAGTTTGATGTCTTAAACCCTTTGGGGAATATCCCTAGGAAGGGGATAGCTGGGTCATATGGAATTTCTAATTTTAATTTTTTGAGAAATCTCCATACTGATTTCCATAATAGTAGGACTAGTTTACATTCCCACCAACAGTGGAGGTTTTTATTTCACCAGAGCCAGTTAATCTTGAATTTCTTGATGATTGCCATCCTCGGTAGAGTAAGATAGTATCTCAGTGTTTTAATTTGTATTTCTCTAATGGCCAGAGATGTTGAATATTTAATGAAATAAATCAGAGACAGAAACTTAAATGGTATCTCTCATTTGAATGAGGCAAAGTACAGACAAACTAAGACAAAAATGAAGGATAGATCCAGACAAGAGAATGGCTCTCTTGAAGATTTGAAGGGGTCCAGGTGACCAGGGCTGAGGGTGAGGGGACAGGGAAAATAGGTAGAGTGAATATATGCCAAGTACAAAGTCCTGATAACCTCAGGGAATGTGGACATTATATGTCATAAATGTGAACTGAGGTTAACATTATCAATAAGAATAAAAAATGAGAAAGGAGAACTAGAGGAGGGAGCGGAAGGGAAGAAGATTTTATTTTTTTACTTTTTAAATTTTTTTAGGTTTTTTTTTTTTTTTTTTTCCAGTACTGGGAATCGAACTCATGACCTCGTGCTTGCCAGGCAGGCGCTGTGTCCCTGAGCTAAATCCCCAGCCCCAAGGGAAGAAGATTTTTTTAAAAAGCTGTATTATGTACCAACTCCCTAAGATGATTGTAAGATGCATGTACTGCAGACATGTACATACTAATAAAATTAAATTTTAAAAATTAAAAATAAGAGGCTTTCTGTGGGAGCAAAAGGATTGATGGGAGTCAGAGACTTATCTGAGAGAGCTGGCTTCATTGCCTACTGGATGTATGCCCTCAGGCCATATAAATAGTCTCTGTGAAACTCAGTTTCCTCATTTGTAAAATGGGTTGGTAGTCTCAGCCCTATTTTTCAGGGTTGTTGAAGAGTGAACTCAGGCAGTAGATGGGGAGGTTTTCTGTGCTGTGAAGACACTCTAGACAGAGGGATGTTTGGTCCCTCCCTCCACTCTCTTCTGGGGCAACATTATTAGGAGTATGCTCCTCTCTGCCAAGAAGTTGGCCAGGAGTACACTTAACCAGGAGACACTTTCCAGGAGATTGTAAATAAAGAAGAAAAACTAATTCAAAACCAAGAAAGTCCATGAAATATCTGGCTTTTAGTAGTTATTTACTGTGGAAGGAAAAAAATCTTCAGAATAAACAACAGACTTAGAGATATGCAGATGAAAACTGAATGTGGTATAATAGTGGATCCGATCATGATTACATGCTCAGTGCCAGTTGCACGAACTGGCATTATCCCAAATCCTGACAGACAGGAACTACCACTGTCATTCACAGATGAGGACATTGAGTTCTCAGTAGTCAAAAGGCAAGCCCAAGAGTAGGTAGCTAAAACTGGAACCAGCACGTTCCCCACTCCTTCATATTGTCTCCAAGTCAAGAGAAGGTCAGCAAATTTTACCAGGTAGCAGATTTGAGTGAATCACACATTTTATTTTGTGATTTCAATAATAATAGGCTTGTTCCCAGGTTGGCTTCAGCAGAAGTTTATGACATGTCAGTGGACATACTCACACTGTAACTGGACAGAGATGTCAGGGTCACCACTTGAGTTTCTGAACCCCTTGGGAAGAGATCTAGAACTTTGGCTATGTTCTGTTGTTTATTTGCCTTTTAACCATCAGAAAGCACAGAGGTATATTGCTATTACTGGTTTTAACCTGTAGGGTTTTAACCTGTCGGAAACACTGAGTCTCATTTCCTGTTGGAGAACGACATGGAGGTCTCCAGTTCACTTCACAGTTCAACCTGTGTGGCCTTAAGTCCTTCTGTCCCTTAGATTTTATTTGTAAAATAGGAATAGTAACATCAGTCTTGTAAGACTGCTGTGAAGATGAAATATGATTTAAATACATATGCATATAAATATATTTAGATATAGGTAGCATTCTAGGTCCCTCTGTGTTTCTGCTACAGAGAGTTCTGTTCCCTTCTCTGATTTCCTTTCCCATTCCATTACCAGAATGCAGATGGCAGGAGTCAGCTGGAACCTGAACGTGTAATTCAGAAATCTTAACTTGAAACCATAATAGGGAGAAATGTTCTTCTCTGGTTTGAGAGAAAGTAAAAAGAATGATGACTGCAAGTTGCTTAATTATTACATATAATTCTATACTTATTACATATAAATACTTTTATTACTTTTATTTTGCCCTAGAGGGAAATAAATGACTTAATTCTCTTTCCATTCTTTTCCTGGTTGAAATTTTTGCTTGTTGACTTCCCTGCCTACTCCTCTCTTATAAAACATCTCTCAGGTGATGAAACCTTGGAGCAGAGCAAGCAACCCGAGGAATCTTGAAGTGTCCGTGGAAAGCAGCAAGCTGTAGCTAGGGAGGGCTGGAGAGTGCATTTGTTTAATATCCTTATTTCTGCCTTTCCGAGTCCAGTGTGTGTTATTTCCACTGGGTTGGAGCCAGCACCAAGTCCTCCCTGTTGTGTCCAACCTTGAACATTTCTCTGCGATTATGTTTCATCCAGGGATTAGCAAAATGCAGAGGGGAAAAACCTGAGAAGGTGTCTGGCACCGGGCTTGGTGCTGCGTTAGCACAATCTGCCGGCGTGCTGGGCTAATTGGAGAGCAGTGAGAGAGCCACAGGAGCCTCTGTCTTAGCTTACTGTAAATGGGCTATTTATCAAGCATCAGGCTTTTTTGTTTATTTTTATAATCTGTAAGGAAATACCAAATAAACAAGCAGTTCTCACTCTCTCACCCTGATCTCTCCATCACTTGGCTATCAGGAGATCTGAGAGCAGCTAGAGAGAGCACAAGCTAAGGAGCCTCCTGAGACTTGCTGAGTGGCATCACAGCAAGTTGGAACAAGTCCCCAAGATACGCTTTCCGTTTTTTTAATAGGGGGATATATCCACTTAGCTGGTAGAAGCAGAAAACACAGCAGTTTCCAAAGAGTCTCTTGACATACAAAGTTCTGCTAAGATGTGCTATTGGCAGGGCATTGTCCACCCAGGGGACATACCATGTCAGACAACCTTAGAATGATCCATTACTGCCTATCCTCGCACCACACCAGACCTGGCCTGCTTGTGATGCCCTTGTCAGGAGCATGGAGGCTTAGTGGAACAAACTTAGGAGAACAAAGGCATGCCAGGAGGCAAGTGAAGGAGGCTGTGTGCAGAACTCCAGCCTTTTACAGTCCTCCTGTGAGGCCAGGGGGAAGCAACACTTTAGCAGGTACTGAGCTGCCACCCAGTTGCTACAGAAGCAAGAGCTCCCAGGTCAGGTTTCGTGTTAAAACTCCCAGGCTCTTGGTTGTATTTAAATGGTTTGTAGCATAGTCAAGGAGTGTGTGAGGTCACCAGCTGGTCCTGTAAAAACTGGTTAGGGCTGTAATCCTGGGAAAAAACTCAACAATCCAGAGATGGCAAGGAGTTATTAGGAAAAGGGGAAAATAGACTCAGTGTGAAAATGGCAGGTCTGAGGTTGGGCTATGTAGCTGAGGCTTAAGTGTGACTATGGAAATAGAAAAAAGTTCCAAGCTGGGCTGGCTGGAAGACTTAGGTTTAATAAACTAGATAGGGCAAACGCAGTCCCAGTGCCTGAGGCCGTGCAGGATACAACATTGTGCTGGGGTTGTTTGGCTTCAGGGGTTCCAACCCTGGGCCAAGGAGAGGGGGGGATGCCCAGAGGATGGGATCAGGCTCCTGGGATCATTGTGGAGTCCCATCCAAGATCCCTTCACAGACAAAGACCACTCCCTCCTGTGGAGGGAACTGTTTAACAGTGGGATGCCGTTATCCAGGAGGGCTATCGCCTGAGTGCAGAACGGTGGAAACAGCCCTGAACTTACTATTAGAAGACCTGGATTATACTCCTGATACTGCATATACTAGTTCTTGGCAAGCTGTTTAACATATTAGAGCCTCTGGTTTCCTCATCCAGAAGGCATGTGCATTGGGCATATTAGTTAAAAATAACACAAGAGAAACAGCTATTACTAGAGTACAGTATTGGTAAATTGTTTGCAAAGATACCCGTATTTTATAGTTCTCAGAAGGAAGTAGAGCTTGCTCCTTATCTCTTGAGTCTGGTTTGTTGTGGCCAGTAGGTTGTGGTGGAAGTTACACTGTACCTGGGCTTAGTAAACCTGGTATGCTTGTCCTTCTTTATGAGCTCTACCATTTTATAGAACAGGCCTGGGTGAAGGGTGAGGCCATAAGAGGAAGAGCCTTGTGTGTCCACTGCAGCTGTCCCAAACCGGACACAGCTGTTGATCGCAGCAGATCATGGTGACTCACCAATGCTAGAAGAACTCTGGACTCACTAGGAATAATAAATGCTTATGGTTTTAAGCTATTGAGTTTTAGGATGTTTGTTAGGTGGTAATAGCTAACTGATACAGGGTTTGTGGAAGATTTTACCAAAAATTAATTAGTGAGAACTAATTAAGGTAAGTCAGTATTTCATGCATTGGCAGCAGCACATGTAATTAATTGGTCACAGGAGCAATGTGGCTGCTAGCCTTGAAAGGCTCCCCATGGGCCGCACTCTAGGACAGGAGGAGGAGATATCACATGAGCTGGTGTCTTAGGTGGACCTAAGGTTCAGGATAGTATAATATTAGTGTAGGATAGGCAGGCTGTAAAAGGAAGTCAGTGTTTGAGGTTTATAGAAACATAATTTATTGTAACAATAAGTGAAGTTTTTCTGTGGAATCCATTTAAGGTAATATTCAATATTGCAAATATCCCAAAATAGAGTTCTGATTCTTGACTTAAGAGATTTGCCAGATTAAAATCTTTTTGCAAAGATAAACTTCCAAACATCGGCTCAAATGCCGTGTGTCATCTCCTGTGTAACCTCAGCTGGCGTTCAGTGGGATTGATGAGCAGAAGGAAGTAGTAAACGAGTGCATGGTGCTAGACCTAGGACAGCTGATGGAGTGTTGGGCTATCTCTGTGAAGATGTGCATTAGCTTAAAGCACGTTCAAGGTACGTGGTGAAAGGAGCCTAGGCCTGAACCATGTGGCACACTAGGTCCTGGTTCTGTATAGAAGTTATAGTGGACCTGACAGGCATCTCTGCGCAGACAGTTGTCAGGAGTCTGACTCCACAGACCTCCCCCATCCAGTTCATGGTGGCTGTTGCTAGAGTGTAAAAAGCAGGAAATAAGTGTCCTGAAAGGGTGTTTACCTCCTTGCAGCAGACTGAGTTGGGTCCCCAGAATCTAATGCAAAAATTCAGACTCCCCGGCACTCATGAGAAAGGGTGTTGTAGTGGGCATGGTTGGGACTAGAGCAGAGTCAGGGATAAAACTAGGTTGATGGCTCTGAGTTCCTTTGGAAGCCTATGACAATCATGGATGGCCAGTGAAGAGAATTTAAGCCATTGAGTCATTCTGGCTGGATGCTGGACTTCACTGGGATCATGAATGCTCTCTCCAAAGAACTAGTAGACTTGGAACACCAGTGGTCTGTGCCCAGGAATCAGAATCCTTTTTCTAAAAGATCCAGACTGCAGAGCCATCAGTAAGGATTGATGTGGAAAGAGAGGCAGGCTTCTGTGGCTGAGAAGATAACAGAACGGGTGGTGAGGGCCAGAGCCTTGAGTTCCTGTGTCCATCTTTGGAAGTCAAAAAGGACTCCTAGAGGGTGCCACACTTGTTCCTGCTCTGAACGTGAGTGATTCTATGACTCTCTGGAGGATCTGAGAAGAGCCAGCCACTCCTATACCCCATTTCCACCCAGCAGATCCAGATCAGCCCTTGTTGGGCCCCAGGACATGGAAAGCTCTGTTGATACTGCTTGTGTGGGCTTTTGGGTGAGTGAGAATTGTTCTCGTGAAGCTGTGGCTTGTCCTGAAGCTTTGAAAGGTCCGAGCCTTGCAGTCTAACATGAGACTTACTCTGCTGTGCTCTTTCATAGGAGGAGTGACCTCATTTGTCCTCACTGCTGCCGTAGCCAGCGTTTTTGCTGGGGGAACTCTGGTCGTCAGTGTGCCACACCCCGCTTCCTTTGGGCCAGTTGTAGGGCTCCTGTGAGCACACATGGTGGCTTTGTCCAAACAGGAAAAATGTGTGCTTTTATGGCAGGAGTACAAACACATGCTTCCCCTCGTACATAGGTGAGAAACTATGATGCCTCTGAGTGGACCCTGGCTGACACCACCCTGGACCAGGACGCAAGGCTTGGCATGTGGCGTGCATGGCCCTGCTCAGTCCCACCCGCTGCCTGTGACCAGACGCCCTCATCCCTTGTTCCTGTATCTCTTGTGTGGACAGCACAAGTCAGAGTCAAACTGGGGAGGGGCGAGGAGGTCTGAAGGGAGTTTAGGAGCGGGTGTAAAGAAGGGTCTCCTCTGTCAGATTTAGGCACTTTCCCTTGTTCTGCCAGACTTCTTTGAACTCCTGGCACTTGGTCAGTGACTAAGGGGACTCAGGTGATGGGGAGGAAAGCCCAGTCTTTCTCTAGTAGCTAAAATAAGTGGTTCTTTTCTGTAAGACAACTGTGGACAACAAACAAAAAAGGCCATTGGGCAGATAAACTTCTATTAAAAAAACACATGCACACAACATTCAGGGCTGGGGGAGGGGAGCTCAGCACAGCCGTGCTCACCATACCCCTTTCCTGCTGCAGAGTGCGTGCTGCAGTGAGGGATTCCAGTTTCTTGCTGCTCAGCACTGGTGACATCACCACTTAGTAAGTCAGGGAATCACGACCACATTTCAAAGAATCATTCAGTTTTCTCATTAAGATTCTATAGGACTTTTTCCCTCACACTGACATCCTTGCCAAAATAGTGCTAAAAATAGCCCCAGTAATACTTTTCATGTTTGTAGGAAGTCATGAATGTTCTATAGTGTATATGTCCAGCAGATGCAAATAGCTGCAGAATTGGGCCCTGAGGTTTACTTGGTAATATGGAACACATATATTTGCCAAAGGAGTTTTTAAAAATGAAGCAAAAACTAAGTCTTGGGCTAAGCTTAACTAGGGGAAGCAGACCTGTTTAGCTACTTCATTTTCTCGTAGGAAAGTGTTTATAGACAAAATCCATAGGTAAAAACTGCATATGAAAAAATTTCAAAAGTGACTAAGTCTTGATATTTATTTCAACTTAAATGGTATGCTCAAAATTTAATGGATTCAATTTGACTTCCAAAGTGTAAAATTATTTCTGAGACAGCATGTCATGCCTATATGGGTCTTCCCAGCGCAGGACAGGACACACAGGCTTGGGGTACGTGAGCAGCTAGTGAGGGCCAGAGGTCTCCCCAGGAACACATTCTGAGCCTGCAGGCTATCAGTTTTCATTAAGATAAGCTGTACATACCACTGGCTTACAGAGAATGAGATACTCTTGAAAAGGGGTAATGAACTAAAATATAATGACTAAAAATGTGAGTGCCACATAGTAGTAATTTTATTTGAGGAGTGTCCTTAGTACAAATAAAGCACTGCCTTCCAAAACTCTGGCAGAGGTGGTCAGGAAGAATCTTTTTGCATTTGGGCCTACTAGCCATCTTGGACATATATGCATTTGGAGGATGGAGACGTGGACATTTCCTGAGTTTCTAGCTCCACTTTTGGTTCATAATTGGAACTGATCAGATGAATTGATGGCCTTTATACATTCAGCTCTTAATCATAACTGTCATAACTTTTTGATTAGCCTTGCTTAGATCATTTTAACCTCTACAAGTACATCTACAGATGGAAGTCCTCTTGCTCTAGGGGCAATGAAAATTAACTCTCTTCTTCCTTTAGCCCCTAAAAATTATTTTGACCAAAATGTTTCAGTCAGGGGTTTTATGTAGACATGGCTTAACTGAGTCATTAAGAATTTTATTGGTTAAAGTAGGCATATATTTTTCCTAGTAGACATAATGACATAACAGTAATAAAAATGTAATATCCAAGTAATTGCTGTAATGTAATTACAGTTTGGTCATAAAGTAAGATTAGAGGTCTGGGATGGCTGTTTGTGGGTGTGCATTTTAATGTCTGAATATAGTCTTGGAGGTACTGGTCCAGTCTCTTGGGAGTAGTAGAGCAGTTCATCACATAACCAGGTGGCTAGACCCAGCTGAACCAGCACTGTCCAGGAGTGACCTGTTTACTCTGTCAACCCTCTCTGACGTTGGTGACCTGTCTGCCTCATATACCTAACCACCGTGATCACTGAGAAGTGTTTTTGCTTTTGCATAGACAACAAAAGGGGAGATAATGAAAGCCAGAGTCCTTGCTGGTGAAGGGAACAGACAGTTGAGGGGCCATCCTGGAACCGCCACCTCTGTCCACACGGTACTGTAGCACTTGCTGCTTTGCTCCTGTGAGCCCTGGCAGGTTGTGGTGTAGCCTGCGCTGACATTTGACGGGAAGGATACTGCACTTTTAGACTGAGCTGTCTTAGGCATTTGCTCATTTTAAAAAATCAAAATATTTGAATTGGAGATATTCATTATAAATGAATTCCTTCCTATTTCTTAATACATCAGTTTGCAGAAAGACTAAATTTAGGCCAAAGAAATACTTAATCATTTGTGAACCCAAACAATAGAAACATGTGATAGTATGTGGGAGGGACATTTATTTCTCTTTCCATTTTAGTTGCTCATGGTTGCCACAGTCTGAAAATACTAAATAGAAATTTTCTACGTTTTAAATTGTGTATCATCCTGAGTAGTACAGATACTGAAATCTTGTGCCACCCCTCCCTATCCTGCCTGGAAGGTGACATGAATTGTTACTTTCCCCAGCAAATCCATGATGTGTATCCAGCTTGCCTGTGTGTCCAACTTAGCTGTCTTGATTACCACAGAAACTGTCAAGGTGTTGTGGTACTTGTCTTCATATAACCCTTATTGTATTTAATAATGGCCCTGCAGTATAAATAATGATTCTGGCAATTTTAGTATAGCAGATTGTTATTGTTGCTCTATTTTATTATTGTTAATCTGTTACTGTGCCCAACTTAGTAGTTTATGACAGACATATATGTACAGGGAAAAACTAAACAGGGATCAGTGCTACCTGTAGTTTCAGACATCCATGGAGGTGCTGGAATATCTCTTTCCTTGTAAGGGAGGGCTGTTTTATTTCAATTTACAGTATCTATGGTAATAAATTTAAAAAATTTATGTATTTATTTATTGAGACAGGGTCTTGCTACGCAGTTCAGGCTGGCCTTGAGCCCATTTTGTAGCCCAGGCTGGTCTGGAACTCACAATGGTCCTCCTGCCTCAGCCTCCTGTGTGCTGGGATTTCAGGCGTGTGCCACCACGCCCAGCTCTATGGTAATAATATATTTGCTGGCTATGGTAATAATTTAAAAGACCACTGGTATTTTTCATTACTATTTTCTTTGTAATTGGTAATAGTAGTTGGTGGGGAGATAATCTGAGCTCGGTAAATATCTGTTCTTCATTTGTTTTCCTCACTCACTGATGATCTTTTAATGCCACAATTCCTTCTGTATTCACTATTTGGTGTTGTGTGACAAAAAACCCTTTCTTCTGTATATGCTTAATTTATAAGGTGGGACTCATGGGTATTTATTCTTCGATGGCAACCCGTTACTGCCCGTATTTATTTGGATGCTTGCATCATTCCATGTTCAGTCAGAGCCTCTCCAAGCCCATGGTTTGGATGTGTCCCCATGGTTCTTTGAGCAACTCCGTATTTTTTTGTATAATAGATGTTCCAGGCTCATATCACCCCAAGAATTTTTCACTGCTTTAGTCTTGGAAAATTCCCTTTCTCCAAAGAGCCCTGAATACCAGGGGAAAATGATATTAGAAATTAAAACTAAAGATCTTATGTATGAAAGACCATCGCTTTTTAAATGTGTGAGGTGTATTTCCAGCAGGCTTGGTCCATTTTGGAAGAATTTAGGGTACTTATCTAGAGCTGAGCATGTGCCAAAGGGGAAGACTTTGGATCCTGAAAGAACTGGAAACCAGCTCCCCACCCAGTTACTTAGACGTGTCATGCAGTGTACTAGTTACAGTCTTAGCAAATTGATAAGATCCTTTGGCTTTGTCCTTCTAAGCAAATACTGCTCACTAAATCTATTTCAAAAGTACGTTAGCACTGTTCCTGTTACTTGCTGATTCATGATCCTGTTACACATCAACAGTACAGGCTTTCAAAGACTTCTTGCCAGTTCCTGTGACTTTCGCATCCATTGTCTCTGATTCTCCTTTTTCATGGATATCACACATCTGCACAGGCCAGCCATGAATTAGTGGCAACCAGTGGTATGCTTGGGCCTTGTGATACCTTCTTGCATGTCATCTTAGTAAACACTGTGTAGAGTCTCCTCCCAAGCTTTGCATCTATAATCTTGTTTTCTACTGTGGAGAATCTGAGCGGAGGGCCTAGCAAAGGAGAGAAGGCAGCTACATTGTGACAAGCGTAGGGAACAAGATGGGACATAGGATTTTCTCTTTCTCTGACTCCTGAGTGAAGTCAAGGGAAAGCAGTTTGGGAACTGACAGATCCAGATTGGTGGCTTTTACTTGGAATCTCATCTCTTACTGCTTGGAGAAATGTTGCTTTTTCTTTAAACCTATTTCTCATTAATCTTGTGTTAAGAGTAGTCTAACCCTGTTAGCTGGGTAGGCTGCTTCTGTTTCAATTAGCATATATTTCCATAAGTGTTGAGTGGGTAAAAGGAAGGAAGAAGTTGAATTTCTAAACTATTGACCTTGAGGGACTTGTATGAAGGTGTGTTTGACATGAGTGTAATACAACTGACTCTAAAAAAGCTCTAGTAAATGCTAAGTTACGATTGGCTCTGGTGATTTATGCTCAGTAGAATAAACTGTGATGGAAACATAAAATATTTTTAAGCTTACAGTTTAGTCACTCAATACAAATGAAACTCAGTCTTCTTAGAGTATTGAAAATCTCCAGGGGAAACCAGATTGTGTGCTCTGTATGCTTGCCACACATACCGAAGTGAAGCACTGGAAATGCTCTAATATCTTCACTGGAAGATGCTGGGCGATGTCCGCATTTGCAAACCATCCCCACCATTGATTGCATTAAGGGACTTTCCATCCATCTGTTGAAGGGGAATGTCAGAGACAAGGCTTCCAAAGCCAGTTCAACTCGTTTGTCTGTGCTGATATAGGCCGGTTCCTAATTAGAAAGTAAAGAATTAAACCAAAGCTTATTCTGAATCTGTCACTTCCTGTGATATGTTTGGTGAGAAAGTACACAGGAAGTGCTAAATTGGCTTGGTTGACTCCTGTAGGCAGTGAGAAAATCAGTGTTTACCACCAAATGGAAAAGCACAAAGTTGGTAGAGAAATGCTATTTTCATGCTTCTAAAAAGGTATTACAAATAACACAAAGTTGCAAACCTATGATTAAAAAGTATTTCTAAAAGGTTTTGATTAGGTTGCTTTCAAAAATAGACATTTTAGACTAAAATAAATTCCTTAAAATTCTGCTTTTAGCTATGCTGTTCTGTCTCTAATCCATACCTATAAATGCCCCGCTTAGATTTCAAGAGTAAAATAATGTCTTAAAGGCATCCAGGTACAGTATTTGAGTGCTCCCACATAGTAGATAGGGAATCCAAAGCCTCAAAGTTAGAGCAATTTAGCAAGTGTCCCATTGCTAACTAGGGGCATGTTACTCATCAGGGAAATGCTGCGGATAGATTGAATTTCTTAGTGTCAGACTCGGGGAGGACATGGACCTTGTGGGGAGTGAGCCAGATGTACTGTTGGTACAGTTTTGACCAGAAGCAGAATTAGACTTGTGGGTCCAAGCTGAGTGTACCCCAACACTGTCTGCATCTGTGGCAAGTTCTTTCTTCTTTGGGTTATCAGTGGCCTCAACTGAAAAATGAGGTAATTTGCAGTTCTAACATGAATCTGGGAAAAGAAAAGACTGAAAAAGGTGATACCATCTAGGGAAAAAGAACTAATGGAAATAAAGATAAATTATTCTGAGCAAGGGTAATTCATAATATCTTAGCAGGGTTGTCTGAGGTCAGTTAAACTTTAGTAACCCAGTTTTCAGAAGAATGTCAACACTCAGGGAGTCGTCCAGGAGAAAGAATGAGCAAAATTCATGACCAGGCAGTTCAAAAAGAACACCTACTCGTGACCAATAAACACATGGAAAGTGTTCCACTTCAGTGATATTAAAAATACAAAGTAAATGCAATAGTCAGGACCCTTCACTAAATTAGTAAAGATTAAAAACGATACTAGTATTTGGAATTGGCCAAGGCACAGAGAAACAGATTTTCAGACATTACTAATGAGAATGCAGACTGGTAAGAATGGAATAGAGAGCTATTGGATATGTGTTACATTTTTAAAACGAGGATGCCTATGATGCAGTAATTCCAACTCCAGGAATTTACTTTATAGGAATCACACATACTTCTCCAGTTAATGTAGTGAATTAAAGATGGGTACAAGTTCATTTCTGCTTTCTTACCAAGAGGTAATTTATTTCCCTACCATTTAATGTGGACTGGTGTCATCACTGGCTCAGAATGTAGAAGAGAACAGGGCTCAGGACACGGGCCCTGAGAGGACTGGCAGTTCCTTTTTGCTTTCTTTGAAGGCAGCTGCCCTTTAAGTCCAGTTGACCAGAGACGTCCATGCTATGCTGCTTGTTCCCCACACAGAAAAGGATCACATGAAGGAACACCAAGATTCCATACCAGTGAGGGAGGCCTTTGGCCTTTTGGTCCACGTGGACTGAAATGCAGATGAATGCTTCCAGATGAGGCCATGTGTAGAAGAACTGTTGAGTCAAGGCCTGTCTGAATCCCTGAGCCCCAGATCATGAGAAATAATCATGTTTTAAGCCACTGAGCATTTTTTTTGTGTGTGTGGGTGTCACTACACAGCAAATAATAACTGAAAGCAAGAGGCAGATCACCCCCGCAGGCAGGGAGCCACAGGAGCCCAGGTATTCACTGAGTGTAGAGGCTAGTGGGACTGGTTGGGGGAGAGGGAGGTTATGAACACCAGTCATGATGCGGACCAGCTACAGAAGTGATGATAGTAGTGGTTATGAGTAGTTAGATGAATACATCTTACTTGTTTAAACAATAGATTTTCTTAACTTTCCCTCTCCCATCTCCACACTCTACTAATATATAAAATGTATGAATTATGGTAAGGCATATATCTCAGAATTTAGGTTAAAGGATAGTGAAGGGGAGTGAAATGCAGAGGAAAAAAACCAAACATCACCCCCAAAACATGTTATCTGTGGCTTAATGCTGAAATATAAAGAGATTTCAAGCCAGAGGAAAGCAGACAAAAGACTTTCATAGGACCATTTATAAGGCTGACAGTCAAAATGAGAGGACACTAAAAAAGAAACAATCTGGTTAAGTGCAAAAAATACTGCAATTCTATAATGACATTACTTTTAGAGGAAAACTAATCCAACAGTAGGATACCATTAAATTAGCAATGAATTAGCCATAATTAAGTGTGTAGATCATTGGTAGGGCACTTGCCTAACACGAAGGAGGCTATGGGTTCCACCCAAGGACTGCAAAAAAAAAAAAAAAATCTGTAAGATCAAAAAGCAAGACCCAACTATAGGATATCAAGGGGAAAGATGCTTTAAACATGTATAAATAGATAAAAGAGGAATAAACAAAGATATAGTGGATTTATTTGTATCAGACCAAGTGGATATCAGGACATGAAATAGTGCCAGGGGCAAAGAATGAAATATGCTAAAGAGGACAGGTATCCCAGAAGACATGTCATTTGTTAAGTTTCCTCAAAGCCTCATGTGCTCGTAGGTGTGGCTTTTGGAAGGTGATGGGATGTGTATGTGACACTGGATTATGGGTGTGCGATATTGGATTAGTTTACTTAGTATAGTTCTGGGTGTGGATAATAGACTTACTGAAGAGGAAAGACCCACTGTGGGTGTGGGTGGCACTAAGCAGTAGGGCTGCGGCCTGGATGGAACAGAAAGGGAAAGAAGGAGGAAGTCTCATTGTTTCTTCTCTGCAGTGGCGCTCTGCTGTGCTGCCCTGAATGGGGTGAACTATCTGTGGACTGAAACCTCTACACACTGTGAGCTAAAACAAACCTTTTCTCCTTTAACTTATGGGTACTGGGTATTTTGTCTCAGCAACAAGAAAGTAAGTAGAACACCATTTCTAAATGTGAATGCACCTGAGGAGAGGGGCCTTCAAATTATGCTAAGCAAAAAGTAATAAAACTTACAGGAAAAAGACAAACCCACAGTTTTAGTTGAAGACTTTAATCTCTCCCCTCAGGAAGTAATTGATAAAAGTTGAAAATCAGCAGGTATACAGAAAAACTGGACAGTACTATCAACCAGCTTGATCTAATTGACATTTATGGAATACTACATCCAATAATAGCAGAATACACGTTTTCAAGTGCCCATGCACGTACCCTGAACCATAAAGAAACTTAAAAGAGTAATAATCACTGAAGTATGTTCTGTATTATACAAATAAAGTAAAATTTAATAAAAGGAAGATATTTTGAATATTTTTAGGCATTTGGAAATAAATCAATATATAAGCCGTGGGTCATACAGAAAATCAGAATGGAAATTAGAAAATATTCTGAATTGAATGAAGATGAAAAGCACATCAATGTCAGTGGGGTATAGCTAAAGCAGGGCTTAGAGAGAAATTGATAGTATTTAAATGCATACAGAAAAGCAAGTCTCAAAGGGGAAAAAACAGAAATTTTTCTACAGAAAAAGAGTAAGGCCAGTCATTTTTTCAGGCTAGTGTGACCCAATATAGACAACAGACAAGAGACATTATGTACAAGGAAACTCCAGGTCAATATTTTTAATGAAGACAGCTGCAAAAATACTTAAGAAAGTATTAGCAAATCAAATCCTTCAAAATATAAGGAGTCTAAAACATTGTGACCAGGTGACCTTTATCCAGTAATGGAAGGTTGTTGCAGCATTGAAAAACCAGTATAATTTACCACTAAAAGAAAAACTTGGTCTCCAAAGACACAGAAAAACCATTTGATAAAATTCAACATCCGTTCATTATAAAAACATTCAGCAAAGAAGGAATGGATGGGATCTTTCTCAGTATGACGAAGAACATCTAAGAAAATCTTCAAGCTGATTCAGGGTGAAAGCCTCAATGCCTTCTGCATTAAATTAGGAAAAAAAGCAGAGATATCTACTCTTACTGCCCCAGTTCAGGAGTATACTGGCGAGTCTAGTCACTGAAAAGACAAGAAGAACTAAAAAGGATATATACATTAGAAAGAAAGAAAAAAACTACTTGGAGATAAGAATCATTTATGTAGAAAATCCCAAAGAATTCTACCCCCAAATCCCAAAATCTATTATAGCTAAAAAGTGAATTCTCTACAGTTTGGTATGAAAGTTTAATATTTAAAAATAAATTTTACTTCTGTATATTAACAGTGAATTGGAAATTTAAAAGTTAAAAAAGTTATAGCATTAACCATGCATGAATCTTAACAAAATATACACTAGGTTTATGCTCTAAAAACTATAAAATAGTGATGGAAACATTAGAAAAGACCTAAAGAAATGGAGATGGAGACCTATTTGAATTCATTAATTAGAACAATTAGTGTAGTTCAGGGGTCAGTTCTCTCCAGATTGGGTGACATAAAGCAGTTCTAATCAAAGTCCCAGAAAGTATTTTTAGCAAGACAGAAGAGTGGAAGGAATCGTCTCTCTTGTTCATGACTTTGTATAAAGTCAGTCTGCAGACAGAGAGCAACTGGCATAAGGCAGAACATATGGGTCAGTGGGAAAAAAACAATACAAAGTAGATCCATATGTTCACAGATAATGATTTGAGACAAGTGTACCAAGGTAATTCAATAAAGTACAGTCTTAGTGAATGGTGTTGAAGCAAATTATTTAAAGTAAAAAAGGAAGAACTTCAGTGATTACCTTACACCAATATATAGAAAAAACCTCAAAAAGACTCCAAGATATAAAAGTTGAAGTTAAAATTTAAAAAAAATGAAACATGGGCCAGGTGTGGTGGTACAGGTTTATAATCTCAGCACTCAAGAGGTGCAGGCACGAGGATTATTTGAGGCCAGCTTGGGCTACACTGTGAGACTCTCAAAGAGAGGGAGGGTAGAGTGAGAGAGGGGAAGAGAGAAGAGCTTGGTTAAAGATTTCTTAGACACAAAAAGTGTGCACCATAAAAGAAAAAAAATCAGTTGGACAAAATTTAAAACTTGAGGTTTTCCAAAGACATTTTTAGCACAGATAGGAAACAGACACAAAGAATTGAAAAACCCACTTTTTAATTTTTAGTATGCATACAGAATACATGTTTGCAGTACATAATGATTACATCCATTGTGTGAACTGGTACATGTACATAACACATCTTACTCCTTTTACTTTTCCTTTCCTCTCCAGCCCCGCCCCCTTTGGCCAGCATCAGATTCATTTATAATTCCTTGTAAAGTGAATTATTATACGTACAGGCCAAAAACATATAAGACAATTATGCTAAATCAAGGTACACTTTTAGATACATTGTCTACACTGGATTACAGCAACCTCCCCCCCTATTTCCTATTGTATTTATATATTGAGTTTCTCATATAAGAAGCCATGTGATATTTAAGCTTGTGTGTCTGACTACACTGAACAATATGGTCTTAAGGTGCATCCATTTCCTACAAATGACTCGTTTATTGTTTCCATTACAGTAGTACTCCACTGTGTATAAATACCATATTTTCTTTATCCATTCATCTGTTAGTGGACATTTAGGCTGCTTTCAGGATTTAGCTATTATGAATTGTGCAGTTATAAACATGAGTATGCATACATCACTGTGGCATTGTTATAGCTTGTGTTTAGATGTCCCCTCAAAGTCTTACATGGTCATAGATGAGGATTTTCAGAGGTGGGTGGATCTAAGTTTGTGATGCTGGGATTAAGAGTGTGTGATTACTAAATTAGTCCATCAGTTGGCATGGTATAGTTGTGGGTGTGGAAATGGGAAGTGGGAAGGCCCACTGTGGGTAAGAGTGCTACCTGCCCTAAGGATGTACAAGGGACAGAAGGGCTGCTATTGTAGCTTGCTGCCATCTCCCTGCCTTGCTTTGCCATCGACTGTTTCTTCTCTGCGGTGCTCCTCTCTGATGCCCCTCTGCCATGCCACCTTGCCTTGGAGCCAGCCAACTATGGACTCAAACCTCTATAAACTGTGAGCCAGATAAACCTTTCCTCCTTTAGCTTTGGGTGTTGGGTATTTTGTCTCAATAATGGGAAGAGTAACTAAGACAGGCATTAGGTTTTTGTCTCTTATCTGGGTCAAATGCAATTTTAGCTTTTTGAGGAATCCCATAATGATTTCTATGAAGTGTTTTTCCCTTTTTCTCTGAATGTTCACCAGTATTTGTTATTGATGATAGCCACTTTCTGGAGATGGATTCTCAGCGTTGTTTTAATTTGCATTTCTCAAATGGCCAGCAATGTTGAACATTTTTTCATTTCAGATGCCTGTTTTCTGATTGGGCTGTTAAAATGGGGAGGGTCTACTTTTCTTGAATTCGTTATATAGTCTGGGTATTACCCCCCCCCCCAGGTTCTCACTATCACGCTGGCCTTGAACTCTGTGTAGCCTAGGCTGGCCTTGAACTTGTGGTGATCCTCTTACATCAGTCTCCTGATTGCTGGGATTGCAGGTATGGGCCACCACACCTGACCAGTATTAGTCCCTTGCCTGAGTAGCTGGCAAAATATTTTTTTCCCATTGTGTGGGTTGTCTCTACTCTGTTGGTTTCCTTTGCTGTCCAGAAGCTTCTGAATTTGATGTGATCCCATTTGTTGATTCTTGCTATTATTTCTTGTACAACTGGGGTTCTGTTCAGAGTCTGCCTCCACCAAATCAAGAGTTTTACCTATTTTGTCTTCCAGCAGATTGTTTCTGTTCTAATATTTAGATCTTTGATCCACTTTGAGTTTAGTGCCTGTGAGAGATACAGGTCTAGGTTCCATCTTTGACAAATGGGTAGCCAGTTTCCCCGGCACCATTTGTTAAAGAGGCTGTCTTTCCTCTGGTGAACGTACTTAGCTCCATTGTCAAATGCTTTCACAGGTGGGTGCGTTCAAACTGAGCAGTCACGTTTTGCTGAACTGCAGCTGTCTGCTTTCTGAGACTCATTTAGCTTTCATAATAAAGATACCATTTAATGTGATAACTGGCTATGACAGTTTATAAAAATGATTTACGGAATGAATATAATCTTCATTTCAACTGAACAAAAAAAAAAATCAAGATCCAGTGGAAGGAAAACCACACAGCTCAATTTATTTTTAACTACTTACTGCCCCTCCTCTCAAACCTGCCCCTCTTTCAATTTTCAGTATATGTGATCCTGGGAAAGCTGAGTGGCACAATTTAGAGTTAATAACTTTTTACTATCATAAGCTGAGAAAGGGGCTTAGGAAAAACAGGAGGAAATAGCCTGTCCATATGAAAATAATAATCACATAATATTTACTGTCTGGGATTGAAGTGTTTCAGATATGCAAAGTAATAAAATATTAGGAAAAGCAAAACTTCCTAATGTTAAAAATATCATAAATTTTCTCCAAACTAGGACATATGAAAAAAGTACCAGAGATACTTTATAGCAAAGGAAAAAAATACCTTTCAATCTAAGTTAAACCCTGGAGCCTTCAGAGGGTACAGGGAGCCCTGAGGAGACAGAAGCAGCCACCAGCAGAGTACAGAAAGCAGTGCTGCCTTTTCTTAAGCTTAAGAATCACCTCTGAACAGAAACTCACTTGGCTTTTATTATATGCTAAAAAGGTAATGTCAAAAACCTAGGATTTCAGTATCACATTTAAGTGAATATAAGTCACAATGGCACATAAATATATTTAAAATAGAGTGGTTCCTGTATGGGCAAAACATATTTTCTTTCGTTCACAGAAGTGGCCTCATGAGTCCACTTCTAGAATTCCAGAGTTGACTTCCATCCTGGGTCCACTGTTTGGGTGGATATTTCATATTGATTATCTGACTTTAATAGGTGCTAAAAATATTGTTTTTGAATGAACAGATATAAAGAAAACACATTTTCATTGCAGCTGTTCTTTAATGATAAGTTGCTGCATTCAGTTTACAGAAATCTCATTTTCATGTTTAACTAGATTTTTATATTTTGCTTTAAGTTCATTGGATATGTTATTCCACTATACTTAGGGAAATCTCATCCTAAAAGGCTCCTTTTTATTAAGTAGTATATTTTTGAAGATGCATGAGCTGCACAAATAGTCTTACCAGTTTACACTTCATTCGAGTTTGTATGGATTCAGATGGTGCACAGTGGCTCCTCACTTCATTAGGTGTGAGTGTGATTATGGCTGTCTCTGTGAGGGCTTCAGTCCCTGTAAACATGGTAGGTGTCCTGCTGTTCTTCTTACACAGGCCTTGCAGCAACTTCATGTATGGGGCCCTTTGAATGGGTTTCTTTGAAACTCTGTATTTGCCTTTAAGGAAAAAGCCATTATCTTCTATAGTTCTTCAGATTTGTGGCAAGTTAGTGAAATGCACATTGATGAAAGATTTTAAAAAAACTTAAAAAGGTTTGTGAGCTCATGGTTTAAATGGGTAATTTCTATAAACCAAACAACAAATGTTTACTGAACATATAATAGTAAGTACATGTGGGGATTACAAAGAGGTGCTCATTCAGAACCTGCCTTCAAGAAATTCTTAACTCTGGAGCAGGCTAAAGGCAATGAAGAGGTGACTGGGGCCCCTGCAGGAGGCTCAGTGGAGCTTAGAGGGCATCCTGTGCAGGAACCAGGCAGGAAAACTGCATGGGAAAGTGCAGGGAAGACCATCTCGAGAAGCTAGGGAAGAGAAGGTGCAGACTGCGGTGTGGTAATACATGACATCCTACTCACTGTAGTGGAGCCCCACTTGGGGTCCTCATTTGTCACCATAGGCCACAGGCTCCACTTTGGTCTCTCATCTCAAGGATCACTGGCAAATTGGCCTCCGAGGCATCGACAGTGGTGGTTTCTTGTCTGCTTCCCTGGTTCTGCTGATTTACTGGACTTTGAACCTCGACTTCTTTTTAGGGTATGGATGCAAGCTATAAAACTGCTTGACTGGCTTATAGTTAGCTCCCAACTCCGTGACACAGTACCCAACACTTGGGTCTTTTGCATTTAGCCCCTCCACCTTAGTGTCTTCCTGCAGGATTAGGAAAATGGAAAGTTGACACCAGTGCTGATCTTGTTTATGCTGCTGTGCTAAGCAGGAAACTGAAGCCATCTGGCCCGCTTGTCTCCTTCCAGGTAGAACCTATGGAGTGTGGCAAGCCAGTCCTCTGGCAGTAGCTGCTGCTTGGAACTACCTGATGAATGGCACACATAGGTCAGCGAGGCGAGGCAGGAGGTGGCCAGTGCCCTGGCAAGCAGTGTACCCTTTCTGAAGTGAGAAGTAGCAGGAAATCAAAACCATCAGAAAGAAAGCTGTGGTGCTGTAGGCGGTTTGGCATTTTAAAGGACATAAATCAGAAATGATTTGTCCTAGCTGGGTGGTTGCACACACCTGTATTTCTAGTGGGTCAGGAGGATTGCAAGTTTGAGGTTAGTGTGAGCAACTTAGCTTAGCAAGATCCTGTTTCAAAAAATAAAGAAGGGCAGGGGCTATTGCTCAGTGTGAAGGCCCTAGGTTCGGTTCTCAGCATTGCAAAAAAAAAAAAAAAAAGACTTGTCCCAAAGAACAAAGGGCTGATTTAAAGAACTACTGACTAGAATGAGAGATTATCATTTGTAATTTAAATTGTGCTTGGCAACTTTCTTTCCATCTATTGATCTTAATACATCACTCCCCACCTCCCCCAACCCCCAGGGCTAGGAGAAACTACTGTAACCTAATTAAGAGCAAACACTTAAGCACTGCCAGATGTACTTTCGTATCTGCCACTGCAAACACATGTAAATGGGATGGGGGTGATCTTTAAACGTGGATAAGTAACATAAAAACATAGATGGTAGCCTGTGTCATTAGTCTTCTACAGGAATCTGGTCTTCAGAAAAGAGAGGCTTGTATACATGGGACTTTGAGGAAGCCTTCCTCACAGTTGTGTAGTGGCTTTTAGTATGCTCTTTGCTCATACACATTTACCTTAATGTTTAAGACATTAAAGAGGAATTGGCAGTGTTTCTGTATAATTCTGTTTTGTATGACACATCGAATAGTATTAGAGAAGGAATAGTAAGGTAAAATAAAATGTTCTTGTAATCGAGTTTTTTGGTACTGAGAAGTGCTCCTAGATTCAGCATTAGGAAGCAATTCTCTTTAATAAGTTACTAGAAATCTTGAGTGCAGTCCATGCTGTGCAACTGGGATCAGAGTGCTAGGTGCAGGCGCCGGCTCCACTGTGGGCAGCTCTGCAGAGAATGGTTAATCCGCCATTGCTCGGTTTCCTTTTTGCCTGCAAGCAGCAGGAGGATAACAGTGTGCATCTCACACAGGAGCTGTGAGCATTCAGAGAGATGAACCACACAAAGTGTGGGGCACACAGTGGCTGTGCTGTAATTATTATGTCAAAGTTAATACATCATTCTTTTTGGTAGCAGCAAGTGTTACCTTGGTACTGTATAAGGAAAGCTACGCTTTGGTCATCTTCATTCTCGGTTTTTCCTACATTTTTTTCTGTTTTTACTTTCCTTTGGGAAAAAAATGAGAACAGTGGTGGTGATGACCAGAAAAGGGGACCAAGAATATAATGCTCTGTACAGATTTACAGTGGTTTCTAACATCTAGTTATGTGGGTTTCTTGTGCCTTTGTCAGAACTGATTGTTTTAAAATATGTTTTCAGTTGCCAAAATTTCCATGATTTATGATAGCTTGAATATTTGGTATTTGGTTCCAGAAAACAAGTAAGTCTTTTCAAGTGCCACAGCATCACTTGTACTACTCAGAATATTTGAAACCTACTTTAGAGATACAGCTTTTTAATATTTCAGTTTTCAAAGGCATCTGGTCTTTATTTAACCATCACATTTACATCCAGTTCCTGCAGGCATGGTTTTGTTGTTCAAGCTTGGCTTGATGCCCTCTGAGGAAAGCCTCTGCTTTAATAAACATAAAGTAACTCCACTAAAACTGCTGGAGTCCCCTGATCCTCCGTAGTGCCACCACTGTACAACAGCACAAAAAAATTTCAGCTTGAGTTTTAAAGATATAGAAAATACAATCAGTGGCGGGGGGCATTGTTATGACATATTTGACTTATTGCCCTTAGATTATTTCGCAGAACTGTTTATATACTGTGCAATGTTCAGCTAGTACATACAGGAAGCTGGAAGTATTTTGTGAGATGTACACATGGTTGGTGGTAGAATTTAAGTGCAACCTGGGAAGGTTTTATCTAAATTTCAGTAGGGCAGATGAGAGAATATATTCTCTATAGTGTGTCTTTCTTTCTTTCTTTTCTTTTTTTTTTTTTTAAACACAAGGGATTATATGAACTGGAAAGCAATACCAGGTTTGGAAATTACAGTTTAAAATTTCATAAATTAAACCATCATTTCTAGACAACTAAACTTGTTTTCTTTCAGACCAAGAATCATCAGTTGTATCTATTTGTCTTCTGTGTGGTAAAAGCATTAAATGTAGGTTATTTCATTAAAAAGAAAAATAATAAATGAAGATTTCTCCCCAGATACAGGTATTATAGACCATTTTAAAAATATTTCATTTTGGATAGTTTTCAGATTAAAAAAAACAAAACTCTTGCTACTAAAATTGGAACATCATTTTTTAATCTCAACTGTTACAATATATGAAGGCAACAAAATTAATGACATAACCTCTAAATGGCACATTTCATAATTAACACTTCCAAATTTAGGTGAAGGCAGAAATATTTTTATTTCCTTCACCCCTAGTCTAAGTAGCAATGTATGTTTCTCCAAGGAGAAGTTATTTGTTGGCTCATTTTCACATTTGATCTCTAAATCGTGAGGGATAAAACACAGAAATCAGTTTTGTGTATTCATACCTGATTTAGAGTCAAGCCTGATGTGCAGAAGAACACAGTTCATTTAATTAATACAGTCTCTCAGAAGATGACTTCACTATGTATCATTTTTGCTTTACCATGTCTGCATAATTAGTCATTTTTTATTAATTAGTGTGATAAAAATGCTATAAAACTCCAGCATGCCTTGGTAATATTCTTATACAAATCTAGTATGGTGGAGTGTAAGAGACTGAAATTGAGAAGCCATGGATTCTTGAGAATTTGGGGGATTTGAGGAGAGTTGACTTTCCTCTTTAGGCCCTGTATTTTTTCATCTATGAAATGAGTGACTGTTTCCAATGCTAAGATCATCTTCTATTTTAACTATGATTCTACATGATATTTTAGTCTTGAGAATTTATTGAAGTCACATTTTCTGAAACTTTCTTTCTGTAAATTTTATTTTTACACTCATTGCTTAGTGAAATTTTAGTTCACTTCAGATTTAGTCTTGTGGAAAGGGAAGAGAAAGAACTTAAGTGTGGAAAAGAAAGAAAAATAGTATCGAGCAATTATGGGGACAGCTAGGCTGGTTCAGGACAGACATAAATGACCTTTTTAAATTCTAAATTCAGCTTTCTGGCTTATGATGAAAAGTGAAAGGTTACTATATGAACTTACTGGGCAAAAGCAGGTTTTATAAATAATTACCTGTCAGACTGTTCAGGATAGACAAACATACACCAGACCAGCAAAAACACAGACCTGTCATATTTCTGAGAAATGTACATTGAGTCTTCCTTCTCTGGGACTATAAGGAGATCAGGTAGAATAAAATGAAGGGAAAAAACTAAACCCTATATTTTTTGCCTTGTGGATACTTTAAAAAATATAATGTGGGAGAGAAAGAATTTCAATGTGGAAAAATTACCCCTGAAAATTTTATATGTTCTATAAGCATGGCAGATCAAAACCAAATACAGTGTATGCTGTTGTTTTAAAAGTTGGGACGTTTACTGCAGGCTTACAATTTTCATGATTAGGGGTGCCAAGGAAAATAAGAATGATGATAAAAAGTTTAATCATCCACTTCAGCAAGCGCAGATAGAACATCAAAATTCTTTGGATATTTTTGATATTATATATGTGTTTTTGTTTCTGACATGTAGATTTTTTTCCCCACAAGGTTCAACAAAACAGTTTAACAGATGCAAGTGAATAACGTAGCACAATCCTATTGATGCTCAATGATTTGGTCACAAAGAAACCTTCATGCTTCTCATTTCTGCTTTTATGAATTCCTTATAAAGGCTTTCTTTGAGTACAAAAACCATGATTGTGGAAAGGGAAGAGAAAGAACTTAAGTGTGGAAAAGAAAGAAAAATAGTATTGAGCAATTATATAAATTATATAAAACTTCGAGAATTAATTAACTTCCTTCTTTCCAATTCATGTTTAATTAGGAATTGTACAACTATACCTGCTATATTTTGGTTTGTTCTCAGGAGTTACAATTCCTCATTTGCTATGGAGAATATAGATGTTGGAGAGAGAGCAGCTGCTCTCATCAAGTGCTTCCCTTCACTGGCTGGTGAAGGGAAAGGGCAAGTCCCTCTTCCCCCTTTTCATTATTCTCACTGCTGCTAAAAGGCATGGAGTGAGTGGGAAGGTAGGTATGGGTAGAGCATGCAGGAAGGAGTCTTATATGAGGAGAAACACAAAGGAGTCTTATACGAGGAGAAAAACATGATTGGCAGGAAGTTGGGAAAAAGGCAAGTGGGGTGATGGGAAGAAGGGCGGGGACTGGTGGCCCATGAAGTTAAGTTAGATCTTTGATTAGTAAAAGTTTATAAAATGAATTATGTCTACATTTATTTTAGGGACAACTATTCAACACATGTTGGGATGTAAAGGTGGTGGTATAGTGTAGTCAGAGAAGATTGTCCTTTTTAATTTTGTCTTCTTTGACCCCAACCTGAATTATAAAATATATCAAATAAAATTCGAGACTAAACACCGAGGGGGGGGTACTTAAGATATGTGAGCTGAGGGAAACAAATCCATGCCAAGTTAAGATCCGCATTCTTGTCCACCTACGCACTGTCCCAAACATCCTGCCATTAATTAGCTAAATAGTCCATCTAGTAAATAAGACTAAATGCTGAGGGGGCTGGAAAAGAGCAGGAGTCACATCAAACCAGTCCACTCCCTAGGATGTGAAGAAGGTGAACTTTTATCTTGTACAGGAGGGGGAAAAGAAATCACCTCAGTGTAACACTGCCTTTCCTGTTGTTGCAGACACAGTTGCATTAGCAGGCTAGAAAAGTCATCCCATTCCTGCGGTAGGCACTCTGTCAAAGAAAAAGAAATCTGCAGTGAATTATCACATCAAGTCAAACAAGGAAAGGAGGCAAAAAGCAAACTGAGCTCTCTTTCTCATTTGTAGACTCCTGGCTACAATCTAATAGGGTGCTTAATATGAATAGTTCTGGTGGGAAAGTTATAGCAACCATTCTATTAAAAGTCAGTGTGGTTGACAAGTGGTTAGTGATTTTATTTTTGGGATGTGGGAGATAGGCAAAATAAGACATCCAATTTTGTTAATTGATTGGTTAAGCCAAAGAGACATTGTGTTGAATCTGTTGTCTTTTATAAACATGTGTTCTGTGTTCAGCATGCTCCAGAATCACTTCTAAGTATCTAATAGTCTATAAATTACTGACTCATAGATTTTCCAGTCCTAATTTATAGTCTCAACAGACAGAGCCCTTTCCTCTCTAAAATATGATTTCAAAGGAATTCTGCACATTATGGACAGTAAGGAAAATTAAGCTGACTCATAATTTGATATACATACATGTGCATGTTGGCATACATATGGCCATGTATGTGGGATAAACTTTCTCAAAATTGATACTAATTGTAAAAATACAATATATCACAGTTAATAACATAGAAACTGCATGCTATTGCTTGTGAGAGAGATTTGACATTTCGGAATTAGACCTGGGCAACACAGGGTTTATTACTTACCCTGAATCTTATTTTGCTCTAAAATAGAGCAGAACTAAAATCCAGTATTTAGGATAAAATTCCCCTTTCAGAGGCATACTTTGCATTATTTCAACTCATTACAGTCCATTCAGAGTTTTGAGAATCCTCAATGAATTTTGCTATAATCCATCTTCAGGAAAATGGAGAAAGTTATAAAATCTCATTAACCTCCTGTTCTGCCCCCGTAATTCTGAGCTGTTCTGGAGTTTTTGCACTTTCAACTCAACAAATTTATTGTCAGTGGCTATTTTTATTTAATAAAGAGTATTCAGTGACAGACAGCTGAATAAAGGTAGCATGCACAACTCTGCCATAGAGAAGAACCAGGGTAACAAAGGAAAAATGATTTGGAGAAGAGTTACAAGGGAAGAATTCTGGAAGTGAGCAGCAACTATCGGACACCCTATGCAGCAGGGCAAGTAAGAAAGGAAAGCTAGAGAAAAGGACAAAGCAAATTGTGGCTTCAGCCCTGGCAGGGGATATATATCCCCTACGGGGAAAAAGCAGGCAGCACAGTACCAGCAGTCTTAACCACATGAGACGACATGGTTCTCACAAGGCTTAAATCCAGTTGGGGTGTAGAAGAACTTTTGTGTTCAAACTGTTTCAAAACCCAAATATGTCAATAGTCTGCAGTTTTTCTTCTGCTTCTGTATAAACAGGTTTGTACCAGAGGAACAAGCTGTACCTGGCCTGTTTTTGTTTCCAGTTTGTTCCCATATTTGTAAAGTTGGACTCACCCAAAAAACCCCTGCCTGATAAGTGGTATAAAAGTAACTTCCTACACTAGCTTGGGGGCTCAGACAGGAGTAAGCAGCTCCTCTGAGCCTGCTTGCATAATAAAGCTTGGTTCCCTCCACTTCTCCGAGTGCTGCTTGGTTTCTTTGCCTCCAGTAAACCTAAAATTGCTGTAATATTTTTTCCCTGACTGGGAAACCAACTGAGCTGGCCCCTTGAGCCACCTTCTCAGAGTTGTGGGGAGCACCTGCCTGGTCCCCTCCTCAGAGAACAAGGTAATGTACCTCTTGCACAATTGGTGAGACCTTCCAGGGAGGACAGGCCTGGCAGGTGCTCAGACTCTCTGACTAGACTTGGTGGAGAAATGGACTGGTTCCCTGTTGGGACTTCTAGACAAGGTAAGGCCCCCAGGTGCCCATCCCCACAAATAGGAGAGGAGACTGATCCCCTCTCAAGGTCTCATACTAGAGACTCCAGTCAGGGACTTCAATAAGTGGGGATGAATGTTATGACTTCTGAGTGATTGTGTAAGTGAATGTGCATATATCTGTGCTGCATGATGCAAGCTACAGAGTCTAAGTGGGCTCTACCCTATGTTTCCATGTGAGTGTCATACAGCATAATGGTGATTTGACCAGGCCTGGGTTTATATGGGTACACTGTTGCTACTGTTATTGCTGATAGTACCACTTTATCCAAAAGTGACATAACTGTTCTAAACAGCTGCTCTTCCTGGTATTCCAAGACTGAGATTGACTAAGGGTCACACAAAATACTGTAGTACAGTGCCAAAGAACCAGGAGCTGGGACAAACAGGCAGCAACTTCTCATCCCCAACAAATTGAAGAAGTAGGATCTTGCAACAGACTCAAAACCCAAAAACTAGTTACATCTGGAAGATAACCTCAGAGAAGTAGTCATTTCCTGAGGGTCCTAAATACTAGCAATAAAGCAACCAACCACAGGCAATTTGCAGGTATCACCCTACGAATTAAACAAGAAAAGAAAATGAGAAGACATTTAAACAAGATGCAACCCCAGACATCCAGTTCACCAAAGGCAAACCCGGGGGCAATGAGATGGGACAGTCCAAAAGCCAACCACCTGACCGCTCTGAAGTGGTAACAACAAAGCAATTGAATGAGGCTCTAGAAAAAAATCAAATCAGAAATAATTTCTCAGATAACTGTAGAGATGATGTTCACAATGAAAACTGTGCTTAGTGACTATACTGCAGATAACAGATAAAAACACAGAGGAGCTTAAGAAAATTATGGAAGCAATAAGTGCTCAGCATAGGAAAGAAATGGAATCCATAAGGGGGATTCAAGGAGATAACTAGGAGAACAAAAATTCCATTGAAAGAGTCTGCAGATTAAGCCAGTGTGAGGACAGGATCTCAGATATAGAAGACAGGCTTGTGGTTAGTAATTATGAAAAGAAAGATTTCTTAAAAATAGCAAAGGATTATGAGAAATCAATCCAGCAGATGCCAGATGAGGCAAAGAGGAATAACATAAGATTGATTGGAGTCAATGAAAAAGCACGAGATAGCACAAATGATACAACACTGTTCACAGATGACACGGCAGAAAACTTCCCTGGTAAGGAAAAAGAATTTGACATACAGATAAGTGAGGCATATAAAACACCAATTAGCCACAATTAAAAAAAAAAAAACTACAGCCAGGCCTATCATAGTCAAGATTCCACAAATTCAACACAAGAATAGAATCTTAAAAGCTGTTAGAGAAAAAAAACAAATCACCTCTAAGGGAAAGCCCATCAGAATCACAGCTGACTCCTCAGCACAAACCCTCAAGTCAAGAACAGCTTGGAGGGAAGTATTTCAAATTCTAAAGGGGGAAAAAAAAAAACCTTCAACCCAGATTGATGTATCTTGCAAAACTATCTTTCAAAACTGATGGTTAAATAGGATACTTCTATGACAAGGAACATCTGAGGAAATTTATGACCACCAAACTAGCATTCCAGAATGTTTCAAAGGACATGTTAAAAAGAGATAACAAGGACTACAACTCCATGAACCCTAACAGAAGGAATCCACCAGGCAAGACAAACAGGGAGGGAAAAAGCAGGATGGGGGGAGTCAACAGGAAAATCACATGACAAGGATAAGTCAGTATATATCAGTTATAACCATCAATGTTAATGGTCTCAATTCACCAATTAAACAGACTGGCAGAATGGATCAAGAAGCAAAATTACCAGATATAAGCATGCAAAACTGGTCAAAAAATTAAGAATTAACTGTTCCTTTTAATAAACCAGTAGAAATTAGTATTTTCCTTTCCTTCCTTTCTTCCTTTTCATCCTCCTTTCCCTTACTCCAGTTGTTCTTTCAAGCATTTTCTTTCCCTTTCACAAAAAAGCAAGATCCAAAAATATGCTGCATAGAAGAAACACATTTAATTAAAAAAGAACTTCATAGACTGAAAGTCAAAGGATGGAAAACAATACTCCATGTCATAGGAATCCAGAAAAAAGCAGGGGTAGCTATTCTATTTGTAGACAAAGTGAATTTCAAGCAAAGACAGATTAAGAGACAAAGGTCACTACATTCTTGAAAAGGGAATAATCCAAAAGGAGATATAACAGCCATAAATATATATGTACCCAACTATATACAACATATTAATGGGTATGAAAAATCAAATAAGCACTAATACAATTGTATTGGAGATCTCAATATCCCACTGTCACAAAAAGACAGATCAACTAGACAAAAAAATCAACAATGAAGTACTAGAACTGAACCAAACTTTAGAACATATGAACTTAGTAGATGTCTACAGAGTGTTCCACCCCACATCAGAATACACATTCTTCTCAGCTGCATGCAGGATGTTCTTCAGAATACACCACATACAAGCTCATAGAACATGCTTAAGTAAATGCAAAGGAAGTGAAATTATCCCATGCATATTATCAGACCATAGTGCAATAAAATTGGAAATGTCAAAAGAAACCACAAGAACTTCATAAACACACGGAAATTAAATAACACCCTCCTGAACAACCAGTGGGTCACAGATAAAATTAAGAAATTAGTTTCTACAATTAAATGATAACGACAATACAACATACCGGAACTTATGGGACACAATGAAAGCAGTCCTATGAGAGAAATTTATAGCCATTAATAGCAGTGTCAGGAAAGCAGAGCAAGCACAAATGAAGAACTTAACGAAGACCCTCAAATTTCTAGAAGAAGAAGAACTGGCCAAGCCAAAAGCTTGTACAAGGGAGGAAATTGTAAAGCTCAGAGCAGAAATTAACACATTGGAGACTAAGAAAACAATACAAAGAATCAATGAATTGAAGAGTTGGTTCTTTGAAAGATTAAATAAAACTGACAAACCCTTATCCAACTTTATCAAAAAAAAAAAGGAAAGAAAAGACTTAAATCCTTGTCTGTTGAGACTCTATACACAAAGTGGGGAAGCTTAGACTATGGGAGCCACAAAGAGCAAGTCAATTGTCTTAGATTAGATAGCCAAGAATTTCAAAAAGGGTTTTAATGGTGATTATGGCATAAAAATGAAACTGTCAAAACTCTGGATCCTCTGTGAAGTAGACTGGCCCTGCCTTGACATCAGCTGGCCACTGCAGGGAAGTCTAGATTCTTCCCCAATTTGAGCAGTTTGGCAAGTGGTGACTAGTGTTCTGGGCCACCAAGACCAATTCCCATATATACACTCTTGGCTTGAGACTGTGCAGATTGCCCCTTCATGGAATCACAACCATGGCGGGAGAGAGTCAGGTCTTTGGGGAGTCCAACAAAGACTCTGAGAAAAACCAATATATAAGGGTACCCCTGATGACCAGGTACTTCCTCCACCCTACTTCTCCCTACCACCATCTGTGCCACCACTGCTGACCCTTTTGTGGATAGTCCCCCCCTTGGACTCCCTGCCTCAAGTGACATCCCAAGATTCAGAGGCACATGAGGCTAAACTTCTGGGCTGCTGAGATGAGCCCCTCACTTGCTGACTGTGCTTCACACAACTACCAACTCTCCAGGTGCCCTATTCCCCTCCTGGGAATGGACTTGCTGACTAAACTTGGAGTCCAGATAACCTTCATACCTGAGGGACCTAGTAGCCTGACCCTCAGTACCTAGAAAAACCTAATTTTGTCAGTTACAGTCCCCAGAGAAGAATGGAAGTTACATACAAGTGATAGAAAAGAACTGAATCTTCCACTGCTGTTGGAGGGATACCCACAGGTATGGGCCAAAAAGGCCTCATCCAGACTGGCTAAAAATTGGGCCTCAACACCGGTGGAGTTCAAAACAGTAACAGCCCTACCAGGCTGAGACTATATGTCATACCTAGGGAAGCACAGATCAGAATCCTGGAACACATGGACAGACTGAAGGGGGCAAGGATCCTGATAGTGTCAATCACCCTGTAATAACCCCTGCTGCCAGTCAAGAAGCCCAATGGAAATAGTTACTGGCCAGTACAGGATTTCTGAGCAGGGTATAATGCCACTGTCACCCTATATCTGGTCATCCCAAGTCCCTACACATTGTTGAGCCTTCTTTTTCCTGGGGCAACCTGGTTCATCTGCTTGGATCTCAAAGATGCCTTTTTTTGCCTGGTCCCTCAAAGTTAGCTCTTATTCACTTTTGAATGTGAAGACCCCAATATGGAACAAAAATCTCAATCGACTTGAACTAGTTTCATCCAGGACTTTAAGAACTCCCCAACCCTGTTCAGGGAAGCTTTAGCTGCTGACCTGATGGAAGTGTGTTTTTGCTCCAGTATGTTGATGACCTCTTGCTGCCAAGTGAGAGTGAACAAAATCGTTGGGAAGGGACACAGATCCTTCTTCAGTTACTCCAGGACACAGCATACAAAGATGCCTGGAAAAGGGCACAAATATGTGGCCCCTCTGTCCATTATCTAGGGTTCATCATAACAAAAAGCCACTGGTTCCTGGGGCTAGAAAGAAAATGGGTATTTACTCTAGCTCAAGACCAACCAACAAGAAAAAGCTCTGAGAGTTCCTGGCAGCAGCCAGATTCTGTTGCATTTGGATTCGTCCATTTGGATACCAGGATTTTCTGGAGGGTCAAGTTCCTCTACGCGACATTTACAGGGCTAGAGTAAGTAGGGGGCCAAGAGGAAGAGGCCTTCAAAGGGGTCAAAAGGCTACTTGCTTGTGCTGCTGCATTAGGACTGCCAGATTTGAGCCAAGAGTTCAATCTCTTTGTCTTTAAGAAAGAGCCTGTGGCACTCCAGAGTCCTAACCCAAACGGTCAGGCCCTGGCAGAGGCCAGTGGCCTACCTATCCAAATAACTAGGCATTGTAGCAGCAGGATGGTCCTCACATCTCTGTGCCTTGGCAACCACAGCTGTCCTCATCAAAGAAGCTGACAAACTGACACTGGGATAAGCTATATGATTGAAGGTCCCATGCTTGGTCATGACCTTGAAAAACAACCAGGGATACAAATAGCTCTCCAATGCCAGGATAACCCAGTACCAGGGCCTGCTCTGTGAAAATCCTCAAGTTGCCCTGGAGACTATTCAGACTTTAAACCTGGCCACCTTTCTGCCAACTGAAGAGGGACCTCCAGATCATGACTCTGAAGAAGTCAGATGAGCTGTTCTCAAGGGGACTCAATCTCACAAATATTATAGAACCTAAGCCAGATATTACTCATTCTATTCACAGATGGCAGCAGCTCTGTCGAGAATGGGGAACGCCTGGCTGGTTATGCTGTCACTACAACAGACCAAGTTATAGAGGCTGGCCCACTCCATAGGGATGGTCGGCACAGAAAGCTGAATTATGGGGCCTCATTTGAGCTCTCTGATGCGACTAAGGAAGAACTGTAAACATCTATACTCCAGGTATGCCTTTGCAGTTAACTGTCCATGTACATGGGCTATATACAAAGAGGAAGGGTGGGTGTGGGGATAAAAAACGAAGAAATTTCCAACTTCTGGAGGCTATCTGAAAACTGAAAAGAATGGCTATCATACTCTGTTGGGCACACCACAAAGGACAGGATGACATAATGAGGGGAAATCAACTGGTAGATTGGGTGGCTAAAGAGGCTGAACCCAGAATGGGTCACCTAAACCATCAGGAGACCCCAAACTGCTGTTGACCTATGACTGGCCTAAGGAACCACCACAGTACACTCCAGAAGAAAATCAATGGCTCAAAATGGAGGAGCTCACAAAGCCCCAGGAATGTGGTGGTGCCTACCAGATCAGAGGCCTTTTATTTCTCAAGGAATGGCCTACTCATTCATTCAATACCATGGCCTCACCCACTTGGGAAAAAACCGCACTAGAGACGCTTCTAGGTCGATACTACAATGTCCCCTGGCTGTCATCTCTCTGCACCACAGTGGCTAATTGATGTCAGACCTGTGCCCAAAACAATCCCCTCCAACACCCTTGGCCTGCTCTAGGAATTTAACACACTAGAACCTTACCCTTTGAGGGCTTATAGGTAGATTTCACGCAAAGTAGATCATGCCACAGGTAAGTACCTGCTGGTCCTTGTCTGCACCTTCTTCTCAGGTGGGATAGAAGCCATACCTATGTGAATGGAAAAAGCACAAGGTTCTGCTGTGGGAGGTCATCCCTCAATATGGACTGACCCTCAGCATTGGAAGTGACAATAGACCAGCCTTTGTTGCAGGGATTACTCAGACTCTCACGGAACTTCTCATGATGGAATCTTCATATGGTTTACAGACCACAAAGTTCAGGGAAAGTAGAGAGCTTGAATCATACCCTGAAGACCACTTTCTGTCAGGAGACTCACCTGTCCTGGATTGATAAGCTGTCCCTAGCCCTGCTACATGTCTGTTGCACACCAGAACCCTCAGGCTACTCTCCTTATGAATAATGTTTGGGAGACCCCACCCCCCCATCAGAACCTTCAGAGATGTCAGACAGCTAGGGGACACCAGCCTGGCTGCTGTGACAGGCACTAGGAAGGGTATTTTTTCATACTGACAAGACTGTCCTAGAGAGATTACAATCTCCTGAGATAGTTTGGCACACCCATTTCTGCAGGGAGGTTCAGTCTGAGTCAAAGACCAGAAAAAAGAACCCCTTTAGCTTGTATGGATAGGGCCTCACACTGTGGTACTAGATACACCATTCAAAGCTGAAAGAAGTTTATCTTGAGGGCTCTTCAGCCATCTGGACTGCTCATATTGACCAACAATCTTCCCCCGTAAGACCTGACTCCAAAGGGAATTACCAGGACACAGCATGACCTGAAGGACAGTAGTCCTGCTCTAGTCACACCAGAGGCTGACTAGTCTTATGTATAGTGGAAGCCTGAGGACTCTGTTCACAGGAGACCCCAGCTGCCCTATATAAGACACTGTACTGATATCAATGCACTGTCACCCTTGGTACCTCTTCGTCCTTGGACTCGGTGACTATTCTCTTTGCCACAGGCCTTGAAGAGGCAGCTGTGAGGGAGTGGTCTGTAAGTGAAAGGTGCATCATAGCTTTGATGTTAAATTTTATGGGACACTGTCTACTGTTACAGGCAGTGCAACAACAGATACCCAGCCCCTCCTCCAACAGGGCTCCAGATTTTTTTATGGATCATAGAACCCCTGAATTACCACTGACCAATGGCCACCCTTTGTGACTGGGACCCTGTCCTAAGAAGAGTGCCTCTTGCTACACAGTCTTAACCAATTTCAGGAATGGCTCCTACTAGATACAAAAAGTTTCTTCCTTTATTGGGAAAATAAAACTCAGGATGCCACCCAGGTTAAGCACTAGGAACAGGCACATGCCCTTGACTGGGACCACACTGGTTGTAACAGTTGGGGTCTGAAAGGATAAGGCAAAGACTTTAACCTTGTCCAGATACACAGTCAGTTTTGCCTGAGTACCCCAGGTGTGTTTTGGCTCTGTGACACTTCTGCCTACATCTACCTCCCTGCTAATTGGGCCAGGACATTCTATGAAATGCCAGAACAGAAAATCAAAATGATCATAAGGAAACTCAGTGAGATGCAAAAAGTACAGGTAACAATATAAAGACATGAGAAAAACAATTTAGGATATGATAGGAACATTCACTGACGAGACAGAAATCATAAACAATCAACAATCTTGGAAATAAAAACTTCAGTGAAATAAAAAAATATAATACAATAAAAAGCTTGAAATAATACAATAAGGAATGAGAATAAACAGAGTAATTTCTTAATTTGAGAATCTTCTGAATTAAAATAATTTTTAAAAATGAAGGACTACAAGACTTATGGGGGGTACCATTAAGCAAACAAGGCGAAGAGGAAAGATCATTAAAACTAGTTTAATGTGACAGTAGCCAAAACTTCCTGTATTTTCAAGAGACATGGAAATTCAGTATAAAAAACTTTAAGGACCCTAACTAGATTCAATGGATCTTCATCAAGGCATATTACAGTCAAAATATTGAAAGTGTATAAGAGCCCTCCCCCCTCAAAGCAAGAGAAAAATATCAAGTCACATGCAAGGGGATGCCTATTAGAATTATAGCAGATGTCTTACAAGCCAGAAGAGAATGGGGTGACATATTCCAGAGAAAACAAAACCCCAAAACAACCATGCCAATCCCTATGCAGTAAAACTATTCTTCAAAAATGGGGAAATACAGCTTTGAAAACAAACTAGGGGAATTCATTACTAAGAGATAAGCCCTACAAGATATACTTAAGGAGAGTACTACACTGGAAACAAGAATAGTAACTACCATTCTAAAAACCCATGACTATGGACTTCTGCCAAACTCCTGATTTTCTGAGGCTAAGACAGGATTATCCTAATACCAAAACCAGACAAAGATAACAATGAAATTAGACCTACATATTAGAAGACAAAGATGCAGAAATTCTCAGTAAAGAACTAGCAAACTGAATTTAACACACATCAAAAGGACCATACACTGTGATCAAATGGGATTCCTTCTAGGATGGTTCAGCCTACACAAATCAATAAGCATGATGATATAACATCAACAGAATGAACGACAAAATTCATATAAGAAGTTTAAGCTCAGGTTGGGAAGGACATAATATATATCTCAGGCTGATAAAATCCACTATGAAAATATAAACATAATGTCAACATCATATTAAATGGGGAAAATCTGAAAGCTTTTTCTCTAAAATCAGGAACACAAGGATGGCCACTGTTACCACTCCTGAAACTTTAGCCAGAACAGTCATGCAAGAGAAATAAAGAAAAGGTATACATAGAGGAAAGGAAGAAGTCAGACTATCCTTATATGAAGATGACATGATCCTTTACATAGACAACCCAAAGAATTCCATGAACAGATTCCTAGAACTAAAACAAATTCAGTAAGGTATCAGGATACAAAATCAGCCCACAGAGCAAATAGCTTTCCCATACACCAACAGTGAACCTACTGAGAAAGAAATTAGGAAAACAGAGTGCTCCAGGAGCTGCTGGACCTGTGGGTTCGAGTCTGTGCTTGGCCCACACCACCACGGTTCCCAGCTGAAACGCGTGGAGAGAGCCAGGTATTTCCCATCTACTCCCTGAGGGCAGAGTAGGTGAACCAGGACCCCACTGCCATTACAGACTGAGTCTCTGCCCTCCCTGTACCTGCAGCAGAGAGGAGGTCCTCACTCAGAAGACCCAGGGACTTCTCTGGCTGGGGGCGGGGTGTGCAGACTCTCTCAGCCCTGTGTGCCTTGCGCCGAGAGAGCGAGTGCTTTGGAGGCTGCTGGACCCGCGGTTCGAGTCTGTGTTTGGCCCACACCGCCACGGTTCCCAGCTGAAATGCGCAGAGAGAGCCAGGTATTTCCCATTTACTTCCTGAGGGCAAAGTGGGGGAACCAGGACCCCACCGCCATTACAAACTGAGTCTCTGCCCTCCCTGCACCCACGGCAGAGAGAAGGTCCTCACTCAGAAGCCCTAGGGACTTCTCTGGCTGGGGGTGGGGCGTGTAGACTCTCCCAGC
>NW_004955437.1:10291114-10415136 GCF_000276665.1 Chinchilla lanigera
ATCAGTATGAAGATTCTTCAAATAACCAAAACAAAAACCAAATTTCTATTTAATGCAGCTACTCCCTCTTAGCTACCTTCCAGAGACAGACATCATATTACACCAATATGATAACATGCATACTTACGTTCATAACATCACAACTCCTTATATAGCTAAATCTTGAAAGTGGACTGTATGTTCATCAACAGATGAATGGATAAAGAAAATGAGGTACTTATCCTTTATGGCCAAATACTACTCTACTGTGCATAAATCTGAGTCATTTGTAGGAAAATGGAGGCAACTTGATAGAGATCTTTTGCATATGGGGAGGGGACCTAGAGATGGAGGGAAAGGGAAGTAAAAAGAATTGTGTTGTATACTCCCCACAATGAATGTAATCATTATGTACTGCAAACATTACTACTAAAAATTTAAAAATAAATATTCAGAGTATGTTGGGTCCATACCCTGTAGTACCTGTGGTCTTAGCAAAAACTAAGAATCTTGTTAAAATGAGTTATGGTGTAGTCTAAAACGTACCCCCAGGGGCTCATGTGTTTAGAAGTGGGACTTTAGGAAAGATGACTGGATCATGAAGGCTCCCACTTCGTAAAAAAGATTAATCAGTTGATGAGTTCATTAGTTGAATGGGCTTATTAGATGGGAGCCTAATTGCATGAGGGGGTAACAGGAGGCATGGGTTTGAAGGGTATATGCTGCCTCTGGCCCCTTCCTTTCTGGCTCTTTCCTTCTAACTCTGCTACCTGGCTGTCATGAGGTAAGTAACTGTCCTCTGCTGTGCCCTTTCACCATCATGTTTCTGCCTTAGAGTCAGCCAGTCATGGACTAAAGCCTGTGAAAACATGAGTTAAAATCTTTCCTAAGTTGTTTTTTCTTGGTGACACAACACAAAGCTGACTCAATGATCACACTACCCAAAGTTATCTATACATTCAGTCCAGTTCCCACCAAAATGCCAACAACTTTAGCAGAAATATAGAAAACACTCTTAAAATTTATATGGAATCATGAATGACTCAAAATAGCCAATGTGATCCTGGGAGGTGGGGCAACCGATTTACTGCTGTGACAAAGTATCTGAAAAGACCGAGGAATAAAGATTTATTTTGGTGCATGGTTTCAGGATGCAGTAAGACAGTACATCATGGCAGAAGAGCATGGTAGTGAGGAGCTGTTCAATTCGTGGCCGGCAGAAAACAGCAAGGGCTGAGGACCAGACACAGTCCCGAAGGTCATTCCCCCATGATGCATTTCCTTCAGCTAGTCCACTCCCCCATTTCCACAGCCTCCAGATTATGCCATCAAGTTATGATCTCAACCACTGATGAGTTTAGAGCTCTCATGATCCCCCATGATCCAATATTTTACTGAAAGCCTATCAGCTGGAAAACAAGCCTTTAACATGTATGTCTTTTTGAGACATATTTTAGATACAATCACACAATAAAAAACTGGAGGCATCACAATACCTGATAAAATCTGAAGCTATGATAATCAGTAGGATGGTACTGACATAGATATACAGCATGTTTATATAGTCAGCTGATTTTTACAATGGCACCAAGAACATACAATAGAGAAAAGGTACTGTCTTTAGTACATGGTATTGGCTAAACTGGATATAAAGATGAGATAAAGAAATGTGAGTTCAAAGAGGACATGACCCAAAAGTTTAAGACATTATCATACAAAATGACGAGTGTGGATTTGGGGTAAAAAAAAAAATTGAAAGAGCTAACCAAAACAGTTCAAAACATGAATGACAAAATTTCCAAAGATACAGAATTGATAAAAAGGTATCATGAATAAATTCCAGATTTTAAAAAGTGTACAAAATTCATAAATGGGAGAAATGACCAAATGTGAAGGCAGGGTTTCTGAAATCGAGGACAAAAGAGCAAGTTATGCTGAAGTACTCAGAGAAGCCTCAAGAAACATAAGAGAACAAGAAAAATTCATCAGCTACTAGATGACACTAAAAAGACCAAAAGAAAGCTAACTGGAGTTAGAAACTAGAGAGTAATGCACTTAGAAGAGTTTACACAAATCATAATAGAAAACTTCCCAAATTCAAGAAAAGACTTGAATTTACAAGTAAGCAAGGCTTACAGAACATCAACTATGATGAAAAAAAAAGCTCCCCAAGACCCATCATAATTAAAATGCCAACAACAACAAATTTTTAAAAGCAAGAAAAAAAAAATCACAGAGTTAAACCAATTAGAGTTATACACACAGACTTTTATCACATTCACGACAGGGCCATAATTTGTATGTCTTGCTGCCGTGTGGTACTGAACCACCAGTGGTACATGCATAACGGTTCCATTGAGCAGCATGGGGAAATCTCATCAGGTGGTAAAAGCCACCTAATGGGACAGTCATGTGTGTACCACTCAAACCAGTGGGAACGTGTTAAAAGGCCAGAAGAGCTGGGGGAGAAGTATTGCAAGCCCTAAAAGAAAACAACTTCCAAACCAGATTAAGTATCCAACCAAACTTTCCTTCAAAATAGAAGCAGAAATAAGCACATTTCCTGAAAAAGATTTATGAATACCAAACCAGCACTCTAGAAACTACTCAAGAATATCCTAGACAGAAATAATGAAAGCAACAAAGCCAAAAATCCAGATGGAATGACTACATCAAGCTTGGTGAAAAAACAAGAAAATAATACAAAAAAGAAAGGAGTCAGCAACAGAAAATGATCACAATGTTAGGAGTTAAAACCACAGTGATAAATCTCAATGTTAATGGTCTCAACTTTCTAGTTAAGATGCAGATTGTCAGACTGGATCAAAAAACAGAATCGAACAGTCTGTTGTATTCAAGAACTCATTTAATCCAAAAAGATATTCAATCAAAGGATGGAAGCCAATATTTTATGCACCAGGACCCCCCAAAAGGCGCATGAGTAGCCATTTTAATTTCAGACAAACTAAACTTCAAGCTAAAATTGATGAGATGAGATATAGAAGCTCACTACATACCAGTCAAATGAATAATCCAACAAGATGAGATAACGTTGGTAAATACCATATGTGCCCTGAATATCGGAGCACCTATCTTCATAAAAACTCCTGGCCCTACAAGTAAATACAGTCCCACCAACAATGAGCAGGATTCCTATTTCACTGCAGCCAAACCGGCATTTGTTGTTCTTTGATTTCTTTTTTTTTGGGGGGGGGGGTTTTCTCCGGTACCGGGAACCGAACTCACAACCTTGCGCTTGCCAGGCAGGCGCTTTTGCCGCTGAGCTAAATCCCCAGCCCCGTTCTTTCATTTCTTGATGTCTGCCATTCTTTCTGGTGTAAGATGAAATCTTAGCATGCTTTAATTTGCATCTCTAAGGGCCAGAGATATTGGACATTTTTTCATTTTTCACTATCACTTTCACAAAGAGATAGATCAACTTAACAAAATATCAATAAATATCAACAGTTGAACCACACCTTGCATATACAGACTTAACAGATGTCTACAGTGTTCTACTTTACTACAACACAGTATATATTTTTCTCTGCAGCACATGGAACTTTCTCCAAAATAGATCGCATACTAGTCCAAAAAGCTTGCTTAAATAAATACCAAAGAATTGAAATCACCTATGTTTACTATAAGACCCCCTCATTTCACAAACTTCATTTGTTCTATGATTTTGGAAAAGATGGCTACAGTTTTGTTTGTCTGGGAAAGATGGACATGATCATGTTTGTCATCTGATGCAGAATTTGCAAACAAAATTTTGCTAAATGCTTCTTTTTGTGAACCAAATTGTTTGCAAATAAAAGCCTTAGGAACCTATATACCACAGTATTTGCAGAAGGTTGAAGCTGGACCTATACATCTCATCATGTACTAAACTAAAGCCAAAATGGATCAAAGATCTAAATATTGAATAAAACATTTGAAGTCAGGTATGGGCAAGGACTTTCTGAACCGACTCCAACTGCACAAAGAAATAACGGCAAGAATCAACAAATGGGACTGTACAGCACAGCAGAAGAAACAATCAGTAGAGTGAAGAGGCAATCTACTGAACTGGAAAAGTTTTTGCCAGCTATTATTCAGAGGACTAATATCTAGGGTACAATATATAAAGAACTTAAAAAAGACCACTCAAAAGACCTAATTGAGAAATGGCCAGGTGAAAATGAACAGACACATCTGAAAAATATAAATGCTCAACCAACATGAAAAAATGTCCAACATCTCTGGCCATTACAGAAGCACATTAAAGCATGCTAAGATGTTATCTTACACCAGAAAGAATGGCAGTCATTAAGAAATCAAAGAACAACAAATGCTGGTGTGGCCACAGTGAAAAAGGAATCCTGCTCATTGTTAGTGGGACTGTAAACTAGTACAACCATTATGGAAATCATTATGGGGATTTCTCAAAGAACTAAAATTAGAAATTCCATTTGATCCAGCTATTCCCTTTCTAAGGATTTTCCTCAAAGAGCTAAAGACATTCATATTACAGCAATATATGTAAACCAATGTGTATAACAGCACAATTCATAGTAGTGAAATCCTGGAAGCAGCCTGGATCTCTATCAACAGACAAAAGGATAAAGAAAATGTGCTACCTATACATACTGGAACGCTACTCCGCTATAAAGAAGGATAAATTCAAGATATTTGTAGAAAATAGATTCCTTGAACGTTCATTTGAATAAGGCAAAGTACAAATGGCAAGATGAAAGACTTACAAGAGGAAATAAGGAGATCTAGGAGGACAGTGGGAAGGAGTCAAGGAAAATGGGGTGGGGAGGCTTGAAGATGTGTCACATGTACCAAATACCCACCAATGAATGTAAACATATGTCATAAACATGAAGTAAAAAATAATGAAAATGGAGAAAGGGGGTTTAGAGGATGGAAGGAGAAGGGGAGGAAGGGAAAGTGGATTAAAGAATTGAGCTGTGTTATGTACATCTATCACCTAAGATGAATGTAAACTTCATGTACTATAAATATGTACTAATAAAATTTTAAAAACCTGTAACTTAATACACAGGAGTGTTTTGCATGGAGGTGAACTGGACATAGTGCTCAGCTGGATTCTTTGTTTTGTTTTGTTTTTTTTCCGGTACTGGGAATCTAACTCACGACCTTGCGCTTGCCAGGCAGGCGCTGTGCCGCTGAGCTAAATCCCCAGCCCCTGCTTTTTAAAAGCATAAGGGAGAAACTGAATTTTGGCTGAACTTACCTGAGAAATGACTAGATTTAACATTTCCAGGATGGGTGATATGAAATAGTTCTTAATTAGCATTAGCAAGGTGACTTTTTAAAGATTAATTTATATGCAGATGCTTTAGCATTTCTTCTTACAAACTAAACGATTACATATTTAATAACATAGATCCTCAAGTAACCTAGTCTAATGAGAAAATCAAACTTTAGAGCTGACTCAGATTTTTGTAATGAGTCCTTTCTATTCTAATTCTAAAATAAGGAGGGGAACAAACAAGCGTGTATAATTAGTGAAGAGCAATTTCAGCAAACCAAGCCCCTAGGGTCCTCCACCCTGAAATATTGCTTCTTCCTTTTGCTGTACAAAGGATGTAGTCTTTGCAAGGCAATCATGAGCCTGTCCCAAGTTTGACCACCTTTTCAGAGTAAGCAACTTTACAGGAAGATGAATGAAGATAAATCCTCTTTGGGTCAGCTGTGGACTTTCTTCTATTTGTGTTGTAAATGTTGAAACCAAATTTAAACATTGCTTGGTGTTAGGGCCTTCCAGAGGCCATACTCTCATGAGACACTTTCTATTCTAGTTGCTTTCTTCTGTGGGATCCTGTGAATGATTTCCAGTTCCACATCTTCACACACACCCCTACTTAGTAAAATTTAGACTTTGACCCAAAATAGCTAGAACCCCCATCCATCATGGAAAATTATAGTCAGTAACACAATCAGACTTCCTTAATAAACTGGCTCCTACCTGCTGTATAACACTTAAGCTTTTATATCTGATCTAATAAATCTTTATTCTCACTTTCTCATTGCTCCCATATTTGTTGAAAAGCGCAAATGTCTTAGCATCTCTCAAAGTTAGTAAAGATCAATTTTTTATTTTATTTATTTTTTGTCTTTTTGAGACAGGGTCTTCGCTATGTAGTTCAGGCTGGCCTTGAGCTCACTTTGTAGCCCAGGCTGGTCTGGAACTCTCAACGATCCTCCTGCCTCAGTCTCCTGAGTGCTGGGATTATAGGTGTGCACCACCATGCCTGGCTAAGATAAAGTTTTTAAAAGGCCAGTTTTAGTTCCTAGTTGTTTTAAAATTGTGTACCAACCTAGTTCTCAATTTTTGATATTAATTCATTCAGCTTCAAAGTATGACCTGTAGTTGAATGTCAGTATATTTGGGTAAGCAGACACAGATTTTACCTACTGCACTGGACTCTCATAACATGCACTTTAATTTCTTTTGTGTGTGTATATGTCTGCCTATGGACAAGCTACAGAAAACATTTAATTCTCAATTTTTTTTTGTTTTTTTAATAGGTCATCATCAATTGGTACATGTTAAGGAACATAAACTAATATTAAAAAGCAAAAGACAATGAGGTATGTTGGCAACTCCTTTAGCAGGATTTCTTGAGCCCATTAGTTGGAGGTCCGCCTGGGAAACAAAGTAAGTCCCTGTCCAAAATACATACATACATACACACATAGAGTAAAAGTTTCATTATCATTTGCTTTACATAAGTGTAAAATAAGTAACAATACTTACCACTTATCCTCTACTTCCAAGTTAAATACTATTGTGTTATTTGTCATTAGCCTAATAAAGCTTTAACTAGATTAAAAACCATCCCACTTTATTCTACTTCCTTTCAACTACTTTCGCGATTCTTTTCTGCTTTCTAAAATTTGATAATAGCCGAGGAATTTCACTGTGCCAAGTCTCATGTTCCTTTACAAATATTTCATTTTCCAAAGGCCTACAAAAGGATTTTGGTTATATTGTCTGAACTCCTAAAATTTGTTTAGTTTGATTTCAGCAAATTTTTATTGAGATCTTATGAAGTGGCACTGAAAGTTACAGTGGACATGTAAATTTAAAATCACAGTAAAAGACATATTGCCATTAATCCCCCTCAAAATCCTCCTCCTTTCTTTAAGCACACACTTATGCCATTGTTCTTGCTGAATGTCTTTAAGAGGTCTTATGGCTTGTACCTAGGTGTCCTCTAAAACCTCATGCTGTCATGGGGCTTTTCAGAGGTGGCTGGATCTAAAGAGTGTGATGCGGGAGTCAAGGGTGTGTGATTACTAAATTAGTCCACTGATTGGTTTGGCATAGTTCTGGGGAGGTGCCACACCCTGAGGATGAGTGCCATCTGTCCTAAGGGCATGTAGCCTGGATAAGATGTAAGGACAGAAAAAGGATCCTTGTCTTGTCACTTGTAGCTTGCTACCTTGCCAACTTCTGCCTGCCATGAACTGTTTCCCCTCTGCGATGCTGTTCTGCCATGCCACCCTGCCTGAGGGTCAGCCATCTATGCTGAAACTCTACAACTGGAGGCAAATAAACCTTTTCTCCTTTGGGTGTTGAGTATTTTGTCTTAGCAATGAGAGAAATACGTAAGACCTGTGTGATTAAAAAATATGTTGAATGTCACTGGCAAGTACCATCCAGTGGAAAGGCAGCTTATAAAAACATGGTGTATCTTCATCCAACTCAGTCACCAGATGTGGCACTGTGAAACTTCTGATTCTTCCTCAAAGCCAAATGACTATCACAGGTGACTGTTGTGAATCAGTTCATCAAAGCAGCCACAAACAGTGCAAAAGAGAGCTTCCAGAACTTTAGAAAGTGGCAAAAATGATAGACTGAGTTCGAAGCACACATGCATGGGCGGGGGAGTCTGAGGGGATTAATGGCAATGTTTCCTTTGCTGTAATTTTAAAGAATGTAAACATTCACTTTATTTTTCCATCACACTTCATACTCTGCAAATCACTGTGTTTGGTGGTACACCTTTACACTAAAGGAAGAGTCCCTGGCTTTATAATCTTCTGATTTAACATTACTGTTTTACATCCCACAAAGAAAATATATTGTGATGTCATTCTCAAGGGAGAAAACAAAGTTTTTGCTTGCTTTTTTAGGCTTTAGTCATATTTAATTTTAAATAACATTTTACCGTAATTCCAGCACTTGGGAGGCTGAAGCAGGAGGATTATTATGAGTTTGAGGCCAGCCTAAACTACATTGTGAGATCCTGTCTCAAACCAAAAAACAAAACAAATTTTTTTTTTAAAGGTATGCAATTTTTGTACACTTCTCAAAGCATAGAGAGAAAAACAATTTAAAAGTGCTATGGTGGATTGACAACTGATGGTCAACTTGTAACACCCAGCTGCGCTGAATCAGTGTGGTACTGGGTGCGCAAGGCCCACCTAAGGAGTGTTGCCAACAGCATAAAAAGAACCAGAGGGGAGTATGGTGTGCTGTTGATTCTCCTGGAGAAGCTTGGAGCGCTGGCTTTCCTGATATGAACTCGGCTGTTATCATCAGAGGAGCTCGGGACTTGCTGAGGATGGCTGTGGTTCTTTTCGAGGGAGCTCTGGTCCTCACTTTGAGCACTGCTTCCTGGCTCCAGCGCAGACCCCTCAGCCTGCCATGTGTGCGCACTGAAGTCTTACTCAGGCTGTGCTCAGTATTTGATGTAGGGCTAAGAAGATATTGTGGCCTGCCTGGATATGTTTGGAGTCAGCCAACCTGGGTTAAATCCAACAGTAAAATGGACAATAAAAAGATCTGGAGCATACATGCACCCTCTCTCAGCCCACAGTTAGCTCCTAAAAGGCAGACTCTGCCTTTTGGGTAAATTTTGGGTCACAGGAGCTTCCCTGGTTACCAAGACCCTGGGGTTTTCCCCAAGGCAGTTTTCACTACACAGAGTTGAAGGGGCTGGTACAGAGGGCAGAGCTCCATAGCCTTGGCTTTGCTCTGCTGGGAGGAGAGGGAAGCAGGCAGGGGAAAAGGTTGGTAGTAGGTTTCCACTAGCCCTTTCTTAGTGTTTAGCTGACATGAACAGTTGATTATGCTTGGGCTAGGAAGGTCAGTATTTTTTTGAATTTTATGTATAGACATTGTTTCATGAGTCAAATAAGTTAGCCCTCCAATGCCCAGGCTTTATAATAAGAATCAGTAATTTAAAATGGTATTTTCCTACCTCTCTTCTCACAGCAAAACTGGAGACTATCCCAGACTATCTCAGAGTTAGTTTATCTCAAATTCCACCGCTCCTACAGTTCACCGGAACTCAGCCCTGCCTTCTGCGGGTTCACTGTGCAAGCTCTTCTCCTGGTCTCTCTGCCCAAGGACATGACTGTGCTTTCATACCGTACATCTTTAAAGCTCTGAAGCATCATATCAAAGCCAATAGCTTTTAAAAGATAAAATATGCTTTGCTGCCCTGTGTATGCATGTGGATAAGAGATTTAATTATGAATAAAGCTGAAAAGTTGTCTAAGACTCTTAAAGTCAAAGTGAGAATAATACTGAATTTCATTAGCAAACAGGCACATCCTGTTTGTAACACTGCCATGTGACATCCCCTTTTGATAATTTCATTCTGTTATCTTCACAGAATCTAAATTGAGCCACATGATGTATAGCATAGTAAACACAAAACTTTTCATTAAACATTTTTCTTCCTGTATATCTCCCTCATTGTTTTAAATATCCTTTCAAATCACGGAGAATGGCTTGTTCTACAGCAGAACCTTGATTTAAGAACAGTGAGGGAGCCACACCCTTTAAATAAGAGGTCTTCTCTGCCTCCCAGAATGGGAAAAAAACATAGGATTACTTTTTATTCTATTCCAAGTAACCCAAAGCCTATAAATCTTGAGAAACTTGTCATTTTATGTTGTTTTTCTTGTGTCAAGATTCTTAAAATATCAATATTGCGCTTTTATAAATTCTTGAGTATGGGGGCTGGGGATATAGCTCAGTGGCATAAGCGCCTGCCTGGCAAGCGCAAGGTCGTGAGTTTGATCCCTGGTACCGCAAAAAAAAAAAAAAATTCTTGAGTTGTTTTGGCATTTTGAATATAAAAATATCTAAATTTAGTTGTTAAAAATTACCATTTCCAATAACCAAACATTTCAAATTATATGAACAATGTTAAAGGTTTTTGTTGTTGTTAAGCAAAATAACTGAGTGATAATAAGCCACACTGTTTTAGAAAAGTCTTTATAAACGTTGTCTTCCTATGTACACATTTTTTCCATGGTAGTGCATATACTTAATACATTAGTTAATTTAACACCAATAATATTAAACATTTACTTAGTTACTTTAAACAATCAAAGAGGTCTAAAATTATTCTAAGCAGCAAACACATGTAAATAAAAGTGCCAAACTGGCTAGAGTGACTAATCCCAATATTTTTTTGGGGGTTGCTCAGCTCTTAACCATTCGTTCTCATCCTCTTCACTGATTGGTATCCTCCAAAAGGCATAGCATTTGCAATTTTGTTCATCTCTGTATATGCAGGGTATAAAACCCATGCTCAAGAAAAGACAAAAAAGTTAGAGACTTAATCAAATAAAAGAGAACAGCAAAAACTCCTGCTGTGATCAAGTTGGTTTCATTTTAGGGATGCAAAGAGGGCAATCAAATCAATGCATGTAACATCCCATCAACAGAAGGAAGGATAAAACTCGTGATCATCCAAGAGATGCAGAAAATAACATCCTTTCATGATAAAAGCACGGAAGATATCAAGTATAGAAGGATCATATCTCAACATACTAAAGGCTATATATGACATATGATAATTAACTTTATAAGTTTTTATAAGTGAATCTGATGCTGGAAAAATAAAAGGGGGAAAGAAGGGAACTGAAATGTGTTCCATACATGTACCAATCCCTTAGAGTGAATGTAATCATCATGTACTGCAAACATGTACTGATAAGAGATTTTGTTACAAAGACTGTATGACATATGCACAGGCGGTATCACATGGAATGGGGAAAAGCTGAAAGCATTTCCTCTAAAATAAGGAATGGCCCCTCCCATCACTGTAATGTAATACTGGGAGTCTTAGCAAGAGCAGTCATGCAATATGAAGAAAGGACATCCAAATTAAAAGGGAGTTAGGCAATATGAAGAAAAAATCCCAGGCAGTATGAAGAATGGGACATCCAAATAAAAAGGAAGAAAAATTATTTGCAGACGTCATCATTTTATACATAGAAAAACCTAAGCATTCCATCAAAAACCTGTTAGAACTCAAATTCTGTAAAGTTACAGGATACAAATTCAGTAGCTTTTCTATATAACAGTAAGAAATTTGCTGAGAAGGAAATCATGAAAGCAATCCCATTTACAATAGCTATTAAAAATAAAATACCTAGCAGGGTCCGGGATATAGCTCAGCGGCACAGCGCCCCCCTGGCAAGCACAAGGTCCCAGGTTCGATTCCCGGTACCAAAAAAAAAAAAAAAAAAGAAGAAGAAAGAAAATACCTAGGAAGAAACTTAAAAAGATGGAAAAACCTTCCATATTCATGGAGGAGAAAAATTAATGTTGTTTTAATGTTCATAGTACCAAAAAATAATATATATAGTCAATGCAATCCCTAGCAAAATACCAGTTACATTTCTCAGAGAACTACAAAAAAATCCTAAAATTCATATGCAAGCATAAAAGACTCCAAATACTCAAAGCAATCTTGAGGAAAAAGAACAAAGCTAGAACATAAGACACAGAGCCACAGAAGCAAAGTCAGCATGGTATTAGCCTAGAGACAGACACACAGACAAATGGAACAGAATGGAAGCTGGACCTATGCATCTACAGCCAACTGATTCTAGCAAAGGTGCCAAAAATATGTATTAGATAAGTCTCTTCTACAGATGTTGCTGGGAAAACTGGATATCCATATGCTGAAAGTTGAAACTTGACCCCTCTTTTCACCCTGGACAAAAATCGATTCAAATGGATCAAAGACTCTAATGTAAGACCCCAAACGGAAATTATTAGAAGCAAATACGGAGGAAACACTTCAAAACTTTGCTATAGGCAGTGCTTTTCTAGGTAGGACCCTCAAAACACAGCAAACAAAAGCAAAAACTGAAAAATGGGGTCATACTCAACTGAAAAGGCTCTGCATGGTAAAAAAAAAAAAGCAACAGAATGAAAAGACACCCTACAGAAAGAGAGAAAATATTTGCCAGCTGTGTGACAGAGGGTTAATATCAAAACTATACAAAGAACTTAAAACTCAGTAAAAAACCAAGTAATCCAATTAAAAATGGGCAAATAATTTGAACAGATACTTTCCAAGGAAGAAATATAAATGACCAACAAATATCAGAGAAGTGCTTATCAGAAGTACAACTGAGACACTACCTCATCACAGCTAGACAGCTATTGGCAAAACATCAAAAAATATAAGATCATGGAGAAAAAGGAACTTTTACACAGTGTTGGTGGAAAAGTACATGTATTAGTACAGTTACTATGGAGAGCAGTATGTCTTTTTTTGTTGTTTTGTTTGTTTTGTTTTTCTTCCAGTACCAGGAATCGAACTCGTGACCTTGCGCTTGCCAGGCAGGTGCTCTGGCGCTGAGCTAAATCCCCAGCCCCTGGAGAGCAGTATGGAAGTTCCTCAGAACCTGAAAACAGATCTACCATATGATTCAGGTATCATGCTTCTGGGTAGATGGCCAAAGGAATGAAATTAGCATGCCAAAGAGATACTACCATGCCCACATTGCACCACTGTCCATAACAGGTAAGATCTGGAATCATCCTAGGTGTCCATCAACACATGAGTGGAAAAAGAAAAGGCACACATACTTATTACTGAGTCATAAATAAATATAAAATCCTGTAAATTTGCAGCAAAATGGATTGAACTACAAGTTATGTTAAGTGAAAGAAGTCAGGCATGTAATGACAAGGATTGCATATTCTTTCAAAATGTGAAAATTTAAATCGACTTGTAGACACAATGCGGTTACTAGGGACTGGGAATGATGCTGGGGTGACGGGTGGTAGGTGAGGGTAGAAGAAGAGTGTTAACTATCAATGTACAGTTATGCCCTTACAGATATGTGGAATCCCACGGATGTATACATTAACGTGTCAATTAAAATGGTACTTTGGTACTTATTACCAGTAAATGAATGAAATTAATGGAAAGCTTAGTTTTCTCCAGATAGTGATAAATGCTATTGTGTTCACCACAGATGCAGAGCCATAGAGAAGGTCACCTTTAGTAGCCATCTGAAAAGGTGTGCCTCTATATAAACCTACAGCCATACTTTTTTTGTTCAGCAAATGAAGAGTGTGCAAGGTGCAGTACATTGGGCAGGATCACAGATTCGGTTCTGTCCTCAGAATGGGGAGACGCATGCTGAATGAGAAACGACAAATGTGATAGGGTTACGAAGTAAGAGCAGAGTGCGATGAGAGCATATGAAAGGGCAGCAGAGGTTGGTGGTGTTGATCATAGCTGCTGCTTGAAAGAAGTGACACAGCTGATGTCCAAGTTCTAGATGGAAGGGAATGGATAGGTGAGACTCAGAGGAGGAAGCTTAACTTATCTTTTTCCCAAATGAGTCTACAGCCAACAAATATTAAGTCCAAGACATTAAGCCAGATCATCCTACCACTGAAGAGTTTATCAAAATTCAGTAAGAAATCATGTTATATAAGCATTCAATAATTGTTTTGAGTGGCTGTTTTACAGCCTGATGTGCAGTGTAGCATGTTTCCTCCTTGTGTTTACCTCAAAAGCGAACAGCTCTGGACTGACAGAGTGGGAGAGCCTGACTCTTCCATGCCTGTGCATTTCTTTGTCTACAGTGTGTTCTCGAGGCACTGTGAATACATTTGTCCACTTTGTGCATACTGTCCACTTGTATTTTTGTAACATCGTCTCAGTAAAGAAACTTGTCATGGGCATTTACAATGTCTTGGCCACTCTGAAAATATACCTCCAAAACGTCATAAATACTGAGTCCCCTCTGCTGTGAAAGAGTAATGTGAGCAGAGCTCAGGTGTGTATCATATTAAATGACTATCCTGAGGTATAGAACCATCCCTGCTCACATTACTTATGTAGTAGGACTTCGGGATCGTAGTAATTAGGAACGTGTACCGGCCCAGATTCTCCATCCCACTACTGTGTAAGTCAGTTGCTGACTGTCATACTGTTCTCCAAAAACAGAAGGTTTTATTTAGGCACATAAAAAAGAAATATTCTTAGATTTAATACAAGTTATTACAATTAAAATACTTGAAAACCACTGCTTTATTAGTTAACATCTAAAGTAACAAAATAGATCTTTATAAGGTCTATGAAGAATTCAGCACTAATACTAGACTAACAAGTTAAGAAGTCAGTTGAGATCTTATTCCAAGCTGGTTGGCAAAAGTTGACATCAGAATTATCCTTATGAAAGAACTTCAGTAACTTTTACCCAGATTTCTTGGGGATGGGCTGAATGAATTCTGCCTTTATCCTATGCACACAGCACTCAAATGAAACAGACATTCTATAAAATAGAGTGTAAAATCGCAACATTTACTCAATGAATCATTTCAACTAGACATGAGGAGAGGGGAAGGAAGCTGTTCTGCAAGTGGACCTTTCTGCGTCTGCTGTCCACACGGTAGAGGCACTGACTAGGTCAGCTGGACTGACAGGGACGTCTACCTCTTCCGTGCCTGTACATCTCTCTGCCTAGAGGGGGTGCTCTTCAGGCAGCATTCTAGGAGCGACTGGCCTCCTGTGCACACCGCTGGCCCCATGTTCACGGAGGGCAGCTGAAGCACAAGAGCTGCCGAGGAGAAAAGATGGGAGGAAAAAAAAACTAAAGAAATATAGTGTTTCAATCAAAATCTGAAATTTGTAAAAGTGGTTTCGGTCTCCATATAGTAAAAATATTTATTTAAGAAACTCCTACTCGGGTGTGAACATCCTACTTCTAGTGGGATTTTGTTTGGCAAAGGGCTGTGAAAGAGTGGAAGCTAATACAGAACATGTCTATAAACAAATTTATTTAGTTAGTACAGATGGACACATTCACTAGAGGATTTCGGCAATTATACGTGTAAAAGTATTTCCTACAGTGGTTTCCTTTTGTGATTTTGCTAATTTATTCAATCTAGGCCATTTTCATCCATTGACTGTAATAGCTATTTAGCCACCCAAGGAGATGGAGACTCTGCCTTTCTCTCCAGTTCTTCATACAAACATTATTATATGGTGACAGTAAAGAGAGTTTTAATGATCAAAGTAAAGTAAGGCTGTAGTACCTTGAAACTTGATGCTATAATCTAACTTTGGAAAAATTTGGGAGTTTGGATATGACAATGAAAATATTTGGCAAAATGCAAACCCTGCGTACTGTAAGGTATTTGTATTCAATATGTATCTTTAATTCAATTACAACAACATATAAGGAAATCTACTAAAACAGTTGTAAATCACTGGCCGTTTCTCAGAACATGGGTGGGCCATCCAGGTAGTAGATAGCAGGGCCTGATACTCAGCCACAGAGGATAACTTGTAAGAGTTGGTGCTAGGTGACAAGCTTCATGTTAGTGTCTCCTGTTTGGAGTCTCAGATTACTTGGCCAGCTCAGAGTTCTTTGCTGGGTGCAGAAACGTAAGAAACGATACCAAAGATCCACAACCCTGCCTATGAAGACAAACCAACCTATACAATAAATGAGCTCATAGAGGGAGGTGTGCCATTATTTCATTGTTCTACAGTTAGGCTTTCATTAATATTTTTTAAAATGCTGAAAAGCTTTATTGGTAACAGTGGTAATAATGCCAAATTTGTTTACCTGTTATTTTAATGTGTCATGTCGAATTTCTTTGTATAATCAATTTCTCCTTAATAAAGTCAACAAAGCCATTTTCTACTGGTCTGATACAGGGCTGAATTTATTTACATGCTATATTACATGTAAATAATGTACAGTAATAATTAGATGGTGTTATAGGTTTCAATTGGTTCTCCAAAAAGATATTAAAAATCCTAATCCCCAGTACCAGTGACCTTGTTTGGAAACACCCTGTGAATATAATCAGATTGAGATGAGGTAGTTAGGGATGTCCTAATCTAACACGTCCTTTACCATATTCGCGTAATTCATATTTATTAGTGATGGGTGGCTGAGCCACTGTGGTACATGCATTACTGTCCCACTGGGTGGCATGGGGCAGTCCCATCAGGTGGGACAAGCTGCCCCATGGGATATTAATGCATGTACCACTAGTATTTCAAGCCAGTAGGAATGTGTTAAGGAAATGAGGAAAGGCCATGTAGAGACGAGGCACAGACTAGAACAAATTCATCTACAAGCCAAAGAATACCAATAATTTCCAGTCATCATCCAAGTGAGGAGAGGCATGAAAGATTCTCTCCTAGAGCGCTCAGATGGAACCAACACTGCTGACACCCTACTGGCTTCCAGTACTGTGGGATGATAAAGTGTTGTTGTCTTAAGCTACTAAGTAGTATTTTGTTATAGCAGTCCTAGAAAACAAGTACTGGTGGTAACCACTTCCTTACACTGTTTCCTGGTGTAGATCTATGTGGTATGGGAGAAGCCTTCTAGCTTTAACTTGTACCCTGGGAAGTGAGGCCACTGTGCCTGTCCTTAAATACCTGGATCAGCTTAACAGGCAGGACCAGCTGCCTTTCTGTACTCAGCTGAACACAGTGAGACTGGTTCTGCTCCCACCCAGCCAGAACATTTTCCCTTTTTGGCTTTCACAGTGGGAACAGGTGATAAGGTGACACTCAAAGACTGGTCTGAAAGTGTACTTTTAGAAATGCTTTCCTAAATGATAAATCTAGGGGGAAACCTTAAGGTGATTATCTTCAAGATGTGTTATTTTCTTTCTCGATACTATGAAAGAACAAGAAAAGACCACATGAAGTACAAAGGAAAAGGCCTGTAACATTTTCAAAGCGAAGTTTGTGATAACAGCATACCACAATCCTGCTTTAAGGTTAACCTAAGCAACTAAAATCAAGTTACTTGATTTTTGGCCTTTAAAACTCTAGGACCAGTAATTCCCATTTTATAATATACAAGGGAATATTAGAAAATATATGGTGAAAAAAATCCCCATGTATGAGGAAATATAAAATATGTTAGATACCCACAAAAGAGTTGTACTTCTGGCAACCACTCACTGAGAGAATAGGTAATGCTCAAAAGCCTTCAGTGATATGCTTAAGTGAATTTTATTCATCACAACAGTATCTACATACCATTAAAAGACACCAAGGCATATTAGTTATTCCTTCTAGAGACAAAGCTCAACATGCCTTTGAGTCTGGGGGTGCCCCACTCTAATTATAAGGCTCTTGGGGAACTTGGTTTGAAAATGCCTTCGTGGCATGAATTTGTTTATTAACTCACAAATATTTATTGGTGCCTGTGACATGCTACACACTGTGTTATGTGCTGGGCATGTTATCATGAATGCATTAGATCTTATTTTCTAGTGGGTTATTGGTGATTACTCCAGTGGATTATTAGTGATTATTCTCATTTTCTAGTGAATTGTTTCTAGTTGATTATTTCGAGTTTCTGTATCATGAAGAAAAGGCAGGGTGCAGGGATAGAGAGAAAGGGAGGCACCTCTCTGGTAAGGTGACATTCACAGTGAATGAAGACGGGGGCTGGGGGGCGTCACGCACACTCCGGAGTACAGTGGCTGCGAATGGAACAGTGTGTGGGCGCAGGGCTGAAGTTCTGTTTAAAAGCAGAACCATGGTAGGACGCTGGAACACTGAGCGCATCCTGTCTTCCAATGGTTTCATATTCCTCTGTACTCTCTGAGGAACCAGTGGACCAGTCATAATTTTTACTACATTGGTGTCTCAGTCGGGGCCATGAGACGGAGTGGAAGAAATACACAAGATAAGTATGTGTCTGTGAGTAACAAAACCATGGTTTCAAACCAAAAAAAAATGAACAGTGAGTAGCCCAAGTGAATGGTCTCATTGGCAGGGTTTGGGTGCGAGCCCTAACACTATATGTATTTGCAAACATAAAACATTTTCCCTTTTAATCTCTGTATACAATCCAAGCAGTTATCTTTCCTCAGAGATTAGATTTCAGTACTATATTTCCCTCAGAGTCTTTTACCTACAATGCACAAGGCCCGTGTTAAATTCCTAGTACTTCGATACAATAAAAAACTGTCTGCTATACAGCATATAAACATTTATACGCCACAAAAGAGAAAGTACAACCATCTGTTTACTACTGTGAAATCACCTGGGAGAAAGCAAAATATATAATTTTAAAAAATTATCTCAATCCTGACTTATCTATCATTATACTACTTTTTTGATAATTCTGAAGTCTTATAGGGAGTTCCTTTAGCCATGGCCAGTAATATGAACTCTTTCAATAAGAAGCACTGGGGTTTTCAGTAGCTAAGAATGCTAGGCTATGGGTAGTCTACGGAAAATAACTCTGGTTTACAAATAAATGTGAAAGTTCTGCTTCCTCTACCAAAATAGGTACCTGGTATCAGTGTCAGAGATCGAATCACCTGGCAATTATTTCAGTACTAAAATGAATGGGAAGAGGGCAAGAGAGACATTGCCTACCATAAATCATTTAGATCATCTTTCATGTTGCCATATACCTTTTTAAAAATATACAGAAGATACTATATAGATATAAGGAAATTCATCAAATGCCAGGGAAATAAAACCAGTTTGATGGTCTGTGCTTTGACACAGGGGAACATAATTACTGTGTGGTGACAGGCCTGCTTTTCTAGTCTCCTGTGAGATAGGAGGGGACCATTCATCACATCGCTGTATGTGGTGGCACAGGGGGATGGCCGTGATGATGAACATGCTTCCATCAGAGTGAATCGTACTAAACGCTCAGTGAGGTCACTTGCGCGGGTGTGAGAGGCACTGTTCAATGAAAGACACATGTCCACTGACATTTAAAAAGAAACATTGTTATGGGGATGGGAATTATTGCCTAGGCACATTGTGGCCATTCAAATGACAAAGAGGATTGGATTAAAAAGTATCCAGCAGTGCTAGAAATTCTAGAAATAGTAATATGAGCCTAGTTTCAGGAAAGATATAGTTTGTTGTGCTAAACATCAGCCAATTATAAGCTGTTTTATATTAGTGCTTATAAGAAATATACATAGAGAAACATTAAATACTCCAATGGGGGAGTGTCTATAACAGTGGGGGAGGTCTTCATTCTGATAAAAAATACGCGTGAAAACTTACTGTTACTGTCAATTTTAATGGTAAATGTTTGAACGTTTTCCCCATAAGATCAAAGATAAAGCGAAGATATCCACTCTCATCATTCCTGTTTCACTACCAATACCAGTGAAATAATGCAAGGAAACACAAACCATACAGATTGGAATGTTGAAATAAAACTGTCTCTATTCAAAGACAATACAATTACCTAAGAAAAAAACACTGAGGAATCCATAAAAATGCTACCAGAGGTAATACTTCTAGCAAGGTTCTTAGTTTAGCAAGATTGCAGGATACAACCTCAACATTAAAAAAAAAAAATCAGCTTTTTCTAGAAAATGGCAATGTCCAAGGAGAAACTGAACTTAATATGAAATTACAAAAGCATGATAAATATGACTTATGGGAAATTTTAAATAAAATATATATAAGACATACAATGAACAGGACAAAGCACTGCTAAGAAAAATTTAAAAAGTGCTAAATAAATGGAGATCTATTTTGTTAATGGATTAGAAGACAAAGTGATTAAGATGTTCTTTATACTGTTATCTACAAATGCAGTTCAATTATTTTCTAAATCCCACCAGGCTTTTCCATAAGCAGTGGCACACTGATTGTAAATGAAAAAAGGACTTTGAACAGCAAAAAACAAAAAACCTATCTGATTTCTAAATGTAATAGAAAGCTGAAGTGACTCAGGCATGTTATTCTGGAATACAGACAGAGATGCAGATCAGTGGACCTGATGAGAGAATATAAGCAGACCCAGGAGTACAGTGATACCTCAGTTGTCGAAAGGCTCCGAGCTTGGACTTTTCACTACTCAAACAGCAAAGTTAAAAAAATCTGGGTGTTCGTAACTTTGCTCAATTTTCAAATCAAAATCTGAGTTGAAAAACCTGTACGAGGTGTCTTACCTACACATTTGGAAAGGGGTGACCACTTCACTCTAAGTGCTATTGCTGGCCAGACAACACGCAGTGCTTGTAGTTGTGTTAAAACATTGAAGTGTTTTATTTTTTGTGCTTTATTTGTGTAAAATATTGTAACCATAGCTCCAAAGAAAGTTAGTGGTACCAGCTGTAAAGCTAAGGGAAAAACTGAGAAGCCATGATAGAGTTAGGAAAGAAATCATTGTGAAATTGGTTGAAGTCCAGGAAGAATGAATTTATAAGTTTAATTTTTGGGCCTCAGAACCAATTATTTGGGTTTCCATTATTTCTTATGGGAAATATATATTCAGTTCTCAAACTTTTTGATGTTCCAACATGAACTTGGAATGAACTGAGTTAGACAACTGAGGTATCTTATATATGCTACTTATATTTTCAGTAAAGATGCTGGGGCAACTCAATAGGGAAAGGTTACACTTTCAATATATGATGCTGGAACAACGGGAGACCCATATGAAAATAACCTTGGTCCTATCTCATAGCATATACAGATATGAACCAGAGACAAACCATAGGCTCAAACACAATAAGCTATAAAATGTCAGGAGACATAAGAAAATTTTTGTGACTTTATGATATGCAGAGTTTCTTTGCAGACACACTTGTACTTAAAAAAAAAAAGGCTGATCAAAAAACCAAAAAGGAAAATAACAAAAAACTCAAATGAAACTATGGAACATATGTCCATATAAAGATTTCTGTGTGAATTTTATATGCTTTTATGTAAACTTCAATTATGATTGTCAGTAACTGGAGATAATGAAAATGTGGTAAACCATAAAATGGAACAGTCTTTCAATAATAATAAGAAATGAATTAAGATACCTGTGAGCACATGAACAAATCTCAAATGCATTACGCAAAGTAAAAGAAGGCAGACTCATAGGGGTATATATGTTATGATCCTATATGTATGAAATTACAGAAATGAGAAAAATACGAAATAGATCAGTGACTGACAAAACTGGAGAGTATGTGTTGTACAAGGACTACCATTTTTGCAGCAGTAGAAATGCCCTGTATCTTAACCATGAGATTGGTTATATGTCAAAATATCAAATTAGGGGCCAAGGACATAGTTCAGCAGTGCAATGTCTGCCTGGCAAGCGCAAGGTCCTTAGTTCAATTCCTGACACCCACAACAAAACAAAACATCAAATACTATACAGTGAGTCCCTGACATAAGAACAAGTTCTGCTCTGGGAGAATGTTTGTATATCAGATTTGTCTGTAAGTCTGATGAGGGAAGCTTTGCATGTCCTAGCAGTCCCCTCCATGTGACCATAGCTTTTCCTCTTGCTTCTGAAGTCCTGGGCTCTGACTGAGCACTGTACTACTGTATACACTATTGCACTGTGCAATCAGCACAATCATGACAATATCCAGCAGATATGTGAGCTATTTCTGATGTATCTGTTCCCATCTTCCCACCTACAAATGTCCCTAGTGTGAGGGCCGTTTGTACCTGTGAAAGTTCACAACTCGAGTATTTTTAAGTTTTGGACTTACTGTACTTAGAGTGAATTTTTATTGTATATAAATTATACTTCAATTTTTACAACAAGATGCTTTTTTGGGGATGGCCATACAGACAGAATTGTTATCACAGGCTAAAAGAACATTTGGACTTAAAAAACACAAGTTTCCAAGTTGTTGGCTTTCTACCTGGCAGCATCAGTGTTTTCATTAGAAGGTCCAGTTGAATAGGCAAATTACATAGCTGGAGTTACTTCTGTAAGACCAAGGTAAACAGTGTATATAATTACAAAGTCACTGAATTCATTTTGGCAAACATTTATTGAATGCCTATTAGGTAGCTGACACTGGGATAAGTACCGTGGGAGGAAAACTTAGCTGAGGCATAAAAAAAGGGGTGTTGGGGCTCAGGTAGATCTGCACCATCCATGCACACACGGATGTGATCAGCAATCACTCTCAAGCTCTGAAAGGGTCTTTCCATACAGAGGGCTGAAATGTCATCCTGGAGAACTATGCCTTGATAAGAATGTGCAATGTAGTGGGCCTTGAAAAACTCTTCTGGCAGTATCCCTGACCTCTGGTCCTTTCCATCATTTTGCTTTCTAACTCTGCTCTCTCTCTGCACTACAACTTTAGACTTGACAATCACAAAACTTTCCTCAACGTAACGCAAAAGCCTAGTTAGGGACACAAACAGTTGGGCTCATCAGTCTCTTCAAGAGGTAGATACGCTTTTGTATATCCCAATGAGCTAACCACAGAAGTGGCTAAGAGAGAGCTGAGGGGCTCAAGAATAATGAGATAATAGAGACCCATGAAACCCTTGGGGAGGAGTGTCAGAACCCTTTAGCGCAGCATGGAAAGCAGACTGCAAAAGAAACAGCTTTCAGATGGAAAGATGAGAAAGGCAGGTCTCACCCACACAGCCTCATGTTTGCAGGGAAAGGAGAAGGGTCTTTGGTGAGAACATGGGAGGTCTGAACTTTCTGCACATTTTTGCCTCTTCCCAATTAGAAAACATTTTTGAAGACCAAAGAATAACTTTCCACATAGGAAATAGAAATTTTAACCTTACTGTTCCTTTCTTTGCTTTTTCTGTGCTTAAAAACAGAACTTGAAAATGCATGAATATAACTTTTTCATGGTAACTGACATTAAGGATTAGATTAAACCCTTAGGTATAAATCAAGACAATGCTCTGGGAGCTGGACTCAGCACCACAATGCAAAGCTAATATTTTGTTTCCTGTATTTTATTTGGGGGATATGCTAACTACTTCATGCTTTTCCAGTTGCTGATATATTTTGCTAGGCATAAAATGCCACTGTCTTTCTTTCTGAAATTTTTTTCTTTTCTTTTTTTTTTTTTACATTTTCATAAATGACCTGAGACTACAAGTCTGGTCACAATCAAACTGCACATTAAAGTGAATCAGCAATGACTGACTATAACAACTCAGATTAGACATTACAGAAGTATTTACCACAAGGAACATGGATTGTGAAAATAACACACGTTTCTGAATAACTATTGCCACTTCACTCACGCTATAGCTATCATATTATAGGTTAAAACTAATTTTTGAATAGAAGTGTTAACAATTATGGGAAGTTTCCTTTTTTAAACTCCTAGTGGCTTTTTGCCTGCTCTATTTTTCAATGGTAAAATGTTGATTTAGCCTACATAGACTATTGCTGGGGACCAATGGGTCCTAGTAATATTTTTTCATTCATTAGTGCTGGCAGTTATCTCCTTGTGTTTATAAATTTGTTTATCTAACTAGCCTTCTAGAAGTCTTTTTAAATTTCTCTAGCAGAGTGACTTTTCTCAACAGTGGCTGGCAATACATTAGATCCTCGTGGGGAACTTTAAAATACCCTAAGCCCAAGCTGCCTCCTAGACCAATTTCTAGAGGTGGGGCCTTGTGTCAATTCCATTGTCAGGGTGGGGAAACATTAATCTAGATGGAAAAAAAAATGAACCTTGTGTGTGTTAGCTTCATTTCCAGTCTTAGTTCCCTGATGTCTTTATCCCTTGTGATAAGAAAAATACAATAATAATATTCTGTGTACACTAATTATGTGGGTCTCCACAACTGGCCTTTTTAAATCAGGGTTTCCCGGTGAGCTAGCTTTTTTCTAAGGACAGACAGATGTGAAAGATGTCCAGAATGTGATCTCTTGAGAAATTTTCCTTTACTATATCTTCATCATTTCATTTCAGCTAGCTTCAACAACTCAGTTTATGTGTGCACTGACTGAAGGTTTTCAAGGCACTTCTACAAGCGCTACCCTGTGACCCTTGAGTAATTCTGGAAGGCAGGTGGATTACTATGCCCATGGCTCAGGAAGGTGAAATGGCTCATCTAAATCTCCAGCTCCAGGCCTGGGGATATACCTCAGCAGCACAGAGCCTGCCTGGCAAGCATGAGGTCATCAGTTTGCGTTCTGGTACCAAAAAAGAAAAAAAAAAAAAGAATTCTTCTAAATCTCCAGCTCCTGTGACAGAACCAGGGCACACACAGCCAGTATATCTAGCACCCAGCCCCGGTACATTTTTGGTTGCTACAGGCCATCTGAGTATCCTCTGAAGGGGAACAGTGGTCAGTAAGGGACAACCTCCTTTTTAAAGCCATTTTAGTCTAATTGAACAAATGTTACATTAGAGGCCAAGTTGTAGCTGAAGCATGAAGCACCACACATGGAAACAGTTTAATAAGTTAATGAGGTGCCTGGAATATATGTAGTATGTGGTCAGCTACTATTGCTGAATGAATAAATATGCAGTCTTACTTGTTTGCTGCAGCGTATGTGACTCTTCTATAGAGCACAGCTACAGTAATGAGTATGTCTAGTGAATCTTAGTTTGTATCCTGGTTTGATCTGTCTCTAACTTGAAGGACCTGGAGAAAGGATCAGAAAATATAATGAAGCATTTATGTTGTATTGTCTTCAAGGCAGACAAGAATAGACTGATGGACAGTAAGACAAAGGCATGGTCCTCTATTCTTCCCGTCTCGAAGAAGAATCTCAAGCAGTAACTTGTTAGGTGCAGGGGAAAGCACTGACTAAACCCAGCTCACAAAAACCTACATATCAACTAAAACCACTGGGCAGAAAGAATGAAGCACAGCTATTCCAGCAGATCAACAGCTGCACTACTCAGTACAATTGTAGAGGCCACACAGTGACACATTTCTAGAAGCCGGTGCATCCTGTTGGTGATGCAGTTAGTTGTAACAATGCTGCAACACACTTTGCCTGAGGACCATCACTGGCCAACATCTGGAGCAATGCAGATACCATTTCCTCCTCAGACAGGCAAGTCTGAGAAGCTGCGGGATGGGTATGAGGCCAAGAACTGGTCAAAGATGATGACTAAAATCTGTGAAACCAAATGCCTAGTTAATGGTAGGACAGCTTCCAAGAAACAGAATTAACAATTTGAAACAATTACTAAAGAAAAAATGTACTAATGCTCAGATTAAGTTTTAACCAACATGATTTAAAGAGGCCTGAGGGACAATTGTATTACTAAAGTATAAGAAATAAAACTGTTTGACTCATACCTTCCCCCTCTCCTTTTTTTCTGCTTCCTTCCCATTTCTTCAGTCTCTTGGAGTCCCTGGTGGGACTTGAAAGAGACACAACTTCTTGACATATATTAAGCAGGTCAAATCCAGATGTGTGTTTTTTGAATTAAGATGGCTTATTTAAAGCAACAAGAAGCTGCCACAGAATAGCCAAAATTATAGATATTAGAGATGGAAAAGACCTATTAGATCATCAAGTCTGTCCCCCAGGGCCAGTGCTGGAGAAGCAATCGAAATAAAATGATCCACTCACTCCAACTGTTCTCTGTGGTTAGTAAGGCAAAAACACTTTCAAATAGAAATGAATTCTCGAGGTTTATGATTAAAATGCCAAGCTTTCTTTTTTTGATTACTTTGTTCTTTGACAGAATACAAGGAAGCTTGGATCATTTTTGCTTTCGGTTCATACACATCTATGGATGTATGGTTGTAAGTACAGAACATATATGCTGTGAAGTTGCCACTTAGTGCTTTATAGTCCTTCAGTTGTAAGTAGTCACACATATTCATAACAAGGTACTGACTCATTTAGAGATTCAGATTCAGGTCAAGACAAAATGCATAGAAACTATATCCATGGGCAAGTCCCCTCTCTTTTGAGAGCTCAGGATCTAATGACATGGCTGTGAGCACTGACATACGATGGCATGGACACTGAGTTTAGCTCACATGGTGGTACTAATGACGCATTGGAGTTGGGGTTTTTCCCTTGGTAAGGATGAAAGGAAGAGAACAGTCTTTAACCTTCCTCATGGGAATCACTTCAATAATTTTGAATCTTTTCATGATATAATTTTTAGATTTTTGGGAAATATTTGTATATAAAATTTACCTAAATACAGGAGCAGAATAAAGCCATATCCAAATCTAAGGAAGAAAAAGAGTTTTCTAGGCTTGCTAGGATGAACAGGACCTGGGGTGCAGGAGAGTCCCCTTCAGTGGAGAGCAGACAGTAGTTGTATTGTGTTCACTGCCACCAGGACGGGCAGCAGAGTGCCTCAGAACAAGGTGTTCCTCCTATAAAACTTGTATCAGACATACTAGACTTGCAGTGAGCAAAGGTGTGATTTCTGTATGAAAGAGCCATCCACTGAGTAGGCCTAGGTGTCCTTGAACAAGCTTGTCAAAATGTTCCCCAGAGCCATCTGAGTGAAGACAATTCTTTTTCTTGTAGTTGCTTAAAATAAAAAAATGGCAGAACTTTTAAAAAGTAATCCACATGGTTTACTATGACCTTATAGTAAGTATATGCTTAATAGAGTACTTTCTTTAATTGATGAAATGTGTCTCGAGTTACTTCTCTAAAAGGTTGGGCACCAAGCTCTTGGTCAAGATTATACACTCCTACTGAACACAGTTTCTACTAGAAAATTCAAAATTGACTTACATCAGTTAAAGGTGTCAGGCCTTTTCCAGGAAGTAACACTGGATCGAGGACCCATCCCTTACTTTTCTACTGTAAATAGCATAAGAGTAGCTAGCTGTGCATCTCAGTACTTTTCCCTGAGATGCAGGAAGCAAACTATATGTTTACCCACTTGGTATGAGGAATGGCAAAATGTGTGCATGTGTGCAAAAGTGACAAAAATGGGATTTTTACCCACATTATGTTCCATCTCTGGTTTTGTGTATGTTTATCTGAGTGTCACAGAGGGTCCAACAGACCCACACTCTGGGATTTGTTAAAAAAAAGTTTTCTTTTTATTTTTCTGGTAGAAGTAGCCCAGTTCAGTACAGTGGCACATGAAAAACCAGATTTGCAAGTTATGGAGGAGGTCAAAAGTAAATCCTCAGAGTAGTCATTCATGGATGATGAAGATAATCCATTACAATAAAATACATGCTTCCATAACAGAAGTGTGGTGTGGGTTTATGATGATGATGATTTTGACACTGGCCATGTAAGCCCAAGTTCCTACGATGGTGAAATGGAGCAAGAATTGACTGATACAGACACAGGAAATGCAGACCTCCTTAATTCAGATGATGGAGAAAACAGCAGTGTGAGTACATATCTGACTAGTTGAAATGTTGCAAAATGGTCATGCAACCAAATGAAATGATCTAATGTTAGAACTAGGTCTGAAAATATCTTCAGGGGTGAAACATAATGGACAGAATGCCAGGACAGAATGCCAGCACTGCCATTTAATGTTGGAAATTTTAACAGATGAAATGCTACAAGATGCTATGAAATACACAAAGGTTGAAATGCAAGTAAAACAGTCTGTATGTACCAACAGCCACATTAAAAATGTATTTATTATGACAACTCACTAGCTGAACTGAAAGCATTTATAGGTCTGCTGTACTTAGCAGGGATTTCTCATGATGACTGCAGCAATGTAAAATACTTACGGAAAAACTGACAGGTCAAACTATGGCATAAAAATTTATGTACTTGTAGATGTGAAGACTTCTCATACTTTCAGTTTAGACATTTATTCAGATCTCTGCTATCAGGTCCATATGTGTATAGTGATAAACTGAATGATGTGAACAGACTTGTTCTTATCTCACAAACTAATCGGAATGTGGTATTCAACAGTTAGTTTACCAGTTTCCAATTGATGTTACATTTGTTAACAGAGCACAAGTTGACCAGCACATGAACTGTATGCAGGACCAAAGCAGAAATTCCAAATGAAATGTTCCAATTTCAAATCAGAGAATTGTATAGTACAATCACTGGATTTCAGAAAGATAAACACTGGCCTCATGCATGGCAAAGAAAAATAAAGTGGTATTACTGAAGTCAACATTTCACCATGATGGAAATATTGATAGGGAAACCTTGACAGAAGGGAAGCCTGAGATGGAAACTTTCTACAACAAAACCAAAGGTAGAGTAGATGCTGATGAGTTATGCAGCAACTATGATGTCACTTGAAAGACGAAGCATTGGCCAGTGGTTGTGTTTTACTCAATCCTAAACATGTGTGGGATAATAGCTTGACATTTTGTAAGAAAATAACAAGTGCAAAATATCATGGACCAATTTTCTTAGAGGACTGGGCTACAGCTTGTAAGAGATTGTTTCACAGCACAGGAAAAACAAAATGTTTGTGGTGCATACTGGTGAGCTAATAAAGACCTGTTTCCAAAAGCATCAGGGGCTAGAATACCTAGTCTCTGTGGAATCCCACCCTTAAGAGGCAACTGATATTTGATGTAGTTAAAGCATCAGGTGAACAGGCAGGCGCAGTATCACAAAGGTGTACAACAACAACAAGGAAACAAAAAAGATGTCAACTGTGCCCTACAAGAAAGTATAGGAAAACAAAACATAGCATACATGCTATCAGTGTAAGTGACACTTATGTATGGAACATGCAGTTTTTATGTGTGAAGACTGCCTTGGGTGTGATAGCTGAAGCAAAGCTCATTTTTGTGGTAAAGTTCTATTGATATTTTCATTGTAGTTCATATAGGACTTTACTTCTGATGTTATCTTTTAGGTTTTATAAGGAAGTACACAGCTAATGTAAAAATGTTGATGTCTATTCTAAATGCACAATACATATTAAAACTTTAATGCTTCACTGATATTTTATACTCTTATTAACTACACAGTGTACAGTAATATAGTAAGAACCTCCTGAAAAAAACAGCAAGACCAGTGAGATGTCAAGTATGTCCTACAAAAAGGCCAGGAAAGCAAAAATACATGTGCTGTCAGTGTAAGCATTATGTGTGTATGGAATGTGCTGTTGTCAAGTGCGCAGACTGCCTTAGATGTAATAATTGAAGTAGAGATTATGACAAAATTATTGTTATGCTCTTGTTAACCTCCCAGAGGGGGAAGGAGATGGACTTCTTGTTAGAGAAGGGTCCCAGTGGATTTCCTATTGCTTTGGGTGCCACACCAAATGGGAAGTTCATCATTTGCAGACACGGAAGACTGATTTATTGTAATGATACCATACCTTCCATTTCTCAGCCTTAAAGAAACTCAAAAGAACTTTGCTTCTAATTTTCCCAGTATTTTAGTGAGGAATAGAGGTTCAAAATTGTCTAAAAGCATGTAAGCCAGAACTAGGCAAATGAGTACCCAAGGTAAAGAAATTATATTGGTGGGACTATACAAACTCCTTACTTAACTACACTTTCATTTTGTCCCTTTCAACTAATTCCATTCTTGTTTCCCCCTTAGTTCTGCATTCCACTTGGCCAAGCTGTGCTGTACTTCCTCAGTGACACTGAGAGCCACATCATACAGTGATGAGCACGTACTCGGCACCCATCTTGACAGGCTTTGGAGGGCGTGTTTTAGCAATGTCTTGTTCTTGTATTTTTATTTAAGCTCCTTTGTTCAAAAATGAATGAAAGACTTCACTCTTTGTAAATCAAGTGAAGAAGGAACCTTCTGCCATGCTCATTTTTTTAACACCCTCCACTCCCCAAAAAATTCATGGACACTGGGAGAGAAGGAAAATATCTTCTGATTTAGAGAACAGATTATTTTCATAGATCAGCTATGGCACATCCTCTCTATAGTATTCTTTTAATGTGTTATTCAACAAACATGCTTCCAGCACATGCACAGGTCTTATGATCTGTGCATGAAACCCATGCTACTTATATACTGTGTTCTACGAGCTGACTGCAGGGCCAGGGCAGAGGGAAGGTATGTTAAAGTATCATTAGTCCACTGTGCAGCGGTCTAGCTTCACTCCGACTTTAAGGGGTTTACTCTGCTCCTGGTTCAAAACAGTTCTAAAGTGACAGTTTCACAACAGTATCTTCAGCATTTCTAAATAGTACCCTAGTGATGTGGAAAGTATTTTCCCTATGTCTGCCTTATCCTCTAGAGAGTAAAGTTGGCTTTTGTTTCTTGAGGACAGGTTAGCATACTTTGTTACTTTGGCACCATTCTGAGCCCTTGGCTTGCCCCAGCTCACCTAATTCTTGCCATAGTTCTGTGCGGTGAGCGGTGTTAGTAAAGCTACAACACTTGCTAGTGGCGAACATGATGTGAGCTCTACGGCACGTACTGTCAATCTCTCTGTCATACTGGCCCTGGGATCACTGATGCTCTTGGGACCTTCTTCAAATTATCATAAGAAACATGCGTTCAACAACTGTCTGTATGTGCAGGGGAGGAAAACCACTTCCTTCTACTCTTATAGCTTCTGTAGCTTGTCTAAGAATTTAGTTGATCTAAGAAAGATTTGAGAAAAAATTAAGTTTTTATATTCACATGGGAGCTGCCCCAAAATAAAACTCAATAGGGTGACCAGAGACTGAGACGTCTATACCATCCTGAGCTCCAGAAAGGAGCTTGGAGCTTTTAATGGAGAAGGGGACAGTCCTAGGAAGGTGAGAGGGAGAAAGTATGCTAACAAAGTTGCCCTATAATGCAGGTCAGAACCACTCAGGTGATGAAATGATTCTGGAAACAGTTCTCTTCCTGGCTTATTACTTCACTAATGAAGGTTTCATTTACAAAAAGGAAAATCTGCATTTTATTTTAGGCAGTTTAAGTGGGGGCGGGAGAAGTAAAGAACCGTCCCGGCACTGGCTGACTCACAACTATCTCTAGCTCAAAATAATCAATATGCAAAAGTGGCATACTTTGGACCCCTTCACGGCTAATAAATACATATGCATAGCTTACTTTCCCTGGGGCCCTCCGCTGCGATAGAAGGGTAAACAAGACAGGGCATCACTGGTCCAGCATTAGGCCACTTAAACAACCAGCAGCTGCTCTGAGCTTGGGGCTTGGAAATGCACACAGCAAGTGTAAAACTTTATTTCCCTAAACAGAGGAATAAAAATGAATGCAAGAATGATTTTTTTTAATGTCTCGATAAAGCCAAGAAGGAATTAGATTTCCCAAATCAACTTTACCAAAGCAACACACACTATCATGTCTATGGATTCTTGACACCCTCTTTCCCCAATCTCAGGGCCGGTTTGTGGGGCCTGCAGGGCACTCGCAGCAATCAGAGTGATCTGACCCTCTAACATCTGCTTTTGAAAGCGGCTGTCAGCTGGAATAAACCAGCACTGAAGAGTGTACTACAAGGCCCTCGGCGGCTCTGCTGAGCCCTGTTCTGGGGTGGACAACCTCCCTCTGACGAGCTTCCCACCCTCATCCTGTTTTCTTTTCATCTCTCACAGACCCAGCTCCATCTGGGGTTGAGCTACCCTTTGGTCCCAGCTTCTGCATATGACCACAAACACAAGAGCAAAAATGGGAGCACTTTAAATGAGTCTATTAAACTATAGATTTTCTAACAGAATCTGGAGACCTGATTGCTCTCTGCAAATACCTAAAGTTCTATCTTATGAAGCCTTTGTTCCACAAAAAATTCCTAGTTTTCCTTAGCCAAGAGATAAAAGCCAAGAGGAACCAAACAAATAAAAAATGTCCTTACAAGTTCAGGTTAGCATGAAGCCACCACAGAGTTCACTTCCCACCATTCAGTTGTGCAACCCTTGACAGCGGGCACTTCTGACCGAGGCCCTTGTCTGCAAGTTTCAAACTTTTTCCAGCACAGGGACCTGCACAGTTGCCTTACTCTAGCCGGGTCACGTTACAGTACTAACGCTGCCCCATTCTCACGAGTGGCTGAAGGCCACAATGCCCCCGTCCCAGGTGGGTGGTGTGGCTTGGCAGACGCTCCCACCAAGGCAGCAGTGCTCATCCCAGGCTGCAGGGCTTACACGAACAGGTTTGAGGCAGGATGAGGCTGTCTCAGCACACTTCAGAATGAATGCAGATGAATGCAAAACTGTCAGAAGGCACAGTTTTTCTCATTTTGTTGTCTTAAACATTTGGAGAATGGTTTCTTCTATTCCTACTGTGTAGCAATGGGTATTGGCCTGCATTGTGCTTTATTTGACCCTGGTCACTCTGGTTTCTTAAATAGTACAGAGACTCAAGAGTTCATCCACAGTGAAGGCTTCTGTGACAGGTGGTGCATGCATGCTTTTGTGAGCAGATGTGTGTCCTACAGACAGACAGACAGCAGGTACATCCACACATCTCACACATACCGACTTCAAGTGTGCTCAGACCATTTCTGTTTTCGTTAAGGACAGACTTTATCCTCCCCACCCCCCATGAGCTGGGGTCATTTTTGGCTGTTTAAAAGGTCACTAAGCATTACACTACCACTATTCTCATTTAATAACGAGACTGAAAAGCTTTGTCGTGCCTGCTACTACGCCTCCTTAAGCTGACTGTCTTTTAACAGTTTCAGTGAAAATTCTGCAAGGAAGTAATATTCCACAATCTCCTGCCTCCAGGGAGGAATATAACTATTCCCAGAAGATAGTGAGTCTTTGCTGAGTCTGTTACTTTATGAGTGAAACAGGAAGTTTGGTTCTCTTTTATTATACCTTTTCCAATTTTGAAAAGTTGCCCAAATTGTTCCAAGTAAAGTTGAAGCAAAGTTATTAATGTCAAGAAGCCAAGATCTTTCTCCATGGTTTGCTGAATGAGGAAGGAAGAAAGCTGTTGGTACTCAGTTATTGTTTGCTTCTCCTGCTTGAGCGAAAGACGCAGGAGAGAGAATGAGTGAGGGAAGGGGCTGGAGTTCATCTTCTGACAGAATCACAACATTCTGCTCTCAGTTGCAGTACCCGACCGGGGCCACTGCAGCTACAGGACAGATAGTCTTTTCTCTGAGAGATGACACCCTAATTGCTACAGTGCTTCTGCCGGAGGGACTCACACATGCAAGCCATTATGTAAAATATAATTTCTTTTTCCTTTAAAAATACTCAAGATCATTAGACATGGTTTCTTCAGTGCTAGAAAATAAGGCCAAAAATGAAAATAAATAGCTTTAAGTATTTGCAACATAACTCCCTCATGCATTTACTGAAATACAGTGAAAGTGCCCTAAAATGTGGCTTGACATTTTATACTGCACTTTTTTTTTCCCTAATTCTCAAACATTTTGTCTTCTTATCGTATATCATTTCAGTTCCTCTACATTTCCAATATTCAATAGCAATAGCCACAGCTATTGAGAGACTAGCCCACAGTTGCACTTTGAGGGAACTAATGAACACAGGAAGTGGCCTAGAAGCTTGCTATAAATTAAATAAACTCCCTATAAATTAAACACGGGAACACTGAGCACAAATGTAGGGCATGACAACATGACATAACCTTAAAACACAGCAATTAAATGTACAGCACTGCTTTCCCTAATGATGTGCTATGCTAATTTAAGGCTAAGGTGATGATTCTGTTGATTTAACAGTTTAACATGGAACTCATAAATAGGAGAAAAATGTGTAGTAAAGAAAGCATAGGGATGTTAGCATTCATGAGTACAGAATTAGGTATGTTATTATATGGGAGAAGGACAGACATTTCAATTCAGTCAATTTTTTATATCATAAACTAACTCAAAATATTAAGCAGTCATGTTAGAACAGAAACATATCCCTTTATTAAAAATTCCAATTCTCAACTGGATAATAATTGGTAATTTTTCTTTTTCCTTTTTATTGTCTGTATTTTGCTTCTTCCACAGTTTTCCTTTTAAAACATTTTAATGAGGTGTTTGAAAATACAAAAGAAATGTAAGGCAACACTTGTGCCATAATGGTCACATTAGTTCTATCTTTGCTCAGCTCCATGTTTACTGGCTTTGTTAACTGAAGAGTGCATCTACATCTGTGTACCTCTTCAATGTGGTTACTCTTAGGCTACATACCAGAGTGTTAATTTACTACTTTCTGGTACCCTCTAGCTATTATCTTGAGAGAGTTAAATAATTACTGCTCTCTGCTTATATCTTTACAACTTTCTAGTTCTCAAGTGAAATCATTTTCTTATAATAATACAGTTAGTTACTGTTCAAAAAAGAAAAACACCAATTATTCAGGAAAGTGATAATCCAACTCTTTGGTAGTTATTTTACTACAGTAAGTCCCTGACTTACTAACAAGTTCCATTTTGGGAGAATGATCATAAGTCAGATTCATTTGTAAATCCAACAAAGTGAGTCTTGTGTATCTTTGACACAGATATACAATGTAAAGCATTAAAAAATCAAACATACACAAATACTATAAATAAAGTTTTTACCAGTAAGCACAGAAAACACACAGCAGCACAGCTGTGAGTGTCTGGCAGACAACGTGAGCTACTTCCATGGTTTGTTCACATCTACGAATGTTTGTCATGTGAGGTCTGTTTTATCTGAAAGTTTGCAGCTCCAATATTCCTAAGTCAGGAACTTACCATACTGCGATTATTATGTGGCAATAACAGATTTGCTTTAAAAGCTCTTTCTGTTCTGGAAACCAGAATCTGATGATATAGATGGCCCATTTTCCCATGCAGAACTATATCATATACCTTAGAGAACACTTCTTCTGAACCGATGGCAGAACCTGCAGGTGGAACCTCGGGCAGCAGCTCACAGGCTGCTCACATGGCCAGCACTCAGCAGTCTGCTTCTCATCATGCTGATGGACACCATCATACTAGTGCCTCAGTGGCAGCAGATGACACCTGTGGGTGCCTGGAAGGCCTCTGCTTTGTCCCGTGCTCCTCCCACATTTAAATGCCTAGCCTCCCAACACGTACTGCTCTTTCTTCCTTAGGCCTCTGTACTTTACAACCATGATCAGGAGTCCACTCCTGCTGCTTTGCCATGGCTAATATGAGTCCTTTGGGCCCCAGCTTTCTCCAGGAAGCCTTCCCTGATTATTATTATTTTTTTCTGTTTTTTTTCTCCAGTACCAGGAACCGAACTCACGACCTTGCGCTTGCCAGGCAGGCGCTTTGCCGCTGAGCTAAATCCCCAGCCCCCTTCCCTGATTATTAAGACAAATTCAGGCCTCACTTAAGTCCATAGCATCTGTTAACCCTGCTTACTGCACAACACCCTGCGTGTAAGCTGCTCACCTTCTCAGAAAGGGGCCTCAGCGTCTGACACTCACCCTGCATTAATCACATGCCCCAAAATATCCACTGAATAAGCTAGTAATACACTGATAATGACAGTGTTATTTTTAAGGGTTTATGTGCTGAGCACTATTCTCAGCCCTTGATGTGTGACTCTGAAATGCTGCACACTCTGACTGAGGACCGGGGAAGGCCCCACAAGCCACTTAAGAGTCCAGGTCTGTCAGCTTCCCATCTGTCTCCTTCAGCTTAGGAAGGGAGGCTCCCTCTGAAGTACCCTCATACAACACAGGGAGTGACTCTCAAAAGAAAGGCAATACCTTAACCTCCCCGTGACGACTCTCACCCAGTAACAGGGAGAGAGGAATCACTACAGAAGAGTCGAGACTGTGTGTCACTATGACCAGTCTCCATCCAGCCTGTGAAGGGAAGTGCTGGAGATCATCTGGCTTCTCTGCAGCCGAGGGGAACATGACCTAGAATGCTCTGATCATTGGGCTACTTCATTTCTCCTAAAAACTGCAAAGAATCCCTATAAAATTGCTACAGCCACCCCCTACTCTAGGAAGAGGACACCCAAGCTTCAAGCATCTGTCTCACATCTTGTCCAGCTCCTACATGCTCACGCATGTGAATGCATTTGTGTCAGCTCATTTTTGGGACCCCTGGAGGGAGCAGGAAGCCATCCTGTGCCCACACCCTTCCCAAATAGTCTTTACTAACACAGCCTAAAGGCAGATGCCATCAGCACGCCACTTTATAGATGAAGAAACAGAACACAGGGAACCTTCTGGGTCTTTCTGAGTTGCTTTGTTTTGACAGTGCCTTGTGAAATGTAGATGAATTGAAGAGTAACCACTGATAACAGCCCACAATAACCATGAGGCTGACCTACATGCAACTTGACAGCTACCTGCCTGTACACATATGGCCATTTCCTACTGAGGTTGGATCTGATCTTTGGCCCTGTACCCTGTATATCTACAACCAGAAAAAAACCAAAAAACCAAAAAAAATTTAAAAAATCCCACTCCTTCCTATGGTCATGCTTGACAGTGACATGAGGCTTTCACCACAGAATTTTCTTTATGTTAGCAGAGCCTTGGCTCTGTGGCTGTCTGAGACAACACCATCTTCGCTGAGTGGTGACTGGTTGTACTACATTCTGCTTGTGTAGACTAGTCAGGAGCTTCAAAAGAGGTGAAATTGGTAATAGTGTTTTTCTGTAACTTTAAGTCATATAGGATGACATAAGGCCAAAGGTAAAAGAAAAAAAGCGTTTGGAATTGAAAATGATTTGAATGTGGCACTTCCCAGCATTTCTGGGATCCTGCAAGAGCTAGTTTGGATGGGGCCTCTGAGTCTGCACCTCTCTAACCTGAATCAGCCTAAGCAACAGCATGACAGGAAGAGGTACGGTACAAAAAGTGCGCCTCACTCAGCACAAGTGACAGTCTCTGCTTCAGGGCCCAGCAGGACCAGAAGGTTTGGTCTGTTTCCCTGTAGAAGAGGGTGCCACTGTGTCTCAGTGTAACATATTTGTGATGAAAATAACTTATAGGCTAATCCAAAGCTATGTAAAGCAAATGCTCACTGAAGGGAACAGAACTTGTTTTTAAGGTGGGAACATTTTTAGTTTGCTGGAGATTTTTATTTCTAAATCTCCAAATTCAACAATTCCTCAGCCTCTGTAAACTTTCAAATGGAAAGCTCCAATATTTAGAGTAAATAATGTCTAAGCTTCTCCTCCACAGCAGGTTTTTTCTTTTTCTCCCCTGTCCTAAGAGTGTTATATCCTGGCAAATGGAACACAGAACCCCTTTGTAGTACAGCTATCACACCGTGCTGCGCAGAGTGTGGTGCTAATGAGGTTACTGCTCAACAGAAGCACAGAAGGACATTGAAACAGGAAAACGCCCTGACAAACGTGTTGACCAAAGGATGCCAACAACTCTCCTAGGGTCCTGTCCGAAATTCAAGCACTTAAAACAGTAAAAATGAACCTTAGTGTATGTGAAAAATCATAACATTGAAACATAAGTCCATTTATCTTTTAACTATTTTTCTAGTTCTCTTCCAAAATTCTGCTGGTTATTAAAACACTGCTGTGTAAATAAAAATGTTCTGCTTTATAACTTAGCTCCTATTTCTTGTCCTTACAATATAATAATGTCATTGTCTGTTATATCACATTCACTCTTAAAGTAATAAGGCTTGATTTGAAGGATCCTACACAGCACAAGGAGAAGGGCTGTTTGTAGCAGCAGCAGGAGGAGGAGGGTGGGGGTCAAAGGCTGGATGGGGAACTCAGAAGAGGACCGAGAAGGCCTCCCAGAGTTCTGCATCCTCCATGACTCCATAATGCAAGCAGAGCTCTCTGCAAGCATCTTGCTATCTGCTGAGTGAGTTCAAGGCCGAGCTACCCATTGATACAATCGGGAACATGTGACTTCAACGAAGCCATTCCAATCCCAAGTCTGGGAACATAGAGATACAAGACACATTTTGTTAGCATGTATCCTCTGCCCTGATGAGTCAATGCCCACTTCCATATCTCTTTGGAGACAGTCCTAATTAATTACTTTGTGTACTCATCAATACAAGTATGTCAGGACCACAAAAACAAACATAGAAGTCTATAAAATGCCACCACTTTCACAGATAAAACACACATATGCTCTAATTAGAATTGCAGAGCGTACGAGCTGGAACCAGCCTGAGCTAATTTAGCTCACCCTTTTTGCTGTACAGCTTAGCTTGAGTGGCTTTTCCAAATGTTATTCCTCCAGGTAGCGGCTGGCCAGGGAGCAGACCCACGGCTTTTGCCTTTAGAACAGGGTTCAGAAGGACACACTGTTCAGACATGCTCAGCAGCCCAGGCACTATCAGAACTTAATGGGAACGGATTCTATTAGCAAGAGACCTTAAAATAAAATTCCCTGTATCTAATTTCTAAAAATTCAAGTTGAGGGACCGTAATTCAGTACAGGTACCGCTGGCATGAAAAAGGCCAAGGGATAGCTCAGCCTATGTAAACTTAGACCCAATTCTAAAAGATTCTAATTTTTTTTAAAAACCCTGTATATAGAAGATTAACAAACCTGTGTTCAATGTAAAAGATTTAACTTGGTCAGTATTTTTATCTTTATCTCATCTCTCAATTCTGGAAGTAGGAGTGAGAAATTCCTATATAAAAACAGTAACTTTTCCTGCAATGTCAGTATTAGGTTGGAAATGCATCCTCTTTAAGAGATCTGCTTCTATTCTGAGCTCTGCCATGAATTCATGGAGATCCCCTAACTTTCTGAGCCATAGGTGTCGGATCTATAGCGACTGTTTTTAGAAACTGTGGTGAGAAGAGCCACAGAAGTTGGGTGAAGGTCACGGTGCTTGGGAAGCTGATGGGGCTCGCAGGCTCTGCTTCCCACCCCAGCTGCAAAGGGCGGTTCCGCTCTGACCAGATTTTGCCGGCAGGCGAGTATGTAAGTTCCTGTTTGAAGAACAAGCTATGTGGTGCCTTCAAAACTACTGGAATGTTAAAAATGCTCCTTTTGTGACGCTCACTTGCCAGTCTAAAGCCCTGTGTGGCCACTTTCCTCCAGGCTAAGCACAAACTGGGAAAAGCAGGTGTCCGCGCCTTTCTGCCCCCTCTGCAGCCACCCCTCACCCTTCTTGCTCCCCTGTCCTCTGCACCCCACCCCTTAGCTTGGCTAAACTCTGCATCCTTCAGAAACCAGCCAAGGCACAGTCCTCTCACAAGTTCTTCTCCAACACCGAGAGTATTTTCTTTTTAATCTCCTCTGTTGTACTTTTAGTGAAAGATTTATGTATGAAGTAGTACATTTCTCTTCCAGCGACAGTACTCTCTCCTTGCTCCCAGATAAGCCTGTGAAGGGTTATCACAGTAACTGCACATTATAGAAAAAATTAATTCTATATGGTCTTTCTTCTGGGCTGCAATTACCTTTTATATTTCTTAAGAGCTGTTTTCTTTTTTTTTTTTTTCCGGTACCAGGAATCAAACTCACGACCTTGTACTTGCCGGGCAGATGCTGTGCCGCTGAGCTAAATCCCCAGCCCGCCTTTTGTACTTCTTAATATAGTAGTGCCTGAAAGTTCAGTAAAGACTTATTGAAGGACATTAAAAAAAGAAATCTTGACACTGGCTGAAATATTTAGCACTTAAAATTCTGAAAAAGTCTTGCTTATGCTGAGCTATATCTTATAGGGCTTCTACTCTTACGTGAACATCTTAACTCCAACTTGTGTTTCAAAATGACTCCCAGTAAGGCTGGCTGTGCAGTACCGTGTCTGTTCTGAGGCAGGAGGAGGACAAAGCCAGAGAGCAACATGCCATCCAAAAGCTGTAAAAATTTATCCTAAAGAAGGAACTGAAGAATTATTAGGAACTAGAAGTTAGGCAGAGGAAGGGTCAGTGTGTAGTCGTAGAATATTTATCAGCATTCTTTTTTTTTCTTCTTTTTTTTTGGTACAGGGAATCGAACTGTTGGACCTTGCGTTTGCCAGGTAGGCACTGTGCCACCAAGTTCTATTCCCAGCCCCTTGTTTTTCTTCTTTTTTTTTTTTTTGGTACTGGGAATTGAACTCAGGACCTTGCACTCACCAGGCAGGCATTTATCCTACTGAGTTGTATCCCCGACCCATTATTCTTCTTGATACACTGAGTATTCACACTGACAGGTACTTGCTCACCTATATGTGAGCAAACTTGACAAATCCATACTGCAAACAGCATCCAGAGCAGACAGCAGCTTGGGATGGGGTGCCGGTGCCGGTGCCAGTGCCAGTGCCGGTGCCAGTGCCGGTGCCGGTGCTGGGGTAATAGGAAAGGAAGAGAACGCAGGAGTCTTGCAGAGGAGAAGTGTGACTGACTCATGGAAGAGGCCTGTCTGGAAAGGGGACATTTGAGCAGAAACCTCAGTAAATGTGGGAGGAGTCACCCAATATCCGACCAAAGGGTGAAAGGGCGAAAGGGCGGTCGGAGAGAAGAGCATGCTGGAGGACAGGCCCAGGGCAGAATCAGAGCTGAGAGCCCAGCGTGGCTGTGGAAGACAGCAAGAGGGGGAGGTGGTCGGAGACGAGGCAGGCTGTCAAGGACTGGAGAGTCCTGTTTCCTTTGAGCAAGGTCTGTGCAACAACAAAGGAAGCAAACCACAGCAATGTTCAGACAAGGAAGAAAGAAAGTACCTTAGGCTACATTAGCCTTGAATTCATCTTTCGTGGAGAAATGTTCTTTCTGTACAATGTTGTTCTAGAATCAATCAATCTTTCTCTATATCCCCGCACTCTCCACCCTCTGTAGAGCAAATGATCAGCTTGCAAGTAGCAAAATGGGAGCCTGTGGGAAACGGACAACTTCCGTAGGATCTCAGGGGAATGCTGATAAATGGGGCTCTCAAATGTCCTGACTTGCCCACAACTTGACTTAAGAGAAGATGGTGCAAAAGGTCTGAATCATGTTGTTATTTAATTGGGAAAGGAAAGATTTAAAATGATAAGAGCAGAAGGTTCTAGCATGTGTCTTTTCTGGTCTTGGACCTGAAACCATTTGTACTCACTTTGATCCTGGAGAGGCTCTGGCTACGCGTAGTTATTATTCCCCACAGCTGCTATGCTGTTGGCATGGCAGCTCTGATTCCTCAGCTTGTAAAATGTTGGCTCATGGTAAGGCAAGTCTGAAGAAGAGTTCAAAGTGAGGATGGACATGAATACTCTCAGGACTGTTCCTCGGAGGAGCAGTGCGGTCACACAGCATCCCCAAGTCGCACAGACTCTCAGGTACTGGGAAGGGAGGGAGATACTGCTATCTTAACTACATGTGTTAAACAGTATTCTATTTTTCAAATGAAAAACAATCACTATGATGACTGAGATATGAGACATGAATAATTAAGCCTTCAAAGAACTCTTTAGACAGTTGCTTATAAAGGAAGATGCACCTTTTCACAAATCCACATAATGAGCTGCCACCAGTCAATGTTCAATTCAGGATGTTTTAAGTTAGGCATTTGCAGCTGTAGGTATGGTTCACTACGCCTGAGGGAAATTCGGCTTGTCAGTTCCCACCTCCTTCACTATCTCCTTCTAGCACATTTTCAGTAGTCTTTAAAGCAGTACTAAGCAGCCCCACTCCCAATTCTGATTTACGATTACAGCACACACGTGCACGCCATACAGCAGAAGCGCACAGGCTCACATCCCTAGAGACACCAGAAGCTCCCAGCTTTCACTGGAGCAGAGGCCTCTGCCTGAGTGCAGGCGCTGCAGGCCCAGCAAGCGCTCCATGTGACACGGCTGGCTCCCCAGCGGGCAGCACGCAGCAAGGCACTCATTAAGCTATTGAGTTTCATTCCAGTAACCGTTCAAGTACATTCTTCATTGTACCATAAAGTATGTTTGTTTGATGCTGGAACTTTGATTTTCCTCCTCCTCCCCTCCGTGCCCCCACCTCCCCACCCATTTTGGCATTTTTTCCCCATGCTAACACACTCACAAAAATTCAGCTAATTCTCAATGGGTCTCTTGGTCATTAGTGCAAATTAGTGAGGTTTTACTGAATATGGTCAGATTTGATTTGCCAAGTTCTTTTCCCGTTAAAATTTTAAACCCATGTGTATTTCAAGGGAAATCTAATTTGTAGGTTTCGGATTCATTTACACTCAACTCACAAACGTGGTTCTGTGAGTGCCTCCATCGCTGGTGTACAAGAAGCCACAGGACCTGGTTTCCCTTCCTTTTAACAAGTTCTTGTTAGAATGTTTGCTTTGAAGTAGGTATTTGGACCATGCTGGAAGCAAACTGAACTAAACCCCAGGAAAATGAAGTAAGATTTAAAAACCAAGTTCAAAACAGTTTTTCTTGCCCCAATAATTATAGCTTTTGAAGAAAAATCTCTAAGGATGGAACCATCCATTTAGCTTTTTAAGGATGATGTCACACCCGCCTTCCTGGTGAGGCTGCATCTCACAGGCTCCCGCCCAGCAGGGCGCCCTTTCTGCACGGCCCCACCCTGTGCCTCGGTCACACCCCTGGCTCTGTTCAGCTGCTGGGCCACCCGCACTGCTCACCATTCCTGCCATGGCTGCTGCTGGGATTCTGAAGGTGCCCTTTCTGCCCGTGGGTGTTCCCTATTCACTCCCGCCTGCTCCCCCTCTCTGGAGGGCCCTGGCTCTGCATGTGTGCTTGGAGCGCATCCCAGCAACCACTTCCTGTGTTTCCTGACGTCTGCCCCTACCTCCTGATGGGGGAGGCTCCTGGTCACCTCATGCTGGATTCCCAGGGCTACTTTCTGGCTGAAGTCACAACTGCAGACCCACTGCTGCTGCCCTTCGAGGCTGGGCTTCTGTGTGGACCACTCTATCAGCACCCACAATGGACCTACTGCTGATTCTGGCTTTGCCCTGCCTCGCTGGGTTGCTCTGAATAAAAAGGGACAAATCTCGTGAAGTCTGTGTTGCCCTTTGCTCAGTGTCCTGCTTGTCTCATGGTAGGAAAGGCATGCTGACGGGCCACAGTACCCACGTGAATGGCAGGCACTGGGCTCTAGCAGCAGAGCACCTCTCGCAGTTCTGGCTTTGTCCACATATCAAAATTAAGCAACTCTCAACATTCACAACAGATTGATGTTTTTTTTTAAACCTTTAAGACTGTGACCTTAGACAAACAGCAGATCCCACCACAGGGCTGTGGTAGTCGCAAGAAGGCCCTCTCCCCAACTGTCTTCTGCAGAAGTAACTCCTGGGAGTTCACTTCAAGGGACTCTAGAGGACAATGTCTATGCATATTGCTAAATGCTGAGTGACCCATTGAAGCAGAGGTGAATCTAGAGCAGAGAACAAAGAGCTGACAGATAAACACTAAGGGCCACTAGGAATCTTGTGCAACCAGACAGACTTTACACTGCAACTGTTCTGAGAAACCCGCAAGTGATTTAGGGGCCAGCAGAAAAGGCACACTGGAGAACATGCTCACACTGTGCATATCTATGTTTACCTACTGATCTCAACACAAAGAAAGCTAAGCCGACCATGCATACCCAAGAATGAAAAATCCCTTTTCCAACCAGCCCTGAAACTAGGACTTGCTCAAAGTCTATTGGAGAGAAAAGTGCCACAATCCATTGGAAGGCAGATCATAATTATCTCCTAGCCACTGGTTTGGAAGTATTTTCTGACTGCTAAAGATAGTCACTGATTTTCATCCAATCACCTATCAATTTTTATAAGATGTTACACAGGTGTCAAGACAATATGAAGTTCTTTACATGAGATGAAAAAGAATTCTCAATGAGAATAATACAGATGAGAAATAACATCTCTTCTCCATTTCCTCCCTCCGAAGATAGAAACCACAGTGTATGTGTGGGTATACGTAACTACCAAACATCTTTGCCCAATCACCTGCTGATTTTCCTTTACAAAAAAAACCACAAAACAACTCTGCCAATTCTTTTTATTTATCTATATCCTATCTTTGTCCTTTTCTTTTTTTGTTTTTTTTTGGTTTTTCTCCGGTACCGGGAACCCGAACTCACGACCTTGCGCTTGCTAGGCAGGCACTTTGCCGCTGAGCTAAATCCCCAGCCCCCTATCTTTGTCCTTTTCAGTGACTTAATTTCAATCTGGCAAATAAAGGTGCTTTCAACAAGTAGCATAATTTACGAACAGTGTCTACTGTTAGAATAGTGTCTCTTTCCTCACAATGTAGCTGTTTTCATTAACATATAATAAGATTTTAAATCATGATCAAAAATAGTTTCATCAGAATAGTATGTTCAAGATTTATGCATTTCATTGTATGACAAATTTACCTTATTAATGAGTGCAACTTACTCTGAAATGCATATGACAAGGATGGGGCAGTTTACACTTCAGTAAAGCTGGGCTTTTAAAAATTTTTAATTTCTATTTTTTGCAGTACTAAGGACTGAATCGAGGACATCATGCATGCTGAGCAAGAACTCTTGCCACTAAGCTATTTATATTGCCAGCCCTTTTTGAGACATGGTTGCACTAACTTGTCCAGACTGGACATGAACTTGCAGTCCTCCTGCAGTAGCTTCCCCAGAAGTAGGATTACAGGCAGGAACCACCATACCCAGCTTAAAGCTGGGAGAAATGTTTAGCAGTTCTTTAGAGTGTATTTCCATAGGTTTGCTTTTAAATCAGATCTTACTCTACTGAAATAACTTGAGTCTTTTTTACTCACTGTAGTATGATGACCATTTCTCCAAGCATCAAGCATTTTTAAAAACATGCTTTTAATGACTATATAATATTACACTGTATGGAAATCATCTTAGTGCCTCTCTTTATGGATAAGTAGACTGTTTCCAAATTTTCACTAACATAACTGTAATGCAATGAATGCTTTTAAATGTAAATTGTTCACTTTCACATACATTTGCTGGATGGCTAACAGGTGGGCATAACACACACACACACACACACACACACACACACAGTCTGTGAGACTGCACTTCTCCTGTACACAACAGCAGCACCAAAGTTATGCTAAACTTGTAGGAAATAGTTTCCAATGTAGACATCAGCTTATGTTTTTTATACATTTCTATCATCAGTGAAGTCTGCCATTCATATTCTTATGTGACTTGTCCAGGTCCTTCTTTAGTAGTTTTGTATTGAACTTCTGGTGTCTTTTCCTTGATATCCAAGGTTCTTTGAATACTTCACGTAATTTCTTCCTCGGAACCTGATTTTGTTGGTTCCAACATGCCTAATATAAGCTGAGTATAGAATTTATGATGATACTATGCTTCCTTTACCTGCCAGGGCATAAAGCAACCATGACCCCACCTAGAGAAGCCCTTTCAGCTCCAAGTGCAAACAGCCAATCCTTGGGGCTCTTTCCCAGGCATTTCGCTATAAAAGTCCACTCTGACCCATTCTAAACACTGCATGGTGTAATCAGACATGATCCTCTAATGATTAAGACTAGTGGTATTAGAAGATTTTATTTGAAATTATGTTATAAAAAGTGGCACACCACTGATTTTGATGTTCACTTCTGAAGCAAAGTAGATTTAAAAGCATTTGTGGTCAGATTAAATTCACTCAAGTGGTTTTTTTTTTTTTTTTTGTACCAGGAATTGAACTCAGGACCTTTTGCTTGCCAGGCAGGCGCTTGTACCACTGAGCTATATCCCCAGCTAAATTCATTCAAGTGTGATGCTCATGATAAATTGCATTTTAAACTTTTAGTGGAATGTAAATTTTTCCAGAATAATGTGTCATTTGTTAGTGTGTTTCCTGTCTCCTACTATGGGTTATAAGGTAGCTTTTTCTTGGAGCCATTTTATTTGAGCACATTCTGAAGACTGAGCTCTCTTTTTAAAAGGTGAGAGGGTTAGATGTGGTATGTATGTATGAATTCCTTGCTTTGCGATATTCCAGCCCATTGGTGATGATGTGGAGCAAATGAAAAACTGCAATTCTGGTGGCCATGTAAAGTGGTGCAGCTGCTATTGAAAACAGTTTAGTGCCTCCTCAAAAGCTAAACACAGTTTGTATGATCTAGAATTCTACTTTAAAGCGTGTAGGCCAAAAGAACTGAGCAGAAACTTGAAAAGATACACTAATATTCACAGCAGCATTACTCACAATAAAAAACATACGGGTTATATATGCAATGAAATATTCAACCTTAAAAGAGAATAAAATCCTAACATGTTGCAACATAAATGAACCTTGAAAATATATGTAAGTGAAGTGGCCAGACATAAAAGGCCACATATCATCCATTTATAGGAGGTACCCAGAATGGGCAAATTCATAGAGAAAGAAAGAAGATTCAAGGTTCCTAGAGACTAGGTTGGGGAAGGATAGGGAGTTACTGTTTAAAGGGAAGATTTCTGTCTGGGATGATAAGTTCTGGAACTGGATAATGGTGACAGTTGTACAGCACAGTGTACTTAATGCCACTGTTGGTGCACTTTGTATTTTATTTTTAACTTTATAAAGATTAAGTCTATAGGAAAAAAATAAAGGTGACTGACAAAGGACGCAAAGATTTGGGACATAGCAAGGTCAGTTATTAACTGTGGATACATGGGTGATAGGTGTTCACTGTAAACCTGTATCAAAACTTATGCACACACAGAGGACACAGGGAGAACGTGGCCACCCGCAGGCCAGGATGTTATCTGCATTCCTCAGGAATTGACTCCATCTTGGACTTAGCCTCTGGACTATAAGAAGGCAGGTTTCTGTTCTTTCAGCCACCCAGACTATGGCTATGGCAGGCCAAGCTACCTAATACAAAGTCTGGAATTTAAGTATCTATGGATGCTTAGATAGTCTGCATGCAAATAACACAGAAGGAAAAGAAGATTGAATCAGTGCATGCAAAAGTTAAAACGGTGGAATGGTATAGCTGGGCGGGGCTTGTGCAATCATGCCTCAAACCTCTCATTTTACAGATTAGGAAACAGAAGCCCACAGAGGTCGAGAGATTTGTCCAAGGTCCTTCAGGGAGGTGAGTGGCAGAGACAAGGACTTAGCCGGGGCCTCTGACATCTCTCTTTTCACCACTCCACACAGCTTCAGTAAATCACATCCTTAAGCCAAGTGCTAGCAGCCAAAATTCTTTCTTTCATTTTACTAAAATCTCTTTCAGAAATTCAGTTCCTTTTTTACAGTCTGTATTTTCCTTTTTCTTCTTATTTTTAAGCATAAACTAAATTTATCCACACAGGATAAAACTAGTAAGAAGGCTTCTGAACAAATACCAAGTGGATTTAAATATACAAAAGGCATATACACGCCCTCATGAATGTAAACTTGGACAAATGTGGATTCTAATACTGTATTCATTGAACACAGGCCTGTGTGCCCAAAGATAGCATGCTTGTACATACACAGAAGGTATCTTAATTCCCAATAATTGCCTATTTATAACGTAGAAAAGCATTCTAGAAAAATAATAAAAGTGTATTTCCTTTCCAAATTAATAATTTATAGTCTAATTTAGCAAAGTATGATCTCTTTATAACATTTAAAATATCCATTTCGATAAAACATCTTTATAAGTGAACCAAGAAAACCAGGTTAATAAGCATGCGTTTTTTATAGGGCAGTAAAAAAATACATACTTATACCATTTAAAAATAATATAAAATGTAAAAATTGAACAATATAATAATTGAACATTATATTGTTTTAAAAAGTCCTTATAGAATTTTTATTTCAGTTTTCCACTAGGTAAACCTAGGGTACATGTAGATACTCTTAATGGTGTGATACAATGGAAAGTTGCTAATGATATCCAGCAATGCTAATTACCTATTATTAACACTCAAATCTTTTGCTTTTAGATTTATGGAACACAGTCACTGAATTGTGTCACAAGAGAGTTTCAAAATTTCTTTTTCTTATTTATGTGAGTAGTAGTCTGAATCTGTAACTCTATGGCTGCAATAATGAAGTGACTGATTTGTTATCACTTAGTCCTTTCAAAGGAATGTGCTATAACTGTGAAGACCTGTATTAAAGATTGATTTCAAACATATTTTGAGCAAAAGCAGCACTGCGTAGAATTGTAGAGATACTCAAAGATACATGATTTTGAGAGACAGCAAGTCTGAGAAATAGTGTTCTGGTTATATATGAAAACAAAACAAACAAGAATAATCAAACTAAATGAATTACTTTCTAGGTTCACCTGTGTTTTTTACCATGGCGAAAACCGTGTACACTGTCTGGGGCTGGCCCAGCCTAGTGGGAGACTATTGGGAGGGAATGTGATTTTACTTTTTATGTATTCACCCAAGGCAGAACCAAAATTAGTGGAAAAAATTGGAGAACAAAGAATCTGTTTTAAAACCAAACCATTATTTAACTACTTAATAGGCTATAGAATGTAAAAAAATTCATTCTCTTTATCCACATAAGTGAGAACTTGGAGCCATTCCTAAGCTCCGGTGAAATACAGAAGACAGCTACAAAGAGTCTCTGGGATCAGGCACCATAGTTTTCTTCTGCCTTTCTAAGTGGTGCTCATTGCTGGGATTTCTAATTTTGAAGAAGGCAGTGCCACAGTCCTATGGGCACCCACAGGCATGAGACAAAAAATCCCAACTTCTCATTCCTTACCGTTTTTTTTGTTGTTGTTGTTTGTTTATTTTATTTTTTTTTAACAATACAACCTACAAAAAAGCTAGCAAAGACTGGAAGTCCCACAGTTTAGGTGCTGTGATAATTACTATTTTAAAACAGTTAACAAAGTTTGAAAAGACAGATGTGTGGTTTAATGGAATTCATAAACCATGAATTCAACCTCCAGCTCTACCAGGGTATGCCCTTGGAAAAATGAAGTAACTTTCAGGAATCTCAGCTTCCTCATTTGCAAAACTGTCATCACCAGCATCACCATCATCATTCCTAAGGGCTTTATAGTTTAGCTCATTTAATCCCTAACAACTCTATGTGAAGGTGCTATCAGGCTCTTTATATGAAGAAACTGAAGCTCAGAGAGGGTAACTTGCCCAAATATAGTAAAACTTTATAGGGTGGTTTTAAGATCAAACACAAAATCACCAAGCCAAGTGATAAAAGAAGGTGTGTAAGTCAGCTTTTCATTGCTGTAACAACACACCTGAGGTAATCAAGTCAGAGAATGGTTTACTCCGCTGCGTGGTTTTGCAGTGCTCAGTCCCTGTGTGGCTGCCCTGTTGCTCTTAGGCCCAGGTGGAGATGGCTTATTATGGTGGGGAGTGTGGAACAGAACAAAGTAAAGCAAAACAGAGAGGAGACTAGTGTTCCTATACTCTCTTCTGAGGGCGTCCCCAGTGACCTAAAGCCTGTGCAAGCCCCCATCTAATTTGAGGTTTCTGCCACCATAGTAGCCTTGAGCCTCCAATACAGGTCTTTGGGACATTTCAGACCTAAGCTGTAATAGAAGGGGCCCTTTAGGTCCTCCAGCCTGAGCTCTGACTATGCATGTGAGGCAGCTAAGGTGAACAAGACTGGGTGACCTGCGGATACTAAACCAGGCCTGGTTCTTACTCCCAGGACCCTTTAGGAGCACTGCATTTCCTATTTTGCTTTTCTCTAAGTAACTTAGAGAAGTAAAACTATGTACTGTTTTACTTCTATGTATAAAATTCCTCTAGGGTAGAAAAATGGGAAGGAGAGTTACAATTTCCACATTTTAGGAAACAGATTAGAGAGCTCAGGATATCTTGAGGTCAGCACGTAGCAGAGCTGGGCAGAGGGTTGGAGTCAACTGTGTGATAGTGGCAATGCCAACACAGTGAGCATGGCCACACCACTGTTCCAAGTACTGTGCCCATATTCTCTCCAGGGTCTGAGGCCGAAGTATCCTGTACCACTACCTTATCATCTAAGGCCTAATCTACCTCTGAATATATGACTTAATATATTACTAATTTCTGAATCAGGCCTGAGGTTCACAAACGCGGACTGTGAAGAGTCCAGGTCGCACTCACTGTGTTGACTCAGCCCAGGGTCCTGCTAGAGAATCAATTCAAGGCCAAGCAGGTTAGTTAGTGTGAGATAGGCACAGGCCTTCCAGAAGCTCTACAGTGAACACACACTAGTTTTACAAAAGGTTGGGTTTAGCTTCAACTCTTTAAGCATAAACTCAGGTTTATTTGCCAATACGTATTCTTAAAAACAATGTCTCAATCACCGTGCAGTCCATTAGTCATCGTACAGAAGTCCAATGTTAGAAAAACGTCTACCTAAAATCCAGTGGGAACAAAAACTGAACTATGTTCGGTAGTCCTTGGCCACAGTCCCTTACCTAATAGAAATTTCTTCTTTTAGAATTGTCAGTATACAGAAGGTAGCCACTGTTCAATCGTCACTGCTGTAGAGGAAGACGAAGCTCCCAGGCTTTGCACTGTGTTTGTGCTAATGTTATGACGTATCGGGACATCACGTCAAGTCATGCAACCCTACTGCAAAGGCCCATTGCTCAATTCTCAGGCCCCTGTCCACAACATCCACATCCCAGGTACTCTGTTTCGAATCTGTCAATCAAGACATAGTCACTGGACACTCTCCTCTGATAACTACTGGGCTGGGCCTTTGGGATCAAGAGTGAGCAAAGCAGCCCAGGTCCCCCTTATTTTCCATCTCCGTTTATGGGCATCTGTGCTTATGCTCTTCTCTCTGGCTCCCCTATTTTTCCCCACTGGGCCCTTGGCATCACCTACTGTCACTCTGTCAACTCTTTTTAAAAAAGTTTAGGTTTAAAACTTTGAACCACTCGGTCACATTACATTTGATTATATATTAATATAAGATATTGGGAAAAATCCAAAGATCTCAGAACCATTTCACCAAAAAACTTGAACTTTACAGTTGTCACACAGGTGAATTATAATCCTAGAACTGCCCATTTATCCAATTTTGAGAAATAAGAGACTAAGAATTTGCACCTTATGATTCTTTAAGACCCTTCAAAGCTAACTCAAAGCCCAAATGCTCTAATACAAAAGAGTGTCCTCTGCTTTCACTGCCACGTAGCCAGCTTCTGGGATGGACCCTCGTCATTCTTGCCAGCTGGTGCTCATGCCCGTATGCAGTTCCCTCCACACTGAATGTGATGTTCTATGATCTTTACAGTAGGCCACAGAAGGCACCTGGTTCCTGGACTGCTTGCTCTGAGGTAATCAGCTGCCATCCAGTGAGGACACTGTTGAAGTCTCATGAAGCACTGAAGTCCCAGACAGGGGCAGCACTACTTTGCCGCCCATGTGAGCCACTGTGGAGGTGATCTTCCAGCCTGCCTGGCTGTCTGAGCTCTGCCTAATCCAGTCAGAGCTGCCCAGAAAGCTGCTCCCAAACCCCTGGCTCACAGAAACCATGAGATAATAAATGACCACTGTTGAGCTAAGACACCAGGTTCTGGAGTTATTTATTACAGACCTAACAGGTACATCCGATGATGATTACAGCTGCCAATCTTGAGGGCAGCAGTAGCTTTCCACAGGTCTCTCAAAATTAGTAAGCCATCCCCTTGCTATAAGTTGTTACAGACTACACCATTCCTAACCATCCCAGATGGCCAAAGGGCAACAGTTAAAGCATTATGCTCTGATTTACGTTTTGTTGTTACAGCCATGTTGGGAGGTGATTTTCTCAAGATTAACGTGCGCGCGCGCGTATGTGTATAACATGGCTGTTGTCATTTTGTGAGATGCTAACTTCACAGGCTTGCTAAACATATTAATGACATGTTTTTATCTGTGTTTTCCCCAATGTTAACAAAAGTAAAAGAAAATTGCCTCTGTGAAAAGAAGCTGATGTTGTACCTCTGAGTGTGGTGAGTCAGGAATAATGCAGGACAAAGCCAGGTGAACTGGAGAGAGCATCGAGAAACACCTCTCTGCCAAAGCCGCCTTAGGGCTTTCCAAGAGGAAGAAATCTGAACAATTCCCCATGTGTCCAGAGGGCTTAATTTCAATCAGTACAAAAATGTGGCAAGATTTTTAGTAAGCTCATTTTTAATAGCTAAGCACTGGGCACTGGATCTCAACTCCAAACAGAAAAGAAACGCTACACGCGAATTCATGGAACTTGTAGGCTTGCCAGAAGTTTGCTATTTCATATTGCAAGAGCACTGCCAACTATGCACTCCTGCTTCCTAAATGAGACCCGTTCCACGGAACAGGAGAGTTACCTTTACAGCGAGCATCCGCACTGCAAGCCGACTCTGCCTAGGACTACGCGCAAACTGCGGAAAGGCTGCTTTGTGCAACTCCTGATAACCAGACACCAGGACACCAAAATAGCCAGATGAGTGAAAAACATCACAGAAATAATTGGTTTATAGCACTGCCACTGGCTCAGCATTAGCCTGAGGCAATGTTTTCTTTGAAAAATCTTTAAAAAAACACAGTTTAAAAACTCCAAACTATAGCAAAGCATACTATGAAACTATAAGCTTTCTTCTCATTTTTGACTTTGCTCACCTTCTCAGCAATAGCCGCTCTGAATAGCTTCATGTGTTCTTGCAGAAAGCCCCATGAATGTGCCACCACACGCACACACACACACATACGTGTACACACATGCACATATATGTGCAGACAGCAGACAGTCCCTGATTACAAGGGTTTGACCTACAGTCTTTGATTTTAACATGATGTAAAAGTGGTCTGCCTTCAGTAGCAGCAGTACTTGGAACCTCTGAGTTCTGCCCTAGTGATAGGCGGGACGGTGTTCTTGTGATGCCGGGCTTAGCCTGTGATCGCCGGGGAACAACTGACCCTCTGCTGTGCTGCTCAGCTGTGCAGTGTGGCAGGCCAGGTGCATGGGTGGCGTTGTGGCATGGTGGTATTTTAGACCTACAGTCAGCGGTTGGGACATCACTGGTATAAACTGAGGGGTTACAGCTGTAATATCCTCAATCGGTCCTCTTCATATAAACAATACACCTTTCTGCTACTTCGTATCTTTGTTTTTTTGGTTAGTGACATATTTCGGAGATTATTTTTCCACTTGCACCCCATGCTAAATGCACCATTCATGTGTGGCTACTTCTGGACTTTCTAGGCTGCTCAATTATATCAATCTTTTTAAAAATTTATTTTTCTTTTCTTTTCTCATTAAGTTTATTGGTATCATTTAGATATATATAATCATCACATCCATCATAGGGAATTCGTACCTGTACATGACATATCTTGATTCTTTTTTTCCCATCCCCCTCCCTGCCCTCCCTTCAACTTCTTTTCCCCTCATTTATAAAGCTTTGTTTCCCTTTTATTCTTCTTTTCTCATTTTTTCTTTTTCCTTCCTTCCTTTCCCCCTCCCACCTCCCTAGCTCCCACTAGTTCCCCTTTCCTTTTGAACAGTTTCTTCCTATTTACAATTATCTATTAAACATTTTGGTTCTTATACTACCCATTTCTCACATCAGAGAGACAATGCAATATTTATACATGTGTAAATACTGGCTGATTTATTTCACTTAAGAATATGGTCTCGGGCCTGGGGATTTAGCTCAGTGGCACAGCGCCTGCCTGGCAAGTGCAAGGTCATGAGTTTGATTCCTGGCACCAGAAAAAAAAAAAAAAAAAAAAAGAAAGCAAGAATATGGTCTCATGTTCTATCCACTTAGCTATAAAGGTCTCAAGTTTATCCTTCTTTATGGTTGACTAATATTCCACTGTATAAAAAATCTTTTTCATCCATTCATCAGTTAATGAACATTTGGGCTGTTTCCAAGACTTAGCCATTACAAACTGTGGTGCTATAAACATGGGTGTGCATATATCACTGTGGTATGATGCTTTTAATTCTTTGGGAAGATACCTGAAGTGGAATAACTAGGTTAAACGGGGCCTCTCATCCTAGTTTTTTGAAGAATCTCCACACTGATATCCACAGTGGCTACAGCGGTCTACACTCCCACCAAGAGCGGAGAAGGGTTCCTTTTTTCCACATCCCTGCCAGCATCTGCTACTAGCTGATTTCTTGATAACAGCCATTCTTTCTGGAGTGAGATGGGATCTCAGCACTGTTTTAATTTGCATCTCTCAAATGACCAGTGATGTTGAACAGTTTTTGATATATTTATTTGCTGTTTGTATTTCTTCATCTGAGAAGTGTGTATTCATCTCAGATGCCCAGTTTTGGATTGGGTCTTTAAATTTGGGGGGTCTGATTTTTTTCAATTTTGTATTCTCGATATTAGTCCTTTGAGAGATAAAATGGTTAAAATTTTTTCCCATTTTGTGGGATGTCTTTTCACTCTGTTGGTGATTTCTTTTGCTGTGCAAAAGCTTTTTAATAAAATGAGATCTCAGTTCTTGATTCTTTGTAGTATTTCCTTTGCAGCTGGGGTTTTGCTCATGAACTCTTTACCTATACCGATGTCTTCAAGAATTCCACTTACTTTATGTTCCAGCTATGAATTAGTATAGCTTTGTAATATGTTTCATTACTTGGACTGGCTGATAAATAACTGCCACAGTTATGCTTTTTGAGAAATTTCTGGCTGTTCTTATCGATTTGACTTTATGACCTTTTGAATCATCTGTTTAGTCCTCTTTGCTATTTCTAGTTTTGATTTTAGAAGTGATCCAATTTTGAGATGTTCACACAGTCTTCAGGTTGAGGTTGTCCCCATGCCACACTAATGGGACATAGACAAATTACCCTAAAGTGTACATTTACCTAGTGTGCTCTTGTTTATGAAGACTGTCCATTTCTACTCTCTGCTCTCCTAGGGCTAAGCAGTCATGGATTATGACTTCTGTGTGACGAAGGATGGAGAGAGGCTCAGACTTTTGCTCGGAGCCGAGATCTGATGCTTGGCCCCAGCCAGGCTCTTCCCACCACTCCAGAGGCACAGAACACCACAAATCTCCAAGAAATGTTTGAGAGCAGGGATGGCTTTTCTTTTATTGCAATGCTACCATTTTAGAAATGTTGGCAGGCTATCAAATTATCAAGATTTGAGTGAAGTTTCAAACCTAGTAATCCAGGAATAAATATAGTGAAATCTGAACACTCCCGAGTTGCCAGTGGGAGAGGAGATTGGCATAGTCCTCCTGCAGAGCAGTGGGTGGCTGGACCCTGGGTCTTGACAGGTTTCTGGGGTGGGAGGTGCTGCTAAGCTGTGTTTTCAGGACAGAGTGACTCCCCTTCACTTGTGCTCCCACTGTTCCTGCCTCAGGAACAGCCCTACTCCTCCCGGCCAACCTGCACAATCTCCTTCCCCGCCTCTCCTCCAGGACCCCATCCAGGGGCCGGGCCTCACTAAAGCCCTTCCTCTCCCACTGCCCATGTCTCGGGCTGGATTCTGATTCTGCTGTCAGCCAAACTTCCACCTCCCAAAGTTCCTCTGCAGTGTATGGTGCTGCTGTGACAATGGATTTCTGAGAGCTTGTATTTCAAAATTAGTAAGCATTGCCCTCATTGTCCAATTAAATTCACGTGGAACACTGAAACTTTACGATGCATGTTCTCTCATGCACTTCTTAGGATTTACATAACTTTTCCAGAAATAACAACGAATTCCAAACACTAGAAAACAAGAGATTTACTGAAATGGCTTTCTCTAAATACTGTATCTTGATTTATAATGATAAGAAAATGCTCTACAGGAATTAGCTTTAAGATTATTTGTGAATTTTCTCCATAAGAAATAAGTATTTCATTTTCTTGTTCAAACTGTTCTTTGATTTAAAAAAATGATTTTTTTTTCTTTTTTCCCCTTTGGAGATAGGGTCTTGTGAGGGACAGAACCGTGGGCTGTGTGTATGCTAGGCTATTACCCTTTCAAACAAAAACAAAAATAGGCCATATTTAAGATATAACTGATGTTTGTGGTAAGCTTTTTGTTTTACATGCTAGTGTATTATTGGAAAGCTTCTGCTAACATTATTTCTTACAAAGTAACTGTGGATAGCACAATTGAAAATTGATTTTATTTTCCTCTCAAGACTTTGGTTTTGGGGCTGGGGATTTAGCTCAGCGGCAAAGCGCCTGCCTGGCAAGCACAAGGTCATGAGTTCAGTTCCCGGTACCGGAGAAAAACCAAAAAAAAAAAAAAAAGACTTTGGTTTATCAGAGAATCTTCTGTTATCCCAAGCCTGTTTGTATATCTTCTGTCTTCTCAAAATAGGTTGAGCCACCTTAACTGTTTATGGCCCACATTCCCACCATGGGCTTAACAGTGGCTACGAGGTGAGATTTGATATCTATTTTACGCGCATGTTCTTTCTTCGGGCAGATCACAAAATAACTCACTCTCAGGTTGTTCCAAAGAATGTCCTTGTTATTGGCAGAGTTGTGGCCACAACTCTCACTAATAAATTCAAAAGATCATGCATCGCTCAAGGCATAAAGCACACTTCCGGACTTGATGGCAAGACTGTACACCTTTTCTTTTGTGAGCTGCACGAATACTTTCATGACGGTTTTGCCCAGGGGATGCTTTTCAGTTACATAAAACTGAAACTTTTAGTATGTTTCAAAGTTTAACAGACGCTTACACATTTTTACTGAAATAGATTTGCAATTCCAATGTTTGGTGCCCATCAAGTTGCCAGTACGAAAGAACGACTGCTGCACTTCACGCACTTTGGAGCCAGGTCAGTCTGTGACTGGGCTCAAGAGCTGTCTGAACTGTGCTGCAGTGCAGGTGGGTTAAATGTGAGGGCCACGGCACCATGGGCAACAGTCCTGCTGAGGCAGAGCTCATCCAGAGGAAAGCTCCGAGGGCTTCACCTGCCTTTTCCCTTATTTAAAATCCTCTGCAGCCATGTTCTGCCTTCACTCTCTTTCTAAGGTGGTAGGGGTGGTACAGTGAACAGCAGCATCACCAACAGTTACCTTGAGAGGGGTGGTGGTAAAATATTTTTAACATAAAAGCTGTCATTTTTCAGTGTACAGTTCAGTGGCATTAATTACATTTGCAACATTGTACAACCATTTCCAGTACGTATTTTTACAAACTTTGTATCATCCCTCAAAAAAACCTCTACCCATTAAGTAATAATCTCCCCAACCCCTGGTAACTTCTAATCTCCTTTCTGATTCTCTGAATTCACCTATTCTAGATACTTCATGTAAGGGGAACCATACAGTATACGTCCTTTTGTATCTAGCTTGTTCCACTCAACATAATGTTGTCAGGGTTCATTGTGTTGCAGCATCTATCAGAATACCACTCCTTTTCATAACCAAGTAATATTCTACCACAGGAATACGCCATGTTTTGTCTTCCCATTATTCAGTAGCTGCCTTTCACATGGGGTAGTGTCCAAGGCGTAGAGAAGTGGAACCTGAGCAGCATGATGGAGCACAGGACAGATTCTTTCCCACCAGGGTCCAAGGCATACTGCCCCACAAGAACTGATCTCTCCCCAGGTGGTATGTTTCCCTTCAATCCTGAATTCCTGAAATGCTCTGGAATCAGCAAAGTTTCACATTCATCCATGGAATGAGTTGCTGTTCCCACAATCAAATTGTAAGGTCCTCTTTTGTTCCTGGCTACCTAGCTTGATAGGTAACAGTACTGTGCTAGCTGACAAAGCTCACTAGATGTTCAGTTTCTTAGTTTTATCCCTATTCTCTCCATTGTCTAACACACACGTAAACCATATGTCAAGAATTCAGGGGCTGGGAACTTAGCTCAGTGGCACAGCGCCTGCCTGGCAAGTGCAAGGTCAGGAGTTCGATTCCCGGTACCGGAAAAAAAAAAAAGAAAGAAAGAAAAAAAAGAGTTCAAAATGATTGCTGACTAGAAAACACTGTCTTTCTTTTAAAAAAAAGTGAACTATGCCATGACCTTTCTTCACCTTCCTGATTTCCTGGGCAGTGAGAAATGGCAAACTCCTGCCTGCCTGTCAGGGAAGAGAGGCCTCAAAGAGCTGAGCTTCCTGATGACAAGATGGGAGTGGGATTTCCTTCCCAAGTGTTTCTAGCAGCCAGGGAGCAGAATCATTTTCCTAATGCTGAGAGAATATGGATGGATACATTCTTTCCCACTAGTTTCTTTTTCACTCTAATCCTGAGAATCATTTTTCCCAAGGAAGGAAACGCAGCATCCCCAATGTCTGCACTCTTGGATGACTTCCCCCTGTGAGGAGTGCATGGAGCCCCTCAACTACTTGTAGCTCTCCAGCCATCACTCACCCATGCAGCAGAACTCAGGGCAAGGTGGGCATCTGTTCTTACAGGGTGAGACGCTGCCTCATGGAGAGCACACAGGTGCTGGAACCTGCCCTGTTTCCTGGCAATGTGAGGTTGTTAAGAAGAGAGTGCATCTTCCAAATATGAAGACAAGATGTCGAGACCTTTCCCCTAATTTGATGACTGACCATAAAAATGATCATAAAAATGTGTCTGAAATAGCTCAGGAGCATACCCTAACAGAAGGATTATTATCAGAAAAATTAGGCTGTGTCTAAGAGAACACATAATCAATCATCCAAGAAGCCATCCTGCTGTTGGGAGTTTTTCAAATCTTGTTTCTCAGTGGTTATTTCTGGTGTTGAAAATTTTCCAGACAAAAGCTTTCTGAGTGGCTAGTGACAACTGCAGTGCCATCCCCCTGTAACACAGTATAGTTTCATGCCTGTAACTGTGTTTGCAATAACCAACAGTTATTATAATCAACCTCAGTACTCACTGAATGTTTTCAGTTTAACAGCTCATAAAAGTCATAGGAGGAGCATCGTATCAAGCATATCACAAAGAACAATATTCTATGACAAAACAGTGCTTACATAGCCCAAAAGTTGGATACTGCTTACCTGAATATCTGTTAAAAACTGCTATCAGGGGCAGTTAGGTAAGTAAGATCAGTTCTGTGATAAAAGAACACCTACCAAAACTGGATGTTTTCTACCTATTTCCTAATTTTCTAGATAGCACTCTGCAAACTGATAGAATAGCCTCCTCAATGAAATTAAAAGACAATCCTTAGAGCTTACCACCAGCAGCAGACTTCCTTCTTATCAATGTGAGTGTGTGGAACAGGTCAATGATCAGCTCCAGTGAAAGGATCAGCAAACCTTCACAGCATTCCTAGCATGCTTAGGGTTTGTCATTATGTTCACTACATAACCACTAAGCACTTTCCTTTTACATATGTACTACTCATGAGGTAGCTTAGCGCAATGTTGCCTTAGGTTCCCCAAGAACTAGTGGTGGATAGTGGTAATAAAGCAAGCATATTGTTCTTTTGTTGTCCTACAGTTAGCTATACACTGATTCCATACAACCGTCTGATGAATCACAGGTAGTAGAGTGTCCACTGACATGGAGTGCACCAAGTTTGGGGGCCTAAAACTGATCATGGAGCTTAAAACTGGACTCTGCTTTGGAGGGACGTTCTCTCTGCAGAACATTCTCCTGCCCTTCTGTCCGTCCATTCAGCCACCTTTTATACTGAGTTCCAAATTCAACAAAAACAGCAAAAACAGTAGCAACTGCAAAAACAAAAAAAAACTGCTGCTCTTTGCTGAGGAAGATACCAGCACGGCTAAAATACAGCTCCTTTATCTAACTGAGGACACGTCCTCACCAGGTTTGGATCAGATGAGAAAAGATGACATATCTTGGAGGAAGTGGGTCAAAGATCTGGACTGGACCGAAAGGAGAAAATAGTTCAGAGATAGTCGAGGACAAAGGAGAGACATGTTATCTGGACTCTTTCCTCCCAGGCCTAGCATCACTTGGAACTTACTGGGTTCAGCTGTATCCAGGTCTTAAAAAATTCTCTGGCACCTGACTTGTAAAATAAGTATGGGCACACAGAAGCTGCCTAGAGATTGTGGTGGAGAAAGTAGCAAAGTTAGAGAAATACTGGTGCCAAAATTAGGAAGGGCCCCAGTGAATCTGTTTACAGAATATTACAGTATTTTTATTTCCACTGAGAAGAAACAGAGAAAAATTTTTAGTCTAGGATTGAAGAAAAGTATGTAACTAGCAGATGCTGTAAGAGCCTGGCAACAGATTTCATAATTAAATTCTTGGGAGACACTTGGAAACAAAAGATTTTGGGAAATTGTCATTTGCCTTGAGTAACTTAAATTCTTACTGAAACAGATTAAGAGAATGGCCAAAAGGTTGTATTAATCATCAACGTGAAGTGTTATCACCAATTTGTTTACAGATTGACTTATCTAGATGCTTGAAAAATTAAATGTTCACAGGTATATGAAATATATTTTAAGAGAGGACAATTCTGTACTAGAAGAACTTTGGGAATCAGTAAGAGTGGGAGTAAGGAGTAACCCCTGACTCTCAAGTTGGAAACTTACTTTAATTGTAAAAGCCAGTTCCAAACGCACATCTTTCATTCTGTCCTTCCAATCTAAAACTTCGAACTTCTCTAAACACTCATTCCGGGAGAAGCTTTTGGTAGTCACTCTTTGGAACCCACAATTTCTGTAGCTTTTCATCTTTGTACCATAACTGGTCTGCCCCTCAAGGTTTCCCCGCCCAATGTGCTCAGTAATGCCACTGCCACCGGAAGTAGCCTGGTTCTCAGCAGCGCGAGCATGCAGGGCAGGAAAGGATTCCAGTGTGCATGGATCTCCAGGTCCTCACAAGCTCCTGGCATGAAGAACAGACTATTACTTATTTTCTACATGTGAAAATGGACACAGAAACATTAGGGAACTCTCTGAAGGCCATAAGGAAAGCCAGTCAGTAAGCCTGGTTCTCCACCTCATACTGAGATGCAGGCTGGCCTCCCTTTGTTAGGCTTAGACAGCACTGCTGGCAATCTGCCAGTGTAACCTATACTTCTGAATTCTACTAGGATAATGACTTTAAAACACTGCTAGCATTTTTAAAAAACATATTATACATGTTGGTCACTGTGATGGAAGCTTTAAAACATTACTAACATTTACTAAAAATTACTAATTTTTTTACAAATGATACAACCAAGGTTAAGGTAAATTGACTCAAAAGACCTTAAAAATCCATCAAATATGGCAGAATGGTGAGTAATGATTTACACAAAACCATATTAATAAAAATTTTGGTTTATTTATAGTCTCTTGTTAAATAGGACTATAAATACAAGCACACATATACACAGATATGTAAATTATATGTATGTTAAAGATTATGTTGTTAAAATAAAAGTGACATCGTAATAGAAACTCAATGCTTCATTCTCTGGTGGTGACTCCCTAATAGCAGCCCTCCAAGTGCTGCTGCTCTGGAAGGCTTGTCAGCTCCGTGATTAACCATGTAGCTATGACTGACAGGCTCCTGAGACAGCTTTCAGCTGGGCAGAGCACAGGGAGCGCCACATAAATTTCCAGGACTATAAATGAAGTCTCTGGAGTCCTTTGGAATAAATACCTCCAGGCTTGGTGGGACCAAAGCCAAGCAACCCAGAGGTTCTCTCCTTTGCTTACCATAGTTTATGAACTATGATGCCGAGATCTGTGTAGCCCAAACATTTTAAAGGCTTCCACACCATTTCAAGTATAATCATGAACATTTAACAATGGTCCCCTACCATCGTATAGAACAAAGAGAGCAGAGCTCTGCAAAACATGTGTAAGTGACACATCTAAATGTCTAAAACCTACTTAAAAATTACACAGCAATGCCATGTTCTGTCAACACAACCTAGTGTCCTCATTCATTAGCACAGTCACTAGAGGTCAACTCACAACTCACTGGGGGTCACACGGTGCTACAGCTGCTGACCTGTGACTTCAGGTTAAATGGCGCATTCCGTGACCAATGATGTAGCACTTTGTCAGAAACTCTTACGAATTAGCTCTTCAGGATCCTTTTAAAAATATGAAACACCTTAAAACCACTACCAGAAAGAGCTATCATTTCAGATAACTGCCAAACCACCTGCTTTTCTCCAGAAAACACCATAACACTCACAAGCTAAGCTATGTAAAGCCTACAAAATCTTTATCTTTCTGACACAGTTTACTTATTTTATTTGACTTTATTTCTCCCTTTCTAAGAACTGAAAAAATCACCCTACTTGAGTCAGTCCATGGCACAGACTTATTTGCAAAAGAAAGGCTCACAACAGAAGTGCATGCCAAAGAACACTTCTTTATCACTTCAGTCTTGACTTGGCATAGTGTTTCAGATGGTATTCATTTGGAATAGAGAGATCGATGACATAACTTGTCCAATCCTCCTCTGTAAGTGGCTTTACTAGAAGTGGGTAAAGGCAGAAAAATATAAATTCTTCTGTCTGTAGGCAACCAAAAACATAGCAACTCATCTTGGAGTAATTTAACCAATACGATGATTTAGAGGACAGTTCAGTGGCACCAGTTTTGGAAGGCAAAAGCTCAGCAGAAGGAACATAAATCAAAGGTGACTGGCAGGTAAAGGATATATGCAGCAATCAGCCAAACCATGTGCATACTGGCACAAATTCAATAAGATCATTTATAAAATTTTTAAGGCAGAAGTACACAAAAGGGGGTCTGGTGCTAACTAAATCCACAGATAGCTTACATGCCACTGAAATAAACACTTCCAGATGCGGTGTACAAAAACCTTTCACAGAAAGAAATGTTTTCTTTCATAAATCTAAAGGAAGGACTCAGCAGAGAAGGGCAAGAAGTCTACAACTGCGAGAGAGCTTCTTATGGACTGAAGTACTTGTTGCGGGGGCTGACTATGTAATGACGGACTACAGGGTGAATCTATTTAGGAGAACTGCTAGGATTGATGAAGTGGATTTCTGAACATGTCATTCCCTCAGCCCTATGAAATCCATAGTGTGGGTCAGTGTTGTGATCACTGCTTTCTTTATCAGTTCTTTTTGGGAGTGGGGAAGAAGGACAATGGTAGAGATAATGGGTTCATACAAAGACAAAAGCTGCTAATCAATTTAGGAAAATGATGCTTTGGAACTTACACTGGCACAAAGCTATTGCAGGCATGGCTTTAATGATGAAAAAATTTCAAAATCTAGTTAGATTGCAGTCATCTTTCAGGAATGCATCACTCGAATTCATGAAGGGCTTAGAAAGTCAATTTGTTCATCAAAACAGCACGGTAACATAAGTGGGGCTACTCCCACAAGTTTACACAGAAAGCTAGCATGTCTTCTTCACTTTCACAGCTTGGTTATCTCTGCATGGAAACCCAACCACCAGGAACCTCCTGGAGATGAGCTTCCTTCTTGAGTCTCTAACCTGAGTGAATTCTTTGAAGATACCTGTACTGAGTTTGGTCTTGAGAACATTCTCATTGCCTGTTCTACGTACAAAAACCTTTCACAGAAAGAAATGTTTTCTTTCATAAATCTAAAGGAAGGACTCAGCAGAGAAGGGCAAGAAGTCTAAATTATAAACTTGTCAATTATAAACAGCCTAAATTATAAACTTGTCATCTTGTACTGTTCTCTCAGGAAGAATCTTCTCCTACTTATTCTACCTCTGATCTCCTTGCCAATGCCTAAGAAGAGCCTCTCTTGGCTCTTGTTGCAGTAGAGTCTACTATGTCATCCAGGACAAGCTCTTCTCTATAGCCTTATTTTAGTTATTTCCTCTAATATAAAGCCATTCATACTAACCCCCTGCTCAAACAAATAAAACACCTTAAATAGCTCTGATATCCACATCAGTTGTTTAAATAGAAATTTGCCAAATAAAACCTAAGACCTCCAATATATACCTCAGAGACAAAAGCGTATCTGTAAGCCAGGCAGTGGCGGCACATGCCTGTAGCCCAGCACTCTGGGAGGCTAATGCACGGTGATTCCAAGTTCTAGCTCAGCACTGGTGGTATAATGGTGAGCATAGCTGCCTTCTAAGTTCTACCTCAGCCTCGGCAACTTTGCCAGACTGTGTCTCCAAATATAAAATAATTTTAAAAAGGGTAGAGATGCAGCTCAGTGTGAAGGCTCTGGGTTCAATTTTCAGTATTGAGAAAAAGAGATCTCTATTATTTCGAGAAAATATTATTTGCGGAATATCTGTAGCATAATTTACAGTCCAGGGAGAACACAGTTTGGTATCTGCTGGCCACCATTTGGAATCCAGGTAAACTAGTGTGGGACTGAAGTCTCTTGCCTTGTCCCAGACACTTTGCCTCCCCTCTGCTGGGGCACCCATGCTGCTTTCAGACACCTCTCTCACTCTATTTCATCTTATTCCTGCTCTTCTTCCTGCCTACATTATCTTTTCAAAATTGTTATTCACCCCTCTCAACTTACAAATTTAGCTTGAATGTTAATGCCCCTCCAAACTGTCCTGACCACCTACCTTTCTCCCAGCACCAGTCACGAATGGCTGGTGACACATTTCCATGTGCTGCATCCCATCCTTACAATGTTTAAATTAAATTTAATTAATTAAACTAATAAATGGAGCTCTCAGAGCTATAAGGCACTTGGGATTTGCATGGTGCTGTCCCTTCCACTTCTAGAGCATGTGTGGCTCAGCTGCATGAATGTGGATCTGACATATGGATGGTTTTATACTCAGAAATCAACTGCTGTCCTTGTATGTGCTTTCACTCTATTGGGAAGACACGTGCTCTGCATTGTTTTTCCAGCAGTGGCAGATGACAGATTGACTCATGGCACTGCAGTCTTGCCTTGCCTCCTTACTTCTTTGAGGAGGGGTGTTTGTAACCTGTTTGTACGGATGTCACACACTGGTGGCCATCAAAAACTAACCTGAAGTGAGTTCATTCACATAAGCAACTCTTCCACAGTGGCTTCAGAGAAAAGCTTTGTGTATTGTAGAGCCCAGGATAGGCCTCTTTCCTTTTCCCCACTCTGTCTCTATTTCCCTTCTTTTCTCTGTCCCTCTCCCCTAATTTCACTTCCTCTTCAGGCCTGCTTAGATGAGGGCTGTCTGTCAACTATACACTATTTACTTATTAGGCTCTTTCCTTGCTTATCGTTAGACTCTTACCTACTTAGTCCTGACTATGTGAACGGTTGTTTGGGTTAGGTCAGGACTGTAGAAGAAAATCAGAGCCTGAAATATACTAACTTCTCTACTGGAAACTGTAAAACCTGTACAAGTGTTTGGATTGGAATTGACAGGAACCTGCAGGCCAGGTTAGGAACCTCTGCAGCCAGAGTCCACCAGCCTCACTGCCCAGCACTGCAGCCAGAGTCCACCAGTGTGGCTGCCTGCTATCACCTTGAATGCACCTGGGCAGATCCAGAGCCTGGTGCTGAGCTCCGTTTGCCTGACCTCTGCCAGCTAATCAAGCAAAACATTTCCAGATCTGGAGACCTACTCTGTGTGTACTGCAATCAGGTCGGAAAGCTTCGCCAGGTGCCTGGGCAGCACCTCACATCTGACTGACAGATGGGCTATGAATTTTCTCCCCTCACAGCTCAGGGTCACGCAGAGGTGGCATGTGGGGGTGAATATTTGATCTGTGCATAACTAGCCTAGGGAATTTGGTTTAAATCAAATCATAATTAAAACCTCTGCTAGGAAAACAAGGCATAATTTTTTTCCTGCACATTTTTTCAACCTTGCGTATAACCTTAAATATATCTTGAATACAAAAAGAATAAGTATTATGTGGTGGGATTAACTTTGCAACTACATCAGTAAATTAAATGATAGTTCAGTTACTATATTTATTGGCTAAAGTATATAACACTGTTTAAGAAATCACCAAAAAGTAAATCACCTCCAGGTTAGCAGGTTCTCTTCACAAACATTTGAAGGGAATTTCTGCCATGCTATCAATAAAACAACATACAAGTCTTTCACCTACACAAAACTTGCTTATGAATGTTAGATGTGCCTGGTGATACTAAGAAATACATTTCAATAAAAGTAATCTGTAATTTTCTAATATTTACCTAATTGAGATAAAAATATTAAGAAACTTAAATATTTTTATTAGGTCAACATGAACAACTTAATGCATGATTTGTACATCCAGCAGAGTATTTATGATCTTCCTATTTACAGACTTAAAGGAAGATTCTTGCTATTTTTAGAGCACATTTTTAAAATATGCAAATAGCTCAGTTTAGTTCCATCCAACTAATCCTTTTTCTGCTTTCATCAAATTATGATTAAATGAATCTTGTGAGCTTTTTCTTTTGAAGAAAAGTATTTCCTTTTGGGGAGTCACACAAGAGATTTCTCCATCTAGTTCCATTACCCCAGAAGACTATATAGACCTCAGAAACAATAACAACACACTTAACCTCAAGACTTAGCCCTCACAGAATATTTTGCTCAAAAAGTTTCTCTCTAGTGTCCATTACCCATTTCTCATTTTATCCATGTCTGAATTCTTCCTCTGTTCCTCAAAATATTGTATGCCTCTTACAACAAATATGAGAATTATTAACTTCTTGAACCACTTGCAGTTTCACAAGAAAGACAACTGGAGTAAAGCTGTAGCAGATTTGGGCTACCATCTTTTACTGGTACTTTAACCATACTCCTCTTAGTGGACGACTGATTTTCTTGTTTTCAAATTATGCTCCTAAAAAATTCTAGAATTCTTGGGGTAATTCTAGAGACATCATACATGTTTCTTCTGGATTATTTCTGTGCTGCTCAAAATTTCTGTCATCCACTGTTTTATGCCTGAGCTACTTACAGATGTTTGTTGGTTAGGAAGTTGTACCCTGGAATTTGGATTTTTAAAAAATATATACATTTAAAGTAACACACATACTGGATATCAAATTGTGTAAGTAATCACATCACCATAGGATGTATGACCTGTGCTAAACTTAAATGTGGGGTCTTCACCACTAATATAAAAGGCAGGAAAAAGCAAAATGCTTTTAAATAATCACTGTGTACAAAGGAGAAAAATACAACTTTTTAATAATACCAAGATTTTTCTAAATGGACCTGTACAATTACTTATAAACAAACTCACTGGCTGTCCCAAGATAAGAAACTGCTGCAGAAAGACAATATGAGATAAAATTTCTCTTCCCTTATTATCCATTCTGCACTGATTAAAAAAAGATAACCAGGCAGTCTGACAATGTAACACGATTATACTAACTCCATCTGGCAATATGGAATCACAAGATTATTCTTAAAATAGCATAAAAATTTCATAGTAATAAAGTTCCCCAAGTGGGGATTCAACAAATAAAGCAAACTGAATCTGACCCTGAAACTCTACACAAATGTCTGCCAGAAAAGGATCTCAGGTGACTGATGGATTTTTGTGTTTTTTTTGTGTGTGTGTGACACCTTTGAGCAGCATATATAGTATTTTCAGATTCATTCAGAAATATTTCCCAAACCATGAAGAGTTACACTGGGTAAGAAATCCACATAATTAGAAATGTGAGTACTTGTTAAGTTTTGTTAGTAAGAAAACTTTTAAGCAAAAACTTCCATTTCTCTTTTGAGTCAAAACTACTGTACTGCAGTCTCTTTTAGACCATTCTTACAAAACTGCTGTGAATCACACTCTTCACTATGCTGTATAATGGAAATAGACACTGATGGACACATTGCAAGTGTTGTACATAACTCTGACTTCACAATACCTTCGTTACTTTTACAGAATAAGATTTGAAATTGACACTTGTGGGTAAGAGGTAGAACAGGAGTATCCTTCCTGTGACTCCACAAGTGAGGTTAGGGCAACAGGACAGACTATCATATGAAGAGGAAAGGAGAGGAAGAGCTCTAGGCAAAAAGACAGAGGAGATGAGCCAGATGAAGTGGCACATACCCTCTGCTTGGGAGGCTGAGGCAGATGAGCCAGCTTCAAGGCCAGCCTGGGCAACTTAGTGAACACTTTGTCTCAAAATAAAAAAATAGTAAGGGTTGGGGATGTAGCTCGGTGATACAGTCCTTGCCTATCATGGGCCAGGCTCTTGGTTCAGTGCCCAATACTACAATAAATGAATGAATGAATGAATGAATGACAGGAAAACAGAGAAGCAGAAAGTGAACACAGAGAAAAGTACTGAGTAGTCCACAATGACTCTAAATGCACAGTACTGAGGGTTGTAAAAAGATTTTCACAAAAAAGTGGAAGAGATACCTACATCAGCGGGTGAGCAGTGTCAAGAGAAAAACAAAATGTGAAAAAACAAGGCATACGACTCCTTTAAAGGCCCATAACTCTTCAATAACTGAATCTAAAGTCATCAAAATGGATGAAGCACCAAAGAATTCAAGACCGATCTCACAAATGATTGACGACTTAGAGAGGATACAAATAAACAGCTGAGTGAAGGGAGAGAGATGGTATCAGTATAAGAAAGAGAATTTCAATAGACGAGAGATCCTGATAAAGAAGCAGACAGACATCTTGGATATGAAAAGTTCAGAAGTCAAACAAAAACTCAGTGGAAAGACTCAGAAATAAATTGGATCAAGCAGAGGAAAGAACACTGAAATCTGAAAATAAGACCAATGAATTACATTCAGGCAGTATTAAAGGAAAAATGGAATTATTAACAGAGCATATGAGACTTAGAGGACATGATTAAGAGACTAAACCTATGCATAGTAGTTCAAAAAAGGAGTGTGTAAAGACAGGCTAAAAACACAGAACATCTATTCAGGGAAAAAATAGCAAGAAAATCCCAAATTTTGGGGAAGATATGGCCATCCAGGTACATGCGGCATTTACAGTCTCAAACAGACACGAGGAGAAAAGAACCTCTCTATATAAGATCTTGAACTGCCCAAAGTGCTGAATACTGAAAGTTGCAACAAAGAAGTACCCCGTCACTTTTAAAGGCACACCAATGAGAATTACATTGGACTTCTCAGCAGAAAGTTTAAAAGCCAGAAGGGCATGCAGTGATGTATTTCAAGCCCTGAAAGAAAATAAAAGACACCTAGACTCGGGTAGCCAGTAAAATTATTCAGAATTGATTCTTCTAAGGGAAATATGAACTAAAGAAATTCCTGACTACTAAACCAGCATTACAGAAGATACTGAAGGGATTCTACATGCGGAAGAGTAATCCAAAACTAACGCTATTATGATAGCACGTGACAAAATAAATCTTACTTGAAAGTAGACAAGGAAATGAGAACTAGGAAATAATCAACCATACTTAATTTAGTGTAACATCAGATCTTTCAGATGAATAAGAAAAAAGAAAGGAACACAGCTCATTCAAAAAATCAGAAGAAAACCAGCAGAATGACAGGAGCTAGTACACATCTTTCAATTGTAACTCTGAATGCAAATAGTCTGAATTCTCTAATTAAAAGACATAGGATAACTATTTGGATCAAAAACAAGATGTAGCCACCTTATCCACTGAATCTAGCACTGTGGGACCTCTGGTTCTTTCCCAAAGTCAAGATGACTATGAAAAGTATATGCTCTGAATCAATTCAGGACATCAAGGCAGTCACGACAACAAAACAAGACACTCACGAACAGGACTTCCAGAAGTGCTTCTGAAAGTGTCAAGATAGATGGGACAAGTATGTTTAAAGCGAGGGGGAATATTTTTGAGGACAATTAATGGTAATGTTAAACTTTTACTATAATTTTAAATATTTAAATATTTTCCATCAAACTGTAATTTAGGAAAGGCAATCTCATGTTTTCAAGTAAGGCCACTTAAAAAAAGTGAAGAACACATGCCAATCTACAATGAGAAAGTTTAATGGGTAGAATTACTAAGAATTTCCTAAAGGCCACAGTACCAGGCACCAGTACCAGTACCACGCCAAAGTATTTGCCTCATGTCCACTCTAGAAAAAGCTCAGTTACTATGTGACCTTAAACTTATTACTTAATTTTTCTCTAACTCTCAGTTTCCTTATCTATAAAATGCAGATAATAGCATTACTCTCACTGTGTTGTGGGAGGTCACATATGACAACGCAGGTAAAGAGGTTCTATTAAAGTGAAATGTAAGTTATCACTGTACTCAACATTTGTCTCAGGTGCCAATGATGTTTCCTCCCCAGTGTTTCTGCTTCATGGCCACACTGCCACAGTCTCTCTCTGAATAATCCTAAATTGAACATTGTATTAGTTGGACCATATAAAACTTCTATATTCAACTGTTTTGATCATAGAAACTGAAATTTTAAATAATATGATCTAACAAAGTCTGTAATAAAATCTACTCCAGCCTTATTTTAAAATTAAAAATAATTAAAGGTTTCATAATTTGTTGGAGATCACTCAGTTTTAGGTTTTTAATATGGTACAGGTGGAACATGTTGTTATTTTGTTGAGAACCAGTGGACTATAGTTACAAAAATGTACTTGGTTGCAATCTAGAATGATAGATTCAATACTCCCAGAAAATTTACTGAGAAAATTTTTACTTCCAATACAATATATGCTTCCAGTAAAAAATGTGCTCTGACATTAGTATTATTCATGAATGTGAAATTCCACATCAAAATAGTGAAAGCAAAGCTGCCATGCAAGTTTTGTATTGAAAAGTTAAATGTGAGGAATTCTTACAGGAAATTCAATATTTTTGATCCCAATTACCGTATTATGAACATCTCTGAATAACTAACGATATGAGAATGTTCTAGAACTCCTAATAAATCCCTACACACCGAAGTAAATGGCCAGAGAGGACGAGCAGTAAACAGAGACTCAGCAGCAGGGCAGGGCTAACTTCGCACTGCCACATTGCAAAGTCTCTCTGAGGCTGAGACTGACTGGCCTCCAAATCAGCTTTAAGATTCTAGGTTCTGTCTCAAGATCTAACACAGCTGAATGGACACTGAAGCAACTTGCTTTTAGAGATATACTTAAGGTCATTTAGGTTAATAACCATAGTTAAATGAACAATTTTACTATTTGACTCTACTAGTTCAACAGAAAGCTACCTGATAATATGTAGGTTGAGGGTATTAACATATTTTTTTACTGGACTAGCAGGAGAAACTAAAACAGATTTAGCTATAACACATGGGATAATGTCACCTCACTTAGTGAACGCAGTTTTTTTCCTCTGGTGTTGCACATTATATATCTGATCTTTTGTCCCACTGAGAACCAGGCTTGTGCCCCAGAGTAGATAGATAATCATGGTTTGTACACAGCAAAGCTCCAGTTAGAACAGTATCTTACAGCCTCTTACGGGACAGGCAAGGTGTGCCTGGGGTTACCTTTCTGGCTATTTTCTCACAGAGAAAAACAAAAATGCTTGCATCATAAAATTTTAAAATGTTCTTTGCATAATTACCAATAGCATTTCAATTTTAAGCTGTGAAAAGAAAATACTCTTCAAACAACTAAACTTTTTGCTACAACTTCTTCTGGAGGTACTAATGCCTTCTCTAATACCCACCCCCCCAAATAACCAGGTACTATATATAAAATATTACCAAGACTTTTAAAAAAGAATATACAATAGAAATTGGGATGACGTGAGATACAATAATACAATAATAATTTAAAATGATAACTAAAGCGATCCTAACAAATAGGAATGTGATCATTCATTTAATTAAATTCTTATGTCAAGGTTTTGACAAATGTGTCATCACTGGCAAGCACGGCCGGCCCACGTTCTTGTGGTCCTCCCTCGCTCCTTGCACCTGCAGCGCTGCCCTACAGTCTTGTCTGTACCGTTCTTCCTCTCCCCCGTGAGCATGGTTTGAATCATTGCTTTCGTCTGTCACGTCATATGGTTCCCAAAGTGACAAACTCATAATGCTTTATACAATGAACTATTCCTGAAATTGGTCACGCTGTACTTGGAGGTCATATAGAAGACAGAATGATGCCTCACTAAAAGCAGATTTGAAATTGTATCTGGTTTATATTAAAACCATGTTTCTGTGTAAACTACTGGTTACTTAAATTCTCCAAATCAATTTCAAATATCTGGATATAGGTACCAAGTTACAGATATTTTAAATCAGATACATTTAAATATACAATAAATTAGTATAGTCATTATTGAAAATAGTATAGAGGTTCTTCAAAAAATTAAAATTAGAACAACCATATGACAGATTCAGTGATACACTCAGTATATGCCTGGGTATATATCCAAAGGAAATGAGATTGGGATGTCAAAAGACATGTATACTCCCCTGGTCATCACAGTGCTATTTGCAATAGTCGAGAAACACAGACAAGCTGTGTTTATCAACTGTTGAATGGATAAAGAAAATGTGGTAAGAATACTAATTCAATAGTATTTGGCCACAAAAAGAACAGAATCCTGTCATTTGTAGACGTGAGCTCATTAAAGGAAACAATTCAGGCACACAAACACAAGCACTCCATGACTGCGATCAGATGTGGAATCTAAAAACATAAGTCTCTTAGAAACTGAGAGCAGAATGGTGGTGAACAGAGGCTGGGGGCAGTGGGAAGAAAGAGGAAGGGGAACACTGACTAATGGGTATGAAGGCAGCATTAAATAGGAGTAAGAAGCTCTGTGCTACCACACAGTGTGGTGACTATAGATAACAGCTGTGTGTTTACATTTTAAGAAGCTATAGCAAAGGGTCTTGAAAGTTTTTACTGCAAGGAAATGATAAATGTTTGAGGAGATAAGTACACTTAACCCGCTTTAAACATTATGTAATATATAGATATATCAACATCATGTGGTATCCCATTAATATGTACTTCTACTGTTTTTAATATATAAATAATATTAAATAAATGTACAAACACTAGATTTAGATTCACATGCTGCAAACACAAAATTTCTATGCTTCACAAATGTAAATTAGCTGTTCATTACATTTCAATTTACAAAGAAAATGTTATATTGGAAGTTAGTTAGCTCAGCCTTTCTGTGCAGCAATTAGGTCTAAATCTATGCTTATTTTTTTGTTGTTGTTGTTTGTTTTTTGTTTTTCTTCCAGTACCAGGAATTGAACTCATCACCTTGCGCTTGCCAGGCAGGTGCTTTGCCGCTGAGCTAAATCCCCAGCCCCTAAATCTATGGTTATTATAGGGGCAGCTCTGCTTGCCTCTCTCACTGCCTAAGGTAGCCAGGTGTCTTATTGTGCCAGCATTAGACACCACCTCAGGCACGCAGAGTGCACCTGTGGGGACTGAACAGCAGCATCTGCTAACATTAAGAGGTTTCCACCATCGCTGACTCTTTTTAGCAGCTAGCAGAAAGTGGGAGCCAGGGCAGGGCAGCCTTATCACTGACACACGCGTCCTGCAAATACATCCCACTTCGAAGAGCATTTTTAACCCATTTCCTGTTTAGAAAAAAAAAGGGCAGCTCACTTCCAACGTTCATTTAATTTCAGTGATCAAGAATTACTAAATTTGGGGGCTAGGGATATAGCTCAGTGGCATAAGTGCCTACCTGGCAAGCTCAAGGTCACGAGTTCGATCCCTGGTACCGCCAAACAAACAAACAAACAAAAACCTCAAAAAAAAGAATTACTAAATTTGTAAATGGAACTACCACTGTAAGTGAAACGGTATCTTTTGTTTCTACAGACTATCAATGTACTAGAATGATGCAAAAATAATATTAAGAACTAGGTGTTTTGTGGCAAATTTGGGAGGTAAGGTTAGGATTGTAGTCTGAAAGTTATCTTGAGGTAAATGCTGCAGCAGGAAGCATCTCTGGCAGGTATTCTTGGGGGCGTATGTCATGTACTGTCTTCCTGGTCCTATGCAGCTGTGAAGAGCAGCAGATCTCAGAGTGCTAAGTAATGGAGCAGACCTTTTCAGGAGAGAACTGAGGAAGGATCAAACCTTGGTGCCCCTTTGGGGTACGGTTTCTTTTCATTCATTGCTAATTTGCTTGTCTGCTAGGAGAGTGGCTATGTGAACATTTCAGGTCCTGGTTTAGTTTTTCTGTTTTCCAGATCTATTTAAATTAAGCATTTTAAAATTGTATAATTAGTTTTTAGAAATATACTGGTTATATGTATTTGATAAACATTACTTAAGCTGTATCTAAATCTGTATTACAGTATGTATTTAAAGAAGTAACACATGACTACCAATGTACACACACACACACACACACACACACACACACACACACACACACAGAGCCATCAACTGAGATGGCTCTTGAGTGATCTGCCTCATCTACTTAAAAACAAAAATTAACGGAAGACGTAGCCATCATCCTCTTTTTGAAGAAGACATGATGATTATGAGCTTCTTCCCCTGCACTGGATATTTCCCTTTATGAAAATTTTACTCATTACTTTTAGGTAACATTTAGGTTAATTCCCAAAATCTTTTCTCCCTTTGCAATCCATTAAGCACTACTAAAATTTTCTTCTTTTTGAGACAGGGTCTCACTATGCAGGTTCAGGCTTGCCTTGAGCTCACTTTGTAGCCCAGGCTGGTCTCAAACTCCCAACGATCCTCCTGCCTCAGCCTCCTGACTGCTGGGATTACAGGTGTGCGCCACCACGCTTGGCTAGTACTTCTAAATTATCATCAGCACTGCTTCTATTTTCTTATCTCTCCAATCCATCATCTCAACTCACTGGTCATTATTTTGCTTTAATGTATGGATCCGATAGTTTTGCTCTTTCCACCATGCACTGTAAAGTGGTTCTACATCAGTTGGCTTTAAAATTATTTCCAAATATTATATTTCTGTACAACTCATCTTTCTTTTGGCCTGTCACTTAGAATAATCTCACCTATCATACAGAAGAAAAATAAAACAAAGATACCTAATTTTAGTCTTTCCTTTCAATTGTAAGACTAAAAGTATTCATGTAAAAGGATGTAGCATTTAACGAGCAGTATTAAAATCATCTTCTGCTTAGGGTACAGCTCAGTGGTAGAGCACATGCTAATTAGCATATATGAGGCCCTAGGTTCAATCTTCAGCAAAAAAAGTAAAATAAGATAGAAAATAAAATCATGTTCTTAAGAGATACCAGACAAATTTGAAGTACCAGATGAAAATGAAATTGATCATCTCCATTATAAAAAGTTTCTAGGGACATTTATAAAACACATTCTTAGTGTGACACTGAGCAGACATAAAATCCACAATAACTAAATATAATAAAGAATGGTAAGGGAACCATCTTTAAACATCAGCATAAAAATTAACAGGAAAAAATCATGCCTCCTATGAACAAGTACCTTAGGTAAACATATTATGTTGGACTTATTGTTTGTTTATTTTATGCAATGTTTTTCATATATACTCTGCATAAAAAGTTAATATCAAAAAAAGTAAATTTTAGCCAGCTATGGAGGCACACACTTGCAGTCATGGCAGTCCTGTGAAGCTTATGCAGGAGGACAGCAAGTTTGAGCCCAACCTGGGCAACTTAGTGATAGCAAGATTCTGTCTCTAAAAAGGGGGTGTGGATGGGCTGGAGATGTAGCTTAGTGAAGAATATCTGAATTCAATCCCTAGTATTGGAAAAAACCAAATCAAAACACCTAGTAAATTTTACCTGTCATCAATTATGTAAATCAAATCTTACTTCTGAATGTTATACCATTTTCTTAGAAGCAGAGCTCTTAGAACAACTTCTGTTATATAAATACAGTGTTTTTAAAGATATATAAGATAAGCACTTAATTAAAACACACCCCTGCAGGCATACTTTCTTTTTGCTGCTGAAATCTTGAGTCTTTAATTCTCCATTAAAAAAATAAAACCATGATTATAAGCTTTCAAATCATCCGAAGATGTGAAAGCCTGCCTGTAGTTCAGCCCAGTTCAAAGCAAGGAAAGAAATCATTTCTTCTTCCAACTCAAAGTGTGTTTAGAAGAGGGACGTCTGATAGAAGTGGTAATGCCAATCTAACCAATTTAAAAATATGAAGTGCTTCTAACAATATTTGGATACATATAATTTGACGAAAGTTTTATAAACCTAAGCTTTGAAAAATAGAAAATATAAGCCTCAACACAAAGCTTAATATGTAATTGAAAGAAAATAATATTTTGTAGAAAAAAATTTGTCCTCTCAAAGAGAGACAAAAAGACTAACTTATTTCCCAAGAGAATTATGCCACTTTTATACAACAAAATTATGGTCACCGCAAATTGCTTTCAACAATTCCATTGCTTCTTCATTTAACCACTTGAAAATCAAAATTCTTTCAGATTATAAATATAACTTTTTATAACTCTGTTATTACGTACTGTGAATGGGGAAAGGGGGCCAATCTTGTGGCCGTGGCGTCGGATGGCCTCTCTGATGTGGCAGGGCTGGATGGCATCGCTGTGAGCCTCCGCACCACAGGCCGCGGTGCTCTGTGACAGAAAAACACATAAACTGTTACTAAATCAAAAACACGCAACAGAACTACAGTGTATGAAATATGAAAATAAACCTTTATAGAACAGGCCATTTTCCCCGCTTAAGACGCACATTGCTGTTGCCATATACTTCAACTAAAAAAAGTTCCATTAACAAATCAAAGATGACTGTTATGTGACCCCTTCTGAGAGACCCCTACCAAATGCAATTTTTATGTCTACAATATTTCACCTAAGCCTGCACGTCAGGGTACAGGAGGATACCGCCACTTGCGTGTAAATGAAAACTGTCATGAGAGCTTGTTGAAAGAACCACAGGAAGCTGTTTTTTTTTTTAAAAAAACATTTAAACATTTATTATTATAAATGTTTCTTGGGAGATTCCTGGGCATACTTCTGAAATAACTGGAGAGTCATCAATTTGAAAAGAAAAATGTAAAATTGCTATATATTTATTGTACAGGAGACTGTTATAAAAGAGCATTCCAACTTGGTTCCTACTTTCTTGGTATCCTCGGGACAAAACACAAAAACTTTCTATTTTTATCTCATCCATCAGAAGTAATTTTGCAAATAGAACGTAAGACAGAAAAAGATTATTTGCAATGAGAGTACTAATATCAACTCAAGAAATGACAGATGTGTGTGTATGTAACATGATTTTTCAAAAAACATTAAAATGCTCAGTAGGGGTATTATAGTCTTGTGGATTGGTTTTAAGTCCTGGCTTTTCAACTGCTTTGAGTCTATATCCCAGCCCTATCACTTACAAGGTCTGTAAAGTTGCATAATATCTCCAGGCCTCAGTTTCCTCATCTGTACTTTGGAACAATAATTGCTCTAAAGGATTGTTGTGAAAAGTAAGTAATTATCCAAATTATTTTGGTCTTCAACAAGTATGGGTGACACTTGTGTTTTCGCATGTCTTTTAATTTTTATTTATATTTTAGACGTTTGAGCAAAATACTGTTGACATAATGGGATTCTGTTATATTTCTATGAAGAGAGTTGTTGGAGATGGTGTGTTTCTGTTTATGTGTTTAGCAAGGAATTCCCTTTTCTAGACTTACCTCTCAGCTTCAGGCTTCTCTTTGAGTGGTAGCAGCTAGACCATACAGCAACAGTTTAGAGGTCAGAGATGTAGGTAAAATTTGTAATACCAAACATGGAGATTCTTCATTTTGATTGTCTTTCCTTTTTTTTTTTTTTTTTTTTTGAGACAGGGTCTCACTGTGCAGTTCAGGCTGGCCTTGAGCTAACTTTGCAGCCTAGGCTGGTCTTGAACTCACAAAGATCCTCCTGCCTCAGCCTCCCGAGTGCTGGGATTATAGGCATGCACCACCACGCCCGGCAAATTGATTGTCTTTCTTGGGAATTTTTCCCCCCTCACTTTATCTCTGCTGTGGTTTCTCTGAACTCTGGCATCTAGTTCATGAAGTCTGTGACGTTGTATCTTAGCCACTCCAACATGCACTGGAACTAGCTCATGGGTCACAGTAATAAAATCAAGAGGCTCAACCTTGGTTGTTCCCATTGTCTAAGCTTAGACCTGCCCCTGCCAGTCTCAAGTGCTCTCATGGGCTTCTTTCTTTAGAACTTGTCCAGTGCTTACACCTTTAGCTATATCTTGGTTAGTACAAGAGGAACTATTTGTCATTAAAAGCTGTAGAACCATGCCAAGATGTACTTTTACAATTGATAGTAAACAAATTTAAATTTCAGCTTCATGTCTGGTTTCCCCTTTCTTTTACCAAGGAGTTACATATATCTTTAGTGCATCCATGCTATTGTTGGACACAGGCCATGGCAAAGGTATTGGGATGACACTTATATAGTCTAGAGCAGTACTGGTGAAACTTTTAGCGCTTTCAATGAGAAACAGCCTACAGTGGTGGATGTGCCACAGGTTCACCACCACTGCCCTAGGGTAATTCCTATTCAGATTATTTCAAATCATTAAAATAATGAAAATAATCAAGACCTGTTTTGTTATATTTTAAGTCTTATTTCAGTCTCAGGTTGGATGTTTTTGGTCTGTACATTTTTAAGTTTCTTTTTGAGTTTGTAATAAAAGCATCGACATGGTCTAAGGGTATATTTGAAAGTACAGAAGAGGCTACAGTGAAGAGTAGCTTTCTCTCTAATCTCTCTCTCTCTCCTTCTGCCCCTCCAGGATGTCGGTGCTAGTGCTGATTTCTGGTGTGTCCTTGCAGAGACTGGCTGTGCTAATAAGTATATCAGATTCAGTATTTTGTCTTCCCCAACAGGTGGTGGCCTAGTGTTATCCACCTAGCTATGTCCTTTTCACATAACAGATCTTAGAAATAGCTCTACAAGAGTGGTTATGGTTTGTTGTGCTTCCTGTTTGTTTGAATAGATATATGGTAATTTATTTAGCCAGATCTTCGCTGTGAACATTTAGTTCATCAATCCAAACAGTGCTATTGTAAATATCCTTGCATGTTAATTATTTTGCATCTGTTTAATATGTCGGTAAGATAAATTCTTTGAGGTAAAATTGCATACAGTTGATGTGCTTTTATTTTGATGAGATTTTGCTAATTTACTATCAACAGAGGTTGAAAGAATTATGAAACTAAAAATTGTGGTAATTATCAGAAAAATTATGGTAATTGTAGCAAATATCAGAATAATAAGTAATGCTAATTAAGACATGATAAGCTGAGAGAAAATAGGTGAAAAGCTTATTTTTCCATATGAAATGTTACTCGGGATATATATAGGGTGCCAATATACTGGTTATAAAAGCAACTGCCCCAAAAATGGAGTAAAGGATTTGAAGAAACATTTCTCTGGGGAAGATAAATGATCAGTCATTTATCAGCCTGGTCAATACATACAAAGGCATTCAATACCAGTCAGGGAAATACACAAACTGCAATGAGTTACCAATAATCATTAGAATGATTAATAGTAAAAACAGTAACAACATCAAATGTTAATGAGGATATGGAGCATCTAGAATGCTTAAATACTGCTGGTAGATATATAAAAAAAAGATACAACCATTTTGGAAAAAAAAGTCTTGCAATTTCATTAAAACCCCAACATATACAAAATTCTGTGACTCAGCAGTTTCACTTCTAGCTGTCCACCTAACAGAAATGAAGGTATTTGTTCTTAAAGACTTGTACAAGAATATTCCAGTTTGTTAGTAATACCCAAACACTGGTAACAGTTTAGGTATCCACCAAAAGAAGAATAAATAAACTGGCATGTTCCTACAGTGGAATGTTAGTCAAAAAAAAGAAGTGTATGCACACTGAAAAACAAAAATTTCAAACTCTACAGAGTAAAAGAAATTTGATACAAAAGAGTATATACTACATTCTTTTTATATGAATTTCTAGAATGGAAATGATAAAAAAGAACAATGGTTATCTTTGGGGGGATTATGGCAGTAATTCACTAGGAAGAAACATGAAGGCACTTTCAGAGCTGATGATTATATCCCATATTTTGACAGAGTTTTGGAAAAACACAGTTTGATATATTTGTCAAAACTCATTAAATGATACACATAAGGGTCAAGTGGTTTACTGTGCATACAATCTACCTCAAAAAAGAAACTACAAATCATACATACATATTGAAGTGTTTAGGTATAAAATGTATTTTCTTTGCAATGTAACAACAAAAAAGTGAACAGCATGGATACATGGATATACACAGATACACATAAAGGAGTATTTTTTTTTTTTTTTTTGAGACAGGGTCTTACTACATAGATCAGGTTGATCTCAAACTTGTTGCATAGCCCAGATGACCAGTGGCACTATACATTAATAAACAGTAAATGGTAGATGTAAAGTGTTCACTCTAATTCTTTTAAATTCTGAATGCTAGAACATTTTTAAATAAAAATCAGTATTTTTCTTCACCCAGAAAAAAGTTGTTTAAAAAATGTAACTAGAAGTTATGAGTGCATGTAAACTGATTGGTTCTAAAAATTCGAGCTGTGAGAGAAACAAAGTACATTTTTCCTATCTCTGAAACGAATTTAATGAGAGTCCCCATACTCCCCAAGGGAATAAATGAATGGTCACTCACCTTTTTTCTTTTCCTTTGCTTGGTTTTAGCAGTGTCTGGCCCAACACTCCCATTTCCGAGGGTCCCTGGCGTGGTCTTCCCTGGGTGCTGTGATCCGGATGGAGGAGCTGTGGGGGTTGGGGGTGGGGTGTTCTCAGGGGAGTCTGGGCAGGAGGACTTCATGCAAGATCCCTGCCGAGAGACATGGCTTTAAAGTCACATAACTAGGTCTTCTGCTAATATTAGTTTTGCTTTAATATCACATGATATAATGCTACTAAATTCTAAAATGTAAAAACACTGTTCTTATTTAGTTCAGAGAAATGAGCTCTATTTTGGCCTTAAAGGTTCCAAATATGTTAATTGTTTATCTAATTATTTAAGACAAAACCAGAATTCTTTAGCCCTAGCTTCTAACCCTCTGCTGGGCTTGTCACACACATTTCTGCATGGAGTCTTTGGTAGCATTTCACAAGGAGTCCTAGGTTTTTTTGGCCAAACTGGATGCCTTTCAGACGTTCCCCAAATCAGAGTCACCAGCACTTCCCCAGCACATAGACTTCATGCCAGGGGTCCCTGCAAGTCCTCCAGCCCTTTCCATTTCTCGTGCCTTCCTTTCTCCCTGATATTCCTCTTGACTCTAGTTTCTTGGGATATGACTATAAGTCTGTTCTCTCCCTCTTGCAGAAGTAGTGAAAAAATTTTGAAGACTGTATTTTCAGTCTCTTCTCTGGTATGGTCAAACATCCTAAATTCTTTCAACTGGTTATTATTAGTTATATTTTTAAGTCCTTCCTTTTTAACCCCTTGCCCCACACACTGGGTCAATGCCTATCCTGTAGGCCAGCACCCAGAAATTAAAATAAAAAAATTTCTTGTCACACCGCAGTGTTGATTTCTAGGAAATTTATAGGCAAATGAAAATCTCTAAACCTTTTTCCAGTATGGCATTATTAAATACATTTTCCTCATTCTTATCAACCATAATAATCATAATATATACTGGTCTACACTTCTCTACAATGTTTTAAAAATTATACTACAATTTACAAAATGTCTTGCTGAAATTGAGATTCTGGTTTCAAGGATATTTCTTAACCTGTTTGTGGAGAAACAGCATGAAATGAGAAAGAATATGGATAATCTGGTGTAACTTGTTCCTAGAATAATAAGATAAAGGCGGAGAATTCATTATCCATAATGCTTGGAATGAGAAGTGTCTGATTTGTGAATATTTGCATCACTTTTAGGCATCAGATTATAGCTACCTGTGTGTAAACTGTATGTTACAAACAAAACTTGAAAATTAACTCACAGGAAGAATCTGAGCTTAAGTAGATCAGTCCTTAATGGTTAGTGCTCAAGAATGATATTCTTATGAGGCATGAAAGAATGCCTATAATTACAGCAATATGGGAGGCTGAGACAGGAGAACTGAGTTTGAGGTCACCTGGGCTATGCAGCAAGTTTGAGGTCAACCTGATCTATCTAGTGAGACCCTGTCTCAAAAAAAAAAAATACTCCTTTATGTACATGTACTGGTATTAACCCCATGAGATTTAGGTTCCAATGCAGTTAGTATAGCATTGCCATTACTTCTACTTAAAACAACCTTCTGAACCCATCATCCTTCAGCCAAAATTTCAACTGTTATTTAATAACTCTAGGAGTCTAAGACTCTATGTATTGTGGATCTTCACCACTTAACAGTTTACCCCAAGCATCACTTGGGCAGTGTGTTTGTTTATGTACTGAGTATCTCAAGCATTGCTTGGGCAGGTGCCATTTCAACTAGTCAATTTTTGTATTGAATACATTTGATAAAGTTGTCATTTTTATATTTCCTATTATATCAACTTATAAAAATTAATGAAAAAATATGCAATTTTTGGTCATCCTATATTCAAATAATTGGACTGGTGCTGGTATGCGGTTAATTTCCTAATCAAACTTCCTGCTACCCCACCTCAATAAACCTTTAGCTTGAGTTTGTTTGCTTTGGTAGTAGGGCCTTTACTCTGAGCTACATCTGCAGTCCTTTTCATTGTTTTTGAGACAAGGTCTTACTAAGTCACTAAGTTGCTCAGGCTAGGTTTCAACTTGCCATCCTCCTGCCTCAGCCTCCCAGGGTTCTGGGATTGCAAGTACTTTCTTTCCTTCAACACTCAGCTTTCTCTCTGAGTCTTTGTAAGTACAGCTTATGTGTGTGTGTCTGATTTTAAACTCTGTACTTTGTTTCATTTAGAAATTGTTATATGGTATCTTGAACTGTCAGTTCATTTACTGCTTGTTTGTTCTCTCTTCCTGAACACAGCTTCTGCCTGCTGCAGAGTCCTCTCTGGACCCAGTTTGGTATAGTCCTGGATGTATAGTTGGCTGCTGATTGCAGGGCTGATAAGGAAGATTCCTGCCTCAGAATGGTATTCTTTTTGTCAGGTAATAAAGGGCAGGAAGGAGGTAGTCTTTAGGAATATTTACTGTCAGGGTCTTTAGGAATATTAACTCTGTCACAGAGGAGGCAAGGTGCCCACCATGCCAGGAAAAAGCTGAGGCTTATGCTAACATTGTCAGGACACTCTCTGACACTCATGCTCTTACTTTACAGAATGCCCAGGAAATCCAGCACACACAGGACATTTTTCTCAACTGCTGTGTAGCTGGGAACAGTCACTGTGGTTGCTGAGTAGTTGCCCAGGGCGGCTTGGCCACCCTGGAGAAACAAGAAAGGGGAGGGCTAAAGAGTTAGCCATACAAGCAATCACTTGAATGTTAAGGGAAAACTAGGCTTGTTATATTCACAGTAAATTTCCTCAATTAGAAATGTTACAACAAATTTGTCTGATGTTAATGGAAAGCATACTTACACACATATTCATACAGTGAACATGCATCAAAGACATTTTAAAGGGTGTTCTTTGACATCATAATTTGGGCTTGAAACATAAAGAAAACAAATAGTGTTTAATCAACTAAGTAAGCTCTCAGGACTTTAAAAATATGTTGACTGATAATGATGTATGATGTTTCCAAGAAAAAAAATGGATTTTTAGTGGGCAAAAACATTTTCATCCTACTTGGATTTAAAGGCAGTCTGATCCTCCGGGGCATATAAGAGGATGCCACGCTGATCTCTGCTTTGTAATGAGATGCTATATAGAGATGGACCTTGGTACGTTTTCTAAGTACCCTAAAGCAGAGATTGAACTTGGGGTCCAGTGTTTACAGATCCCATAGAGCCACAGGATGGCTTCATGGGGGTCTTTACAAACTGAAACTGTATGCAAAATTTATGAATGTGTCTATGGAGAAAGGATTTATAGTTTTCATCAGATTCTCAAAATGTCTGTAGCCCAAAACAGATTACAACTACTTCTTAGAAACTATTTCAGCCACCATCCTCACCTACTATTGAGAGAAGAAATATTTGCAATTAAGATACAGTATAGATATAAAACAGCCCTTTGCCATTTTTTAGGTTATACATTTGATTCAATTTGCTCTAAAACTCACCTAACAATTATATACATAGATGGAATAATATGAAACTGCTACTCATGTGTGAAAAAGGTAAAATATTGGCAAATATATTCAACGTTTATTACATTTCTTGTTTTTAGGCACATGTTGCGCCAGAGAATATTGTATATACTAACAGTAGTACACAGTTATTCTGCAAAACTTAAAAAAACAAGAAAAGCTGAGAGGCTCTGCAGACAGTGCTCCTAGGAGCATAAACCAGGTAAGAAAATGACCTGATTTTTATATCCGAGGGTTAATCTAAAGAGCAAATTAACCTGTCAGTGTTAAAACTGTAGTGCTTTCCTGTTTGGCTTGATTTTTATAGTATTTGCAGAAAATATAAATTTTAGTGTGTTTAAAATGATCTTCTCTTTTAGGCTTCGGACTTTTTGCAACTCTCTAAAATCATTTATTTTAGTAGCATTGGAGTAATTCCTGTTTAAATGCTTGATCTATTTGGATTTTATTTTATGTAAAACAGGAGTTGAGAACAAATGTCTTTTCTCTGTTAAAAAAAAAGCTAAAAATTAATGGAGCCATGCCTCTTTAAATCCTATTTATACAAAAATGAATAAATGAATTTATTTTTAAAATGCCAGGAATCATTACATGAGTAACAGTAACTGTTTTTTCTTTTTGGCAGTGCTGACAACTTGAACCAGAGCCTTCCTTGCACACGCTAGGCAGGTGCTTTTCCACTATGCTATCTCTTCAGCCCAACTCCATCTTTTGAGGCACAGAGAAGTAACTTTTTCCCATCATTATTGAATCACCTTAAGCAATTGTTCTTTCACAAGGAAATGAGATCAACTAGCTCTCTTGCTTTGAAAGGCTGGGAAAGGCAAGTTGAGCAGAAAAAGGGTAAGAAATGATATGAAGTAGACTGTCAGGGTGGGCCTAGCACAGAGCAAGCAACCAATAAATATCTGTTTAAATGGTGAATGTATAAGATTCTTTCACTGAAGGATACACACGCCTACATAATCTAAAGAACTACTAAGGCGAATCCCCAATATATAACAAAATTCAAAGATGTATTACAGTCAGATTTTCTGATACATACCTCGGGAGAACTGTGATACTGAATGAAGGTTGCAGAAATGGCATGGCTGAAAGGGTCCCCTGCTTTGGTTACCATGTCCTGCCTCACAAGAAGAGCCAGATCCACTAACTGGAAGATCAGAGCAATGGAAATAAAGTCACATGGCTGAAGTAGCAAACCTAAAAGCTACATAGCATGAGTTGCTGATAATGCTGTCTGCCTAACAACCTATATAGTGGGCATGAGCAGAGACTTTTACTGACTGCTTAATGGGCCTACGTATGAACACTAGTGAGGAGTAACCATTTCTAGGGGAACGGTCCTCAAGAGTCCTTTCATAATCACCAGGGGAGCATTTTGTAACACTTCCAGAGATTTTAGTTCAGGTCTGCTCTAATGCTAGTCAGGAGTAAAATGGTCTAAGGTGCTGTGCCCTTCAGTCCATGCCTGGAACAGTTCTTTCGGGGACCAGATTTGGGTGAGCACTTAACATGGCAGATGAAGACTTAAGAGTTTAATGTCATGAAAAAATATGCAATCAATTTCTGGTTAGGATAAAGTTTTTTTTTTAGGATAAAGTTTTGAAAAACTTTTTTTTTTTTTTTTTACTCTAACACCCACCAGAACTGAGGATGCGAAGAAATATAATTGAACTAAACTTTGGAAAATGATATGCCTGTGACAGCAGAGAATTCATGGCTGCTGTCATTGCTGCTAGAGCAGAAGTAGAAGAAAAACTGATCATGGACAGAGATAAAGCAGTAGCTACCATGTGTAGCTTGATGTGACAGTTTAGAATTCTTACCTGTGCCACTGTTTCATATGCTAAATATGCTAAAATTTCCATAGCAACAACGTTGGGTTTTATCTCCATGCTGTTGCAGTCCAACCAGTCTCGAAACTTGGAAGCTTTTTTGGCTAATTATCAAGAACAAAAGAAATTTAATGTTTAAAATGTTTTAATATTGTACATTAATACCACAAAATGAAAAATACCCCTTGAGAACTGCACAGTAAAAATAAGGCATAGAAAAGCAATGTTTTTGAACTTTTACTACAGTCCAGATTTTCCAGTCCCAAGAAATCCAAGATTTAACTGTTGATTACAAAGGAACACAATGGTTGTTGCCAGAACTTCCTTATGCACACAGGTCCTTTGTATTCTACCTATGGTATAAGACATAGTGAACTAAACCACTTAATGTTTCCCACTTCTCATATCGCTTTGGAGTATATCACCACTGGCCATGCTTAAATTATAGCAACGGTCAGAGAGTTGCTTGCTTGATGTAACTTTATTTTAATTTTGTGGAAAGAAAAATCTGAAGGAAGACTTTGTAATGAAAAAGGAACATATAAAAATTACATTTCTAATACTTTTCAAAATGTATATATTACTGGACTAGGCTCTAAATTATCAATTTAGAATAAAAGGAACTGTATTCAGCCTGATTTAAATCTGTTTTCCTGATTATGAAGATGTCAAAATTCCTAAGCCTGACTCAAAACCATCCAGACTGACTCCAACCTGCCTTTACACTTCTCCTTACCACCTGCTTGAGCACGGTCATCTCTACGCTAGGCCTGCCCCTTTCCTTCCATGGATGCTCCCCACCACTCCTTCATTCATGTGAACCCTGACCGTTTAGGCCAAAGACATACTTCCCACTCTAGCCCTTTACAGAAATCATCACATATCTTCAGTGTGTGCTTATATCTCAAGACAAGTCATAAGCTCTTTGTGGGCAAAGCCCATTCCTCCAGTCTTTTTGTGCTCCAACAGGGCCAAGCATATACTGAACCAGCAACACAAGGAACCTTTAACTAAATATAAGGCTAAATAACTATAAGGCTAAGCAGACAGTGGGAAATAGGTCCTTCTAAGACATCAGTAATATTTAACTAGTTACCTAGAAGGAAAATACTGATAGTGAAAATTTTATCAAATCTACAAGGTAATCTTTTTTTTTTTTAAAAAAGATTATTCTTTTGATTCATCTGTTCCCACTGGTCTATAAAACATGTAACAGTAACTCTAAAATTGATGTTTTGATCCTTACAGATTCTTCATGGATACCATAAACAGAAGAGTTTTCTCTCAAATAAATCTAAAAGACATGCAGTCTTGCTATTGAAGCACATATCCAAAGCTGTCAAACGTGGTAGAATTATGGTGATCCCCCTTAAAGCTATCTCTCTAAAGTAATTACTCTTCCCAATATGACATGCAATATTCCATCTAACTAGTAAGCTGGAATAGCTCACAAACACTTGTGTAACATCTGTGGAATACTTCTGAAGTTGAAGTTAATAGGCAACAATTTAGCAAGATCAATAAAATGTACCTTACTCGTCCCTCAGACAGGTCACCAGGAGCACAGAAACAGATATTTAGTGACCATACCTGTTTTGTTTTTTTTTTTTTGAGACAAGAGTTTTGCTATGCAGTTCAGGCAGGCCTTGAAGTCATTTTGTAGCCCAGGTTGGCCTCAAATTCGCAGCAATTCTTCTGCCTCAGCCTCTGAGTGCTGGGATTATAGGCGTGCACCAAGTTACCATACTCTTAACAACTTATTTTAACAGTGAAAAAAAGGGATCACTGTTAGTATTGGGTCAGATCTATGCACAAAACCAACAGCATTAACAGCTTCCTTGCCAGATTGTAAGCACTGAAGAGGCAGTGACAAGGACCACACAGTCATCGCTGCATCGCCATGAAATAATAACTGCTATGAGCAGACTCAAAAGAAGGATTTCTACAAGAGTTGAATGATTGGATAAAAAAAATTTCATTAATAGGAGGGTACAGCCCACACTTTTCTATTTATATAAAAAGATGGCTAGAGGTCCCTTAAACACTTGGATTGCTGCTTTCCATTGACCAGTAAAGATTGTGAGTTAGTTCCTTCCCTGTCACCAGGGAGAGGCTTACTTCAGAGATGGGCTCTTCCTTCTACGGTGTGACAGTTTGTCTACACAAGAGGTAAGGGAATGAGATCCTTCCTCCTCATTCCTTTTGCCAACATATCAGGAGAACGGATCACCTGGAAACTAACAATTTAAATAGAATCCTCCACAAAAGGCCACAGTTCAACAGGATTCTGAAACTATTTGAGTTTTCAGCCTGCCATATAAATAAAACAACTCTACATAATGATTTAATAGGGAAATTTAATCTCATAAGCTTTTTGTCTTTCTGATTAATGATCACTACCAGATATACTATAGTGAAAGCAAGTTTTGCAAATCAGTATTAGTATCAGACTGAAAAGACTGACTTATACACATAGAAAAACAAATGACAATTGAATCTGACCCCTGTTCTGATGCTACAACTTATGCTCTGTTCATAAAGTGATAAACTTATAATTTACGAATGTACTGGGAATCGCAGTGACTGCTCAGATCAAACACTTAGGAAGATGCCAGCTGTGGTGGTGCACGCCTATAACCTAGCACTTGGGAGGCTGAGGTAGGAGGACTGCTGCAAGTTTGAGGCAAGCCTGGGTTACAATGTGAGTTCAAGGCCAGCGTGACTTCATAGCAAGATGCTGTCTCAAAAGCAAACAAACAAACAAACAAACAAACAAACAAACAAACTTACCTTATGAAGACAGGCATGGCAAGATCAGGGTCTCTATATCTGGTAATTTATGGAAAGGGGAAAATGAAGAGACCCCTGCCAACCTACCCGGACTAAGCACCCTTGACCTTGGTATTGGATAAAACTGACTCTTCCACCAGGGTTTCCTAAGGAGGCCCCTATGAACACCACAGACACAATCCCTTCTCTCTCCAGAAAAGAGATTGAAGTATAATATACTGTTTATTCTATGATTATTATTTTATATAGAAAGGAAAATTTTAATTTCTAATTATTGTGTTAAAAACAAAAAAGAAATAAAAAGTCTAACTTTCAAATAAAAGGCATATTAGGAGACTTGAGACTATTAGTTTTAGTGTGAAATAGAACTTTTGGTCCTTTAAGTGAATTAAACTTAAAATATGATTTAAAAATAGTTCAACTGCACTAAATGTTACTTTATAAGCTAGAGATTTATATTTACAAGACTTGAATGCAATTTTTAAACCTATAAATTACAATACAAAACCTCTCATTTGCTGAAATTGCCATGATCTGAAGTGTCATTTACTTAATGCTTCACAGATGTCTGATGCCAAATTGTTAGCCCAATTGGAAAGTATATTTAGTTGGGAAAAGTCTTCCAAAACATGTTTTTCTATATTTCTCTGACATTTACATGGGACACTATTTGATATGTGTCATTTATTTGTACTTTATGATCTATAAATGCAGCTCTCGTTTTCCATTTTCTAAATCAAATACGCTGCTACTATGACTACAAAATGGCTTTTTGTTTGAAGACACCATTGTTTCTATAATCCCTCAGACCAGGCTCATGTGCTACTTGATCATATTTCTAACTGGACTTTTCCTCCACTTTCTCTTTGACCTTTACCCCAAGAGCCTTAGTCATCGCTTAACTGCTGCTGTAAGGATATTTTGCTTCACAATCCAGCTCACTAGTATGAGTCTTTGTGTACTTTTAAGAAGCTGGTGCTCACTGATGGGAAAGAACAAATTTTATTGTTAAGTTATTACTGTCATGAGGTCATGGTCTAGTGAATTTGGCTAACACTGAACCCACAGTAGGAGGTTAAAGATGAAAAAGGAAAAGACTATTGATCTGAGAATTCAGAAGAGGAAATTTGGTATTTATACTTAATACTGGGGTTTTTCAATGCCATGACTGTACTAGTAGAGGCCACTGTAGCTTAAGTACAGTCAGCAGTACTAGTACAAATATGACTAAGAAACTGGAAAAGAATATTAAGAAAAAGGGAATTTTTCTGACTCAAGGTAATCTGGATAATTAACATGGCTCTCCATGTATTACTAATATCCTTTAAAACCCCTTAGAACTATTAATCACAAAATGGTAGAATGTGAAAAAAATCTTTTTTTCATTCTGCCACAATGCAGAATTTGTTTCTGTGACAGTTGTAACTATGTATAAATTAAATACACCAATTCCTAAGGAAAAGAGCATGGCACAGTTTATTACATCTGTAAGACATACTCTCTTATACATATAATTAAGCAGTTAAATACTTACTTACAGAAACTTAATTGTCGACTTTCACAGAATTCTGCATATTGAGCTGAATCCATAATTCGAGTCTGTCTTTCTGCTCTCTAGTAGATAAAGGAAAAAAAAGATGTAAAGGATATAGGCTCACAACTAAAACTCGGGCTTGACGTACTGTATTGTTTTTCTTTCCTTATGTATCATGGTACATAAAATCATGGTAATAGCAATTGTGAATCTTGTTTCTTTCAGAAAAAGTTTAAAATATTTTCTGCTTCTTTGTGATTGAAACTAAAGCTGACAGACCTAATTTCTTAGACTGTGCATTTCTAAAATTTCTTAATTCTACCATTCTTTCAAAGAAAACTGTGAAGGGGTAAAAACCAAACAGAAAAATCATTATTAACTATTATTGCCCATCTGCTTTAAAGTGGTAATGTTTCTATGTTAAAATGGGAGTCAGCAAATAAAATCCATATATTTCCCCTCAGAACATGGTGCCAGAGGTAACAAATCTTTATTTGAAATTGCAAAGAAAATAAAGAAAAAGGTAAACACAACACAGATCCTTTAATCTGAGTCCAGGTATGATTCACAGTTTGGTATAGTTTTGTTCGTTGGTTTCTGATTCAGTAGAGCAGATGTTTGCTGCTTCTCTGTCTCACAAGAGGTAGGATAATTATAATTCACCCATGGTCTGGTGGGAAAGAATATAACCACTTCCGCTTCCTTGGTAGGGGAAGCATTTTAAAATGAGACAAGCTGGTACTTCTTGGAATGAGTTTCTGGTCAGCAAAGGAAAAAATTCCCTGAGATTTAAAATTGTTTTCTACTTTGGAAGGACTTTTAGCAACTTATCTTTATCACTATTGTTGGGCCACATAAGTACTACTTCTTCTAACGTCCATGGATGTTTTTGTATTTTAAAAACTGAAGTTACTCTTTCCTTTTTATTTGATTAGAGTGGAGCAGTCAACTTCAATGATATGTCGGCTGGTGGAACAAATAATGCTGTGTTAGCTACCGTTCAATACAGAAAAGATAAATGCAGTGTAGGAGCTCAAGTTAAAACTACTAACTGCTGTTGTTTCTCCTAAGACTGCTATTTTTCCCTTCCTTGTCTTCTCTTTTTCTATCTTTTCCTTTCTTTCTTTACTTCCTTCCCCAACATAAAAATTCACAAACATACTTATGCGAAGACATAAATACAGACTTTCCTTATTTATTCTGTAGGTTCAAATACCCTTTTAAAGCATTTATGACCAAATAAATACTTAACATATAAAGTGTTTGCACACACATGTGCATATATGTATATACAGGCATGTGCATTGTTGTGTGCATGTTTTAGAAATACCTTAAAAGAGTGTGTCACTGGGTGAGTTCTTATGTACTTGGAAGGATTTCTGGATATATAAATGCATGATTTACTTTTGGACTTCTTTTCTTTTTTGTGTATCTGACAAATGATTCAAATATTTACTGATAGAAAACAGAAAGCCAAGAAAAATTTACTTGTGTTTTTAACATAATGAATGCATTACTAATGTATTTACTTAAAAAAATCCTCTACGACTGATAACACTCATTTACACATATCTGTGAATATATATTTGCTTATAAGTATATTTGTGTCTGACTTTAGCAGGAACCTCTCAGGTTTCAATTTCTAGCACCTAGAAAAAAATCTGACACATGGCAAATAAACAATGAACATTTTTAACAAATGCCACCATTTATTCTACAGGGTAAATAATGATGATCACGGTAAGTCCCTCAATTTCCATGTATCCTACGTATCTTCTCTGTCACTGTTTAGCTAAGTGGCTGCCTCATCCACTCAATGTGTAGTCTACAAAAAGGACATAGATCATCTATGGAAAAAAAATCCAAATGCTCCAAAAGGGATTCAACATTTTCTTCCTGTGTATATGCTTATATAGTTGGTTTACCTGCAATAAATTATAACAGACATTTAATTTAGGAAAACCTATCCTTTTGGATTAAGGTTGTTGGAGAGGCCGGCTTTAATTAAGTGAAGCGTGTAGCCAGTAGGAAGTTCTGGATGGCTAAACCTATAATTGGACTATAGTTCAATGATACTCATAAATATCTGAAGAACACCCAATTATTATAACTAACTTCATCCCTTTCAGACATCCCGTTCAGTGCCCATCCTCCTCTGTCCACTAAGCATCTTCATTCTTTTTCAGTTCTTCCAGCGTCTAAGCAGGAACCTCTGATTTAAGCAGCACCAGGCAGCCATTTATCCAGAGGCCGGCACACAGGAAAATGCAAGGTGGCTACTCAATAGTGAGGATTTATGAGCATGTAGAGGAGAGCTCCAGAGTAGCTTAAAGTTTATCTTGTTTCAGCCTCTTCATTTTAAAGATATGGAAGCTGAGGTTCAGAGAGAAGGAATTTGATAAAAGAGATTGAGTTCAGACTGCAGCCCAGGAAACTCCATTTCAGAGCTAGCCTATCTGCATTATAAAAAAGTGATCTCCAACCTTTTTTTTGGTACTCCGATGTCCTATTCGCTGATCTAACCAGAACTGTATAGCTGTAATAAAATCATATAAATTCCAGAAAGGGTAGACTGTATAGCCATAATAAAATCATATAAATTCCAGAGAGGGTAGGCTGTTTGTAAGACCCATTAAAAATATAGGCCAAATATTAATAATTGACCAAATATTAGTACTTTTGACTTTTATTTTTTGTATCATCCTGACTCCATTTTCCTCCTTGCCTTTATTCAAATCACTAACCCTAACCCATTCTGACCTGTACAGTGGTAGTTCTTTTCTAATCCTGTAGTAAGAAATCTCTCCAGACAAAGTAGAAAGGGAAATAATACTAAAGCTAGTACAGGAACCTGATCAAAATACTAATGACTACTCTATGTAAAGTAGCATAACCTGTAGGAGAAACAGGTTTAATAGCTCCATTTACAGCCGAGGACACTGTGGTTTACAGAAGTTAACGGAAACCTTAACAGCATAAAGAGGCACAGCTAGAAGGGGGAAACCCTGGAGTCCTACAAACCTCCTCCAAAGTCCACATAGCTCCTCGGAGAAGACTTGTGTGTCTCGTATTCTGTGTAATGAAGGCTCCACGCCCTTCAGATTCTGGCTTCTGAGCCAGGTCTTAGGAAGTAAGCTTCAGTATCAAAGTGTCATTTTAAAAGGGCACTTTAAAGTTCATTTGAGCATTCTATATGTTCATGAAACCAGAATAAAAACAACAACATACTGCTGGAATACTGAAAAGACAAATCTCTTAAATAAGAAAATCACTGAATAATCCTAACTGGCTCATCATCACGGGCTCTATTCATACTGAACACTCAAATGATTACAATGGTCTCCTGATCTCAGCCTGCCATGAGTGCAAGGTCATCTTCAGATGAATCATGTTCTTGGATCTGCAAGTCCAGTTCACCCTCTGTTTAATCAGCCCAGCCTGCCCCTCCCTGGTTTCTTTAGATATCAATAGTGTTCCTGAACATTCAGAAAAATACATAACATATTCATCTCTTTTTGAAATTAAATCTCACTAGTGTTACAATATAGCACAGTATTACAATATAGTAGCACACATAGCAAGTGACTTTTGAAAGAATTATTTCTAAAATTGATCAAATATTGAGCAATGTTTTAAAGTTTAACTGGAGTAGATCTGTAAAGAGGTCAAGAGTATGGGTATGTTATCAGTCACTTGTCTTACCACCAAGAAGTTACAGTTTTTTCTGGTTATTGTAAAACAAACTTGGAAGCCAGATTTCCATGCCAGATGCACTCATGTTCTGGATCCTACCTAAATGAAAACAGGAAAGCAACTATCCCCATTTATGTAGTATCCGGTATAATTTGTTTGTTCAGTATCATGAATAGAACATACTTTTGGTACATATTTGTTAACTTGACTTCAGTTAAGGGAAGTGGGTTGTGTCTTTGAAAACTACTTCCAGCAAAGACAATCATCCCTTGCCTGAAGATATGTCTGAGGCTGAAGGCTGGAGTGCATATGCAGCTGGCATGCCACTGAAACTCACCATGTACTTTCACAGTACAGAAGCTACACGCTGGTATGTCTCTTGGCAGGTTCTCAAGGTGCACAACATTTATCTTTCTTCAGTAACAGAACTAGAACATAACTTTCAAACCGAAAGTTTATCTGCTCTTACTTCTACATAAAAAAAGATTTTATCCAAAAATCTTACTGTGATTACTCTCAGAAGTCTTACCATTGAAAAATAAAGTTTATTCTGTATGGAAAGGACAAAATGCTGGTCATAATCTATCAACTACCTTATGTTCGACAGGAACTGATGAACCTGAAAATATCAAATGGAGAGTGGCAGCGCCATTCAGCTGCGTGACAGAATGTTTATGTATCTTTATGGACATGGATGTGCATGCATATGGATGTACTATATGCTACATTAGCTGAAGGATACTACAAAACTGCTGACTCCAGACTACTGAAGAAACATCCCCAAATCACTACAGATAAGGAAGATGAGGCTCTGAAAGAGACAGTAACAGAGGCATTTTGGTACCCTAGAGTGTGTTTACTCTGCTAGGTCAGTTTATAATTTACATTTCCCCTACCCAAAAGTTAACTCCCTCCCTCAAAACACATAGTATATCAGGAGCGATGGTGTACACCTGTAATCCCAACTCTTTGAGAGGCTAAAGCAGGAGGATTGCAAGTTCAAGTCCAGACTGGGCAACCTCGCAAGACCATGTCTAAAAGTAAAAGATACAAAAATGGCTGGGGATGTTTCTCAGTGAGCAGGCCCTGGGTTCAGTTCCTAGTACCACAAAAAAACCAAAACAGAACAAAATTCATGGTAGTTTCCCTTCTTAATCTGCTGCAAAACTCATCATTCTGGGACTGAAGTACTGTAGCAGGCTCCTGTCATATAACTTTCCTCTCCTAACCTATTATGGGTACAAGTACTTTAAGTAAAAATGTAACTACAACCTAACCTGGCCATTCTACCTAGGCATACACTGTCCTCACTAAACCCTAACTGACTGTGTTCGCACTTGCTGTGTTATGGACTCCTGCCCTCCCCCAGTACTGCACTGGCCATTCCCCTCTTCACTCCCATAGTCATTTACATCCTTCCTTTTTCAAAGCCCAACACAGGACCCATCTGCTCCAAGAAGTTTTTCCTGAAGATCCCAGTTTATAATGCTTTCTTATTTCTGGAAACATATTCTCCCAGACAATTTTATGTCCCTTTCTACATTTCCATGTATGCTACTTTTCTCTCTTCTCAAAGACTACAGTGATAGGCACCTGGGTGTGGTGGTATGCAGCTGTAGTTCCAGTTATTTGGGAAGCTGAGGCAGGAACGCGCCCAGAGTTTGTGACTAGTTTGGGCAGCATAGTGAGGATTTGTCTCCAAGAGGAAAAAAAAAAAGTTACAGTTTCAAGAATGTATTATTAAATGAAATAATCAGGTTTTATATATCTCAATCCCACTCACATTTATAAACACACAGGCACACACACAGATGTGGATGTGTGTGCGTGCACGCCTGTAAAAACAGGAAAAAGGAGAAATTCTTGAAGAACATACATTATATATTTAATGATATTTAATTTTGAAAGTGGGATTATATATGAAATTTCTTAAATGGCGGAGAATTAGAGATGTTATAGAGGCTTAAAAACATGTTGTTAGCAAAAGAACAAAAAGATGTGTGTGTGTGTATGGCTCACACACAAAAAAAAACACACACACACACACAAAGCACAATGTTACTGCAACATTTAGGTGACAGACTCAGAATCCTGAATGACATAGTCCTGAAATGAAAAGTTCATTTTTGGTTTGACCCAAATTTTCACTGGATTACAGAACCAAATAAAAGTACAGTATGCTTTCTATTTCACAGCTTTTAAAAAGATAGTTTCTGCTGGTACTAATTTGTTCCCCCAGAGCAGCATGCATAACCTATCAATTTTATGTGTCAAAGGTATTAAGACTGTATTACAGCAGTCATAAGAAGTTTCCTGGAGAAAGAGCTATAGATTCGAGAACATTCAAGAAATTTAAAAGGAATTTTGTGTCAAAAGTGAGTAATTTTCATCAAGTACAAAGAGTTATTGAGAAATACACAAAAAGATATTTGTGATGTTAGTTGTTTCAAAATATTGGATTTGTTTTGGCGTGAAACCTATTAGCCTAAAAATATTAATGGGAATATAGTTTTACATTTTTTATGTATTTTAAGCATAAATTGGTTATGTACTGAAAAATGAGATGTGATCAAAAAATAGTGAATGTTTAAATTTTTAAAAAACTGACAGTAAAAGACACTTTCCTAGTAATCCCCTTCAAAATATGTTTTAAAAACCCCTCACTTTAAATACGTATATTCTATCCCTCTTGACACTTTCTGAAGGAGTTCTGCAAGTGCTTTCATGTGTGTCATTATGTGAGCTGTCCTGGCTGCCTCCATGTTCTGAATCAATTTAAAGTGTTCTATGATGGCCATTTTGACTTTGGGGAAGAATCAGAAGTCACATGGTGCCAGATCCAGTGAACAAGGTGGATGAAGGCACACTGTAACATCTTTATGAGCCCACATTTGCAATGAATGGTAACTGAGAGTGGCACTCATTGTAGTTTTGATCATACCTCATAAAGACACAAAGGGGGATTTCTAGAACTGCTTTAGAAAGTGGCAAGAATGATAGGTAAGTGTGTTCAATGCATGCAAGTATACTAAGTGGGATGAATGGCAATGTGCCTTTTATTTTAATAATTAAAAACTTTAAACATTCACTGTTATTTGATCATTCCTTATAATTATTGAAGTCAAAATAATACTTCAAGGCTGGTTTAATGTCTGATTAAATTATTTTTAATCTGATTTTATTAAGCTAATAGAAGAAAATAATCATCTATAATATTTCCTTCCCTAGAATAAAATGTGCTCTAAGTATGTATCATTCTTAAAAATAATCCAATACCATAAAACCTGATTCCATGTTTAGTTATAAATCCCCATGTGTGGTGTTTCTACTAATTTTTACTACTGTTTTCCTGAAATTGTAAATATGCTCTGGAATATCTACATTGACAATAACATAAGAAGCTATGTAAATTTCTGCCCAAACTAGTTCTTTCAAGTAACAGTAGAAGACTGCTCCCACCACCCTCGGTGATTTTTTCCTGATTGCGGACACTGTAATCCTTTTTGTGGTTCTTATTTGGCTGTAAATCAAGAAGTGAGCAAACGGGCCAGTGTGTGTGTGAGATCTTCAGGGATTCTAAACAACATTCCTGCAAACTTCAGAAGTTAATATCCAATAAGCTGCCATGGCTTTGTAGTTAGACAAATGTGTAAAGATACTATTAAATATTTTGGTTGGTTCAGATAAAACTTCCAAACATTGCCTGGAAAACATTCATATAAGGTACTACTGTGGGAAATGCCGCTCCTGCCTTCTTTTTAGCCTTGAATTACAATTGTAAATCCTGAGCAGTCGGCCCCAACACTCAGGGTAGGCTGGCTGCACTTACACACCAAGCCTGGCACCTTGGGAAGGGAGGCCACTCACCCTCTTCCTCATGGATGTAAAAGAACAGCCTATTGCAGTCTCCCTTTGTTGCTGCTATGTGGCATATCTGAGCTTTTTTCAGCACAGATTTGTTTTTCATATGTGAAAGTAAATTTTTTATCAAAGATTAATTCAGCAATTGATTTTTTTCCTAAGCAAATTCCATCAATACTACCTTCACAATGTATCTGAAATAAACCACTTTTATCAACTTATACCTTAACAGCTATCACACTAGTCCAGGCTAACATCCACATCTCTCCCAGAAGACATATCTAATGAGTGTGTCTTCCTGCTTCTACTCTTCTTTCTCTCCTGTCACCCTCACCAGGCTATAGACCAGGTAACAGCAAGACTGAATCTTTTACAAAGCTAAAGCCCTCCAACTGGCCCATGCATCTCCATGCTATGGCTCCCTGTGACTACTCTAGCCTCACCTCCTTTGGGTCTGTGTTCAGAACTCACCTTATGATAGGGCGGTCTGTGACTAATTTAATATCCAACAGCAGCTCCTCCCATGGCACTGTCACCTAACCTATTTCAGTTTTCTATGTAGTTCTTACCACTGCTTTGATGTAATATATTTTTTCCCTCTATCTTCTCCCAACTAGAATGTATATTCTATATTTGTTTTATTACGTTCTTTTCACTACACACATGAGAGGTTTTGCTAAGTGTGCTTATGTTGGGAATGGTTGTGAGACTAAGAAGGAAAAAAATTATATATAAGTTAAGAGAGTTTTTATGGAAATTTCATAAATGAAACTGCCAAAAGAGATGGTTTGACAGAGGCAAGGAAAAGAGACTTAGAACCCTCCAATTTTCCTTCTTCTCTGTAAGGTATTTCTCAACAAAACACTTAAAAAATGCTCCAGGAAAGAATGTGAAAGCCACTGTACTGGCCCATGCTGCCTGCCCTTCAAGGAGCAAGCACAGGATCTCTGATTTCAAAAGAGGCTATGTCATACACGAGACTGAGGATGGCCACAGATACTGAAGGAACAATCTCCATGCACCAGGCAGAGTGATCTTTGAAAACTATGAATCATGTTGTCTCATTTCCATTAATCCTCTTTTTGGTTCTGCAACCATGGTTTGTGGTAAAAATGACAGCCACCTCCACAGAGCACTTAGGAAAGAGCTCCTATGACACAGACCAGACTCCAGGACCTGCACTGAGGTCTTCTGAGCCAATCAGCTAGGAGTCCCATTACCTTATCCTACACTCTTTCTGAAGGCTGCATTATTGCTGCCAGAAATGTTAAGGAGTGGCAGAGATAACTGCCTTAATGATGCATTAAGAGCATCAGTTACAGCTTTACTACCTATAAATTCTGTTGATAGTTTCACTGCTTATATTTGAAAATCTGACTATATAGTAAGCCTTCAGAATTCTAGAAGGTATCCTAATATGATGATTAAATTACACAATAAGAAGAAAAATACTATTATAAATGAACTTTGAAAAGTAGAAATATAAATATGCTTACCAGCAGATCTGAATCACACAAAGGAAGAGAATTGAAACTATAAAAAGATGAATAATGAAGTCTATTACATTTTGCTCCAGTAAAGAAGTGAGGTCACCAGTCTAGGGAAAATTCTCAAGGGAATATATTATGGAGAAAAACCCAGGCTTTTATAACTTGATAGCATTTGAATTCAGATTAAAAACAAAACAAATTAAATCGTTTCTTCTCCTCAAAAGAATGCCTCAGTCATTTCATAGCTAATTTTCTTTTCTCATAATTAAGTTGTTTTCATGAGTCAGAGCTGAGCAAGTTCATCAATAGAGATCAGCCGAGGCTGAGCCAGCCAGAAGCACAAGCTAAGTAAAAACAGAGGGGACAATTTTCTGATATTACAAGATTTAGTCACTGAAAAATAAGGGAAAGTGATAGTGTTCACCAAAAATGACTATGATGAGAATATAACAGTAATCATAATAGTCAAAACTGCCTTTGTTTCAAATGTAACAAATAGAAATTCTCACAAACTACACAAGAAAAATGTTTGTATGTTTAGAAAATGAGTATTTTCAATTTCTATCTTAAAAGTCTGCTTAGTTAATTTCAAAGTGTCTCTCCCTCTGCCTTCTTTCTGTTTATGATGTTGGAAACAGGGACTTGCTATGTAGTTCAGGCAGACCTCGAACTGGTTATCTCCCTGCCTCTACTGTGAGTGCTGAGATGACAGGTGTGCACCACCATGCCTAGCATTTATAAAATCGTCTTTATGACCACTGTGAGTGTGAAGCCTTGGAAGAGTCCTGCAGGGACTGATGTGAAGGTGCCTTGCTGTTTTTGGCGTCAGCAGAAGTGTCTCAAGAAGCCTGAGCACAATGGCTGTCTCCTGGGCTTCCAAGAATGCAGAAAAGCAAAATCCCCTGGGATCACAAATGCAAAGCTTGTAATTTTGGTTGTTAACAAAATGGTTTCTGTTTAAATATTTGATAATAAAACTCCTGTTCTCTTAGATGTCACTGTCCAGGTTTTATTAGGCCTTTACTTAAATATCACGAGTGTTATGTGATTAAACATCACTGGCCATCACGCCCAGTTCTTAGGTCGAAAGGTTTAGGAGGCATCCTGGGGGGTGTGGGCCAGGCAACATAGACAGATGGGGAAAGGAGCAAAGGAGCATTGTGTTAGTGAGCTGGGGATGTGTGAGACAGTATTTCACCTTAACTAAGGAAAGTGTGAAAGCTTTAAAGAAGAAAAGGACAACTCTGGTAGCACGAGGAAGGCGCAAGCAGAGGCGGTAAAATGGGTGATGAAAGAAGGATCACAGCACAGAACAGCAACAGGTTTGGATTGTGCTTACTGCTGCCTGTGTCTGCCCTCTCAACAAGGCATTTAGGAAGATCAGCTACTGTCATTTCCACTTAACAGATGAAGAAACTGGAGATCACTGACCCTGTAATTTTTTTTATTTTGAAACGATGAAAAATAGAGGAAACAGTGCAGAGAGCTCCTGTGTCCTCTTCACCCACTCTTGCCGCCCAAACATGTTTATTACATTTTGCAAAGTGCTTGGGTAAAGTATATTTAGGATCTGCATGAGCATTTCAGTGACTTTTCATTAAGGAAGAAAGAATGACTGCTAGAGAGAGTTCAAATTTCTACTCCAAAACCAATGCTCTTTCTACTCAGTTACCAACTCCTCTAACAAAACTCCTTACTCAGATAAAAAATTTTCAGGCTGAAAGTAAATTAAAATTATCCAGAGTTCAATGGGCATCACAACTACATGTCACAGTTCTAGGGATTTGTAAGATTTACAATAATCTCAAATTTCTATATGAAATACTTTTTAGAGGCCCTGATAAGAAACTAATTTTGTCTTTATCCTCAAATTGGAGCAATCAGCAGTTTTGATAAAATGTTGAAATGTGTTCTAAAATGAATGTTATTTAATATAAGTGGACAAATGCTATGGAATTCTCTCATATAGTAGCCACTAAAAATACACGCAATACTTGCAGTCATTTTACTGGTGGATGGCAGTGTTAGATATTTCAATATCTAATGATCTTATGTATATGGTAAATTTTGGTCCTAATCACTGCAAAAGGAAAATTTCTAAACTAAATCCCATTGCTATATATAGTCACAGGAATTATATCATATGTTTTTATAAAGAGTTTGACAATGGAAGTTACTATTTGTTAAATACCCTTGTGCTAGATTGAGCTAGGTATATTATGTTATCACAAATCTTCCATACCACTTCAAGGTGTAGATCCAGACAGGAAATCTGTGATTCAAAAACATTAAGTCACTCATCTGTGTCAGTACCATAGTGGGTAAGACATGGGACTGTGACCTGAACACTCAGGTCTGTCTCACTCAAAGCCTATGCTCTGGTCAGAACACCATGCGCCTAAGAAGAACATCAAAAAGAAGGCAGGTAGACTGTACATATGTAGGTAAAGAATGGTATTCTGAAACAAAGACTCTATAATCTTTTAAAATGACTCATATCCATGACTGAAAAATTGAGGCCAAATGCATAAACACATTGGCCAAACACTCTGAGAAAAGGTAGAGTATGTGTATTTTGTTAGTCTGTAGGTTTTAAGTAGGAACACAGTGTTCTGACACAAGCAAGGCTTCTCTCTGAAGTCAGAGGGAAAAATGGGTGCAGGTACAAGTGAGGAGAAGTAGCTTCACCAGGCAGTCAGAGGGAGCAATGACCCTAGTAGGAGGATAGCAGGATGATCACCTGTTACGGGTGGGTTAACAACAAAACAAAAGGAAACGAAACGAACAAAAATGAAACAAAACAAAACAAAACAAGGATAATACTGAAAGAAGTGACAGAAACCCATGCAATGAAAATACGACCTTGCCATAATAACAAATTAAGATAGCACAAAAGCTATTCCCTGAGAATTCCTTTACATTGGTACTTTCTTGATACATCTGAATATGAAGAACTACAATGTGATTTATATACAACTTTAAAGTAATTCAGCACATCCAGTGTCTCATAGGGACAATTAAATGAGCATGCTCTGTTAATGTGCATGCCCTGTTTTATACCGTGTTCCTTAAAAGAGGCAGAAGAATATATACCCCAGATCGTACTTGATTCCTACAGAACAACAGTTTAATTTCACAAGTAGCAGGATGGGTATTTTAATTAACAAGCATACAAAGACACGTAATATTAAATCCTTTCCCCTATATTCTTCCAGAATTTAAGAGAAGGGAAACACACTAACAAATAATGAATTTCTGCCAGCTTTTGATGTTAAGTCTTAATGAATAAAACTCTTCAAATTAGTATGTCTTTTAGGCTGAAATACATTGAGACACTAATGTTTATCCTGTAGTCTTGATTATTCTTTGAAAGTCACAGCCCATGATAAAATGTCTCTTCAATATAATAGACTTAATTTGTCAATTACCCGGTAAAGAATTAACAAGAGAAAAAGACTCAGTGTCTTTGGTAAAGGTTAAGTGACGCTGGAACTGACAGTGGGACAGAGTCCAGGTAGAGCTTCTACAGGTGGGGTAGGCCAGCTCCACACACAGATAACAGGTTCACACGCAGATACAAATTGTCGGCTCTCAGGACGTGGCGCAAAAAGCCTGTTGTACATCATAAACATCTGATTCATTTCATTGGCACAAATTACATTGTATGAGAGAACATGCCTTCCTACCAGCATCACACAGGACAGAATCCAATCACTGCCAAACACATTGTAACTATCGAATTTTTGGCATTTATCAGACTGTTATGAGCATAATCCTTCTATCAGACCAGGTCTACTTAAAACATGAACCAACTGAGGAGGCTCATTCATAGGTTTAATTAGTTATGATTCTTTTTTACTATATATAATCTAATCCAAAATTACAGCTGCTGAGGCAAGACAGAATTTTATTTCTTCTGAGTACTCAGAAGAATTTTATTTCTCGTCACATAAATGAATTCTGGAGATAACTATTCATGTGTGCCATCCCCACAACTGAAATCACCAAAGCCTCAATCTCTCCCAGTATCTGATTTGATGCTGTGGTCGTGGCCTTGTCTTTGTGATTTATATCAGCTTCCCATCCCATCTGTACAAATCAAAGTGCATAAATGTAGGAAGGAAAGTAAAGGGGTGCACTCAGCCTGCTCTTTGAAGAACACTACTAGAAAGCCTACGAGAATACTTATGCTTACATTTCATTGGCCACAACTCAGTCATGTCACTAAATTTAGCTGCAAGGTAAGAACAGAAACGTGGTATCTTGTCTGGATGAGAGAAAAGAGCACAGATACTGGGTAGCAAGTAGCAGTCTATGCCGTGGCAGTATACGATTAAGGTGTAAAGTTTATTGCATGTATGTGATTCATGATACTTGTTTCCAGAGTGAGTTTTAGCACTCACAGAAGCCTCATTTTAAAATGAGGACTGTCTTTCATCTTGTCATTCACTGACATTTTAAAAATGTGTTTTATGTAACTTTAAACCTCATGATATCCTTTTAGGGGATAAGGAGAAGGCAACGTTAAGTTAAATAAATAACATTAGTATTGTCCTAACTTCAAGGAGATTAGGAAGCACTAGTCACAGTTAATCTATCATATTGCACATTTAGTGTAATGACTCATGGAAGGTGAATGATATAAAAAAGTACACGATGAACAGTAATTCTAACAGATTTTTAAATATTCTGTGAACTTTCATTTCTACATTTTAACATAAATGCCATCTGGCAAGATGGATCATTTCTCTTGAACTGTCCCAATCTGACTCTTCCTGGAAACCTACAGAGAGCTAATGAAAAGTCATCAATCTCAAACTGCATCAGAGAAAAAAGATTACTGAAGTACAAGGTGTGATTTAAAAATACTACAAATGTTTAAATTTTCAAAACTTATTACAGTAAGAGACATATTGCCTTCAGCCTCTCTCAAATACTCCGCCCCTCAATTCAAATACACTTATCCAATCATTCTTGACACTTTCTGGAGCAGCTCTGGAAGTCCTCTTTCCTCGGTGTCTTTAGTTGTCCTGTCTGGGCTGCCTGGATGTCCTGAATGGATTCAAAAAATTTACTTATCATGGTCATTTTTATTTGGGGGAAGAGCCAGAAGTCACATGGGGTCAGATCTGGTAAATAGTGTTGATGAGGATAAACCAGGGTATTTTTTATGAGCCTGCCTTTTCCATTAGATGGCACTCAGCAGCAGCATTCACAGAATTTTTGATCATACCTCATAAAGACACTCAAAACCGCAGACTTTCAGAACTGCTTCAGCAAGTGGCAAGAATGGTGTGTGTGAAGTGAGAAGAATTCTGAAGGGAGGTAATGGTAATGTGATTTTTGCTGTAATAATTTTTAAATTTAAACTCACACCATAGTTTCTGATCAGCTTGGTAGACGAGGGAGTATGTGATCTGAAGTGATCCCAAGAACAAGGAACTTGAGAAGAACTGAGAGTACTTGAAGTGTTAAGATATAAACTCAGGACAGATTTTAATGAAGAGGACATAATACTTGGCAAATACAGCTTCACTTGTTAATGGAAAGTTTAAAATTGAAAAAAATGTCTCCTTCTCAAGATGAAGTTATATTGTGTGGAAAAAGATACAAACAAAAAGCACATCTGATGGCATTAAAGATAATCTACAAAGGAACAGGATATATCACAGGGTTAATACAATCCAACCCAGTCTCCATAAATTCTAAGTCACAAGTACTGAATAACGATCACAGAGATTTAATGATAGTCTCAGAACCTAGAATTTTAAATAATACTTAGGAGCCATCCGGCACCACCAGAGAAAGATCAGAATAAGCGGCAGCGAGAAAGTTGCCATGGGAGTCAGAAAACCTGCACTCTCGGTCTTAATTTATATGTAACATGTGACAGGAATTGGTAATGAAGTCCTTTATCTCTTGGTGACTGAGTTCTTTCTTTGATACAACCTTGACATTTGTGGTTCTCCATGTATCCTGCATCTCAGGGAGTCCTGGGGCCTGAGTCCTAAGATGTAAGACAGCAGACAACTCATTCAAGTAAACATTGGAAAATAGCCTCAAACTCTTTTCAAGGATTCTTTCTATAAATAAAATTTTACAGATATTTCAAAACTGTGGGTGTGTGAGAACTACTTCAATGATAGCAACCATACAACTATATACTCTATAGCATCAACTTTATACTAGTCTATTTCTCATCTCACAGGCAAGAATTTTTTTTTCCATTGATTTGAATCAGGAAGCCTTGTGATGCTGGTAACTGAAGAGAGACTGTCATAAGAATCTATACATTCATAACAGATGGAAGAGGAAGTAATGAGAATTCAAATGCTTTTTATCAGGGAAATTAAAAAAAATTAGAAAAATCACTATACCAGTATGGCTTCAAATAACTCAAGATGTTCCTCGCTAAACTAAATTGGGTCCAAGGTGAGAAACCAAAGGAGATACACTAGTGAGCTCTGTAAAAAGTTCAGGCCGTCATGCGGTGCATATAGAGGCCAAATATTACATCTGTGCTTTAAAAGTAAATAAAATATACATTTCACTCACTATTTGCTTTTGTTTCTTTTTGTTTTGCTTTTTAATACTAGGATTAAACCTAGGACCTTTGCACTGAGCTACAGCCCCAGTCCTTTTTACTGTTTTTATTTTGAGACAAGACCTTGACAAGTTGCTCGAGTACAACTCAGAATTTTACTTGCCTCAGCCTCCTAGAGTGCTGAGATTACAGGCATGTGCCACACTGTTCTGGCTGCAAACAGTTATTTTTCAGGGGAGTACATTTAAAACTTGGTAGTATCCAAAAGCATGTCAGTGTTCTTTGAAAATAAGTATGGAAGAAAAATTGTGAATGGATGTTCTGAGTCACATAGGGATGGATGACCAGAATTAAGGAGAATCCCCATAATCAAATAATCATCACTCATAGATTATCACCACCTTACATTTTTTATTGCATTAGTATACAGAGAGTGAGTTATTAGGTGAAAGTGAACATTGTATAGTACAAGAAAAGTTTGATATTCTCAGAAAATAACAGGCTTCAAAAACAAAATTTCCTTAAAGTTAATGTCTATCTTCTAACAGCCTCCAAAAGCAGTAGGCAGTAGGGAAAGTGAACATACATATTTGTATATGCCTCAAAGGCATATACTATTCCATTAACTGATGAGAGAGAGAAAAAACCCTACCAGGTTTCTATTTTTAAAAAAAGCCTACCAGGTCCCTATTAAAAAGAAATCAGATTTGGTATGCTTGTGACACTTTAAAGAGCACATTATGTGGGGAAACAAAATAAACATTTAACCTGGCAAATGAAAATGGATTTAGGGTTTCAACACACTTGGCAAATAGGTAGAATTAAATTCAAGTCAAGTATGCGGAGAAACTAATATAGTATTTAAATATTTGCTAAAGTAACATAGTATTTAAAATAACATATTTGAAAAATCTTTTTATTGAAATGTTTTACAGTTTTGATGAGAATATTTTTAAGTGAAACAGCTTGACTAAAAGCACACTTTACTTTCTCTTTGTCATTCTTTAGTAGAACTTTAGTAGGTGTTTATATTCATTCTTGTGAGTCATTTTCCTTTAAGTCTAAGACAACTATACAGTGCACTTTACAGCTTTGTAAAGAAATTTTAGAATACAAAAATCATTTTTTAAATAAAAGACACTACTGGTCTCAAGTAACTATCACATGTGCATATGCATTATAAATGCTGAGTGGATGAACAGACAGGTGATCTATCATGGTTATTACCTACAGCACTGTCTACTTTGCACCTCCATCTCTGCAAAGTTCCCATATAATCCTCCGTGTCAGCAAGGTACAACATGACCCTGCCTTCTAGCCACAATGCTAGGTCTCAGCCTAGACACCCAACATATGCTGGGTCAGTTAGTTTGAATTATCTAGTTTATAGTCCGAGATTTGAGGCTAGTAATGCAGAGAGCTGGGCTTGCCCCTCTTAAGGTGAAGCAGCTAAGCAGGAATTTCTGAGATGTGTAGTCCTCTGGATAAACGAAACCTCATTCAATGGATCAAGAAAAATTAAGCCCATATATAGAGAGAAGTTGATATGAGAAAAGAGTGTACAAGAATTTAGTCCATTGGGTCTTGAATTACAGTTCTGAGGCCCAGTTATATTCCCATTTTTAGGCTGTTTATTAGAGCCACAACCTTATAACATGAAAGATGAGTTTATGTGCAGAGTCAACTATTTTTCTAAACAACATACCATTTAATGTAATCCACACATATGGGAACACATAGTTAACCGCCTGTGATCTGTACCCTCAACATGAATCTGTAATCTCTGCACAGTCTGGACACCTATCATTCGAGGAACAGTGTTAACTCTAAGCAAAATACAACTCCCATAACAATACTGTTTCCCCATCTTGGAAAAAAATGAATCTCTTTCTCACATGCAACAATCACTTGTATTATTCGTAGTACATTTATTCAGTATACATCTTTTAACTATCATCACCATTCTGCCAGAAACATAAAGGCCTAAATACCACTGCCAAGTTCTTTACAAAGTAGGAAGTAAGATCTATCTAAATAACCTCATAAGCAATCAGGTGGGGTGTCAAATTTTACTTAATATTCACCTCTAACATGAGCAATTTTCTGTTTCAGACAAAACAAGCTATAATTACATTTAAAACTAAAATACAGAATCCTCCAATCCATAAATATGTTGTACTCTACAAGTTTGTTTTAAATTCAGAATGCATCTTCCCATAAATACAGGAACTTAAATGGTGGTTGGATTCTTAACTACAAAAACCTCTAACCCACAAGCAATTGGACTCTAGTCAGTTTATGGTAGGCATTAGAAGGATTACAATTAAGGAAATTTTGTCCTCTTTCCACAAGGACTAGTATTAGAAAAATTTTGAAATCATAAAGTTGGTCTCTGACATTTTCTTACATTATTTCTGAAACTTTCTAAACTTCCTAGCACTTCTCTCTAGAATTTTTTTCTTTCTCAAAAGAATGGAATATACCATTTAACTTAACGTTCTCTGTTCCTCAAATTTCTTTAAGGTCCAAAACCGCTTTGTCATGAAAAAGAAAATTTTGTGCTATCATTGTTTTTTCTTTGTAAGACAGTCTTTTTTGTCAATATCTGTACTCTTGATTTTAATATTATGATACACAGTATATGAACTATTGTTACTCTCTTATTTTATGATTTTTTTTTTATCTAAAAAAGGACTACTTTGCCTTTATTCCTTGTTTTGACTAAAGCTCTTTTAAAAAGGTCTTATTCTGCTAATGATTAAGAGGTGGGGGACCTAATTCATACTAAGTGTAAATAATTGAATTTTCATGCCCTTCAAGTGTACTGAAAAATTTTGAAATAGTATTTTCTTATCAACTAGGGTTTTAAAAAAATCATAGACTTGAGATAATAAGGTTTCACAATTGTAAGCCAACTATGATAACTGCATTATCTTTTGAAACATGATTCTGTTCAGAAATTAACAGAATTGGCTAAAGGCAAAAATAAAGGACTACATCAGCCTTGAGATTAGGGATGGTAACCATAGTCAATAAACCCAAAGAATTCTTCTAGATAAAGGCAAGAAAGGGAAAAAATATAGAGCTTTCTCACTGCTTTCCTCTTCCAGATTCATACACAGCCAACCGCCTTCCTGCCCGGTACTTTTCACTCTAGAACTGTGGTCCTCACCAAGCTTTGGTGTGCTTGTCTGGAAAGTGGGCTCCCTACTGAGTGGATTGTGAAGAAAAAAAGAGATGAGCCAGTGCCTGAGTTAGGGTCCAGACAGTACCTGGGGTGGAACAGGCACCATGCAGGACGCTGGACCTCAATTCCTGTCCTGAGGACACTGCAATTCTTGCACTTTCCTTACTACAGGAAGACATCTCTACCACAGTCAATTAAAAAATACCATCAACACCAGAATGTGTGAAGTACTTCAAACAGTGAACATAGAAATCCTTTAAACTACCTACAGGTTTGTAGGTTTTCTCTAAGCAAACAAAGGTCTCATAGAATTTAAAGATAAATGTTTTTCCTGCTTAAAGTTTATTAAAATTTGCTGAACTCTTCTGTGGTGCCCATTGGATGCTACTAATACACATTTTTGAAAAATAAACATTTTTTGTATCCCTTCAAGGTCAAAATGGTAAAAATATAACTGCTTTTCAAATAATGAAACATACATGACCTACCGATGTTTGGAAATATTTTAATTATTACTTTATTGTTACATATAACGTTACTGAGCACTTACTATACTTATACACTATTCTGGGCAGTTCAAATGTTTCAGCAAGTGATATTTACAGAGTTCTTGCCTCCAGGAGCTTAGATTCAGGTGAGAACATATGAAAGGCCACCAAGAGCAACACAGTAAAAGAGGGAGACCAAGGATGGGGCGATGGGAAGTGTGCTCCTTTGTCTTAGTCTGCTGGAGCTGCATAGAAAATTACCAAACTGTATGGCTTGAACAATAACAATGTATTTCTCACAGTTCTAGAGGCAAAGACAGTGGAGAGTTCCTTTGTGATCCTGTAAGGGTACTCAGTAATCCCATCACAACAGCCCTACTCTTATGATTTCATTTAAACCTCTTCTCTAAAAGGTGCCATCTCTAAATACCATCACATTGGGAATGAGGGCTTCAGTAAATGAATTTGGAGGGGGACAACACAGTTCAGCCCATGCCACGTTTTTAATAGCATGACTGGGGAAGGTCTCTCTGACCTCTCTCTACAGATATGTGAGTAGACACAGGGCAACGGGAAGTCTAGAAAACAGTATGATTCTGAGCCACTGAGTGCTAGCAACGCAGAGAGATAAAGATGGAGGATTGATGGTTATATTTGCAACAATAGAAGTCACTAGTGGCCTTAACACAAGCAATTTCTATAGGGTAGTAGAGTCTAGTTAGTTTTAAAGAGAAGTGAGAAGGAGCAAATTCAGCCTCTTTAGGGACATTCTGTGCTACATAGGAACAGAAAAATACAGTAGAAGCTTTCTTGCTTCTTTCAAGAAAAGTGAAGTGATAGCTGATTGATAAAAATCAATTAAAGTTAAGGAGCAGCCAGTTAGAAGTGCTTTTCTCATTGCTTCACTTTTCACAGTGAAACAGAATGCAAAACATCAAGAAACTAGAGAGGGGAAAGGAGCTAGAGGTCTATGAGAGGACAAGGTTTACATAATTAGTGCAACTTAAGGAGGTGTGTATTAGGGAATGTTCTAGGACTGCTGGGCAGCATATGAAGTGCTTTTTGAAATTCCTAGTTATAAATCTGAAGACTAGAAGGCCTTATTGTGTTTTTCTCCACTTCTGTTTGCTACTTTTAAGTCTGAGGACTCTCCATACTGTTCCACAACAGCTGTATCAATTTAATCTTGTGCCAACCATGTATACAAGTGTTCCCATGCCTCTATACCCTCAGCAATACCAGTTGCCTCTATGTTGATATTAGTCAACCTATTAGGTGTGTGGTGATACCTCACTGTGCTGGTTTTGCATTTCTTCAATAATTAGTGACATTGAGCACCTTCTTGTATACTTGCTACCCATGTTTATGTCTTCTTTGGAAAAAATATCTGTTTAGGTCTTTTGTGGATTTTTTTTGTTTGTTTTGCTACTGAGTTGTATGAGTTGCTTACATATCTCAGGTATTAAACCTTCCTCAGATATACAGTTTGCATCCAATCCATCGGATGTGTTTTAATTTTGTTGACTGCTTCCTCTTGTGTGCAGCTTAGCTTGACAGTCTTTCTTATTCTTTTTTGCTTTATCTGAGCTTCTAGTGTAAGCTCTAAAAAAAAAAAAATCACTGCCAGGGTTAACATCAAGGACCCTTTCTCTTCTGTTTACTTGTAGGAGCTTTACAGTTTATACTTTACAGTTGTCTTTAATTGTGTGATGTAAGGATCCAATTTCTTCTCTTTTTTCTTTTTGTATGTGGATATCCACTTTTTCAACACCATTTATGGAAAAGACTACCTTTCTGCATTGTGCATGCTTGCTGCTTTTGTTAGAGATTAGCTGAACATATACACAGATTCATTTCTGGGCTTTCAGTTTCATTGGTCTTTATATTTGTTTTTATGCCAGTACCATACTGTTTCAATTACTACAACTTTGTAATATAATTTGACAACAAGAAGTGGGATGCTTCTGACTTGGTTCTTTCTTCTTTCTTAAGGTTACTTAGGCTATTGTCTTTTGTGATTCCACATGATGTTTAGAAATATTTTTTCTCTTTCTGTGAAAAATGCCATTGGGATTTTGTTGGAGACTGTACTGAGTCTGTGGATTGTTTTCAGAAGTGGACATTTTAGCAATACTAATCCAATCATGAACAGAAGCTATTTTTCAATTTATTCATGTCTCTTTCCATTTCTCCCATTAAAGCATTACAGATTCCAGGGTAGAGATCTTTTACCTCCTTACATAAATTCCTAGGTATTTTATTTTTTTATGATATAATAAATGGAACCTTCCTGGTTTACTTTTCAAATAGATGAACAATGGAAACTTTATACATATCTCTCTGGAAAACTTCAATCCTTGATCTGTTTTGCTCTTCCCCTCTCCCTACCTTTCCTGCCCTTTTCTTCTTTCTGTTTCTCCCTTGCACGTATAATTTCTATACAGACAGTAAAGTATACACTCATATACTTTGCTCATATACTATAAGGTATAAGGTATAAGGTATACACTCATACACTCACATATAAATAGTAAGGTGCACACTCAAATACTTTTGCACTCATGAGATATACAATCATATACTAAGGTATATACTCATATACTTTGCACATATTTGTGTATTTGTGCAAGATTGGTAAATAAAGTTTTAAAAATTTTATCACTGGTAAGATTTTTATATAACAAAGTATTCCTTCAAAATAAAAAGTAACCCAGTGATTTTGACTTTTTTCTACAGCATTTTTCCCCTAAAGATAATAACTTTCATTCTCTTTTCTGTATTTTACAGCAGGTAAGGAAATCTATTATTAATGATGATTGTTTTCTACTCTTGGTAATGGAGAATAACTACAAGAATTTCTCTCTCTTCAAGGTAAGGCATTTGATAGTAAGATTTATTAAATAGTGTAGAAGAAAAACATAAAATGCTTAAATTGTTAATAATTACTACTGAATTACTTAAAATCAAGCATAATACTTTAACATTTTATTATATGGCTATTACTTTAATTGTAAAAGTAAAAAAAAAACACAATTTCTATAGTATGGTAAAATATGGCCCTTGACTATTTATAAGAGTTACAGTAATAATGGTAATAATGATGGCGGTAATAGGCCTTTCAATATGAATACATTCTCACAGTCTATCAATATAGTCTGTTTGGCAGATATGTGTCGAAGTATGTAAACTTAATCACCACATATTCCAAAATGGAAATAGAGTGAACCAATAGTTTCAGATGGCATTCATCCATTTGGAAAATCTGCTAATTGAAACTGCAACTGGTGGTCAGTATTAGCCTCCAGACAGTTTTGGACAGTGCCAAGTCAATACGAAAGGAGTGTGGTTAGGAAAATTTCTATAGTTAGCACTGTGAAAAGCTATAACTGTAATTTGAACGAGAAGCTACCCAAGCAATGAATCTTTTAGCAACTGGAAAGCACCCATAAGAGATCTGCTGAAGGACACCTGATATAAAAAGCTCATTAAGGCATATAACTAATTATATGCAAATATCCCTTTGTAAGTCTATGAGTCAGAAGTGATTGGTTTCATATACTTGGAAACTATCTTCTTTAAGTGAAATAAAGAAATAATATCCACATATTCCAGCTACAAAATTACACTTATTTTATTCATTGTACATGCACAAATATTTACAAATAGTTTACAATGTTTGAGGCACTATGCTAAGCACAGAATATATGAAATAAGTGCAAGCCCTCAGAGAGCTTAGCGAGTTAAACTAAGCAAACACAACTGTTACATCATGATTTATCACATGCTAAAATATCTGAACTCACATGTTCATTGCCCAGTGGAAAAGGTTTGGGGAAGGAAAGCAAAATAAATGTCTATTTAGGGAAGGCAAGTTCAAGAGACATCCTTCAGCAAAACTATGTGCATATTTTGGGAGGGAAGAGAAAAAAAGAGGGGAAACTGAGAAGACAGAAGAAGATGGAAATGCTGGTTACACAAGAGCACAAAACATGTACAAATACCGTGGGAAGGAATTAAGACTTACACAGAAGGGTCATGAAAAGCAGTAGCCTGGTAGGATCTCTCTGGTAGGATCCTTTTGACTGATGCTATGAAAATTTCCAGACATATTATAGCAATGGGTCGCACTAATCACTAAATATTTGTAGTTTAATCTAAAATTCTTACTCCAAGTGAGGAATAGAATGATCTAGAAATAAGTCTAGTCACATGAATGGTGCTGACTTGATTTGCCATGAAGTATTGGCAACAATAAGAACTAAAGGCTGCTTCCTTAGCATGGATGCAAGAAAAGAAATAGAAATTAATCATACCAAACAAGAAATGATCTGTTAATTCCACTAAATAAACGGAACCTTTAAAAAGATAAAAATATTATCACATAGAATACACTCATTTCCATATCTAGAAATACTAATTTGTGGAGATTAAACCCATAAAGATAAATAAAAGCCAGACTATATAACAACAATCTGCCCACCTACTGGTGGGGAATGTGGGTGAAGGAGAAAGAATAGGGAAATATAATCCACCAAATATTCAAGGCAAAAATATTTTGGTTATTACACAACCACAATTTTAAGAACTATAAACATTAAATGTAAATTAGTGGTAAAGCCTGTGGTGTTCTTAAATTCAATGATATTTTAAAACTCTTCCCTGCTAAGGTGTTTTATAAACAAGTTGGTGGATGGATCTCTAAGAAAACCTTGAACTGAAATCTTCAGGATTCCATTTTAAAAAGAAATCAAAATTATTTGAGACAGAAAATATTGATTGGTTCTATGAAAACTTAATTTCACAGTATAATCAGTATGTATCTGTCAAAGCTCCAATTACACAAGAGGAAACCAGCAGCTCCCAAGTTCTGCTCACACACACCCTGCTCATAGACACAGAGTTTAGTTAGTGATTTAGCTTGAGAAATGACTTTCATACTTCCCTGAATGTGGGGAAGGTAGAAGTGAATGGAAATCATTGTTCCTATATTTTACTACCAAATCTTGATTTAAAATATTTTTTTTTCTCATAACAAAGAATACTTATAGCTGTCAGATTCTAAGCTAATTTGGATTAAAAAAACCAGGATTTTCTGTGAGTAGTTCTAAAGCCGCCATCAGATATTTTCCTTCTCAGCAGACTTAGGAAAGGGACAAGCAAGAATTTTTATTTTAATTTCCCCCAAAAACCAACAGTAAAGAACTCTGAGTATCTCTGAAGGTAGAAGCCAACTGGGAGTGGAACTTAAGCTTTTATCATAGAGATGGTTATTACCTAATTACTCTTGTAAAATTTTTCTATGCCAAAGCAACAGCCCCAGAGATTATATAACCAGAAATGTTAGGAAATATTTAAAAACAAAAAAACTCCCTGCTCCCATCCAATTCTAGTTTTACACTTGGTGCCTGTGTGCATTAAGCGAAGCAGAACTGACCTGACCTTAGGGTTCAGTCTGTCATTCACACAGTAAAGAAAAGCCTGAAAGGATCCCTTGCGAACTGCCCATCAGATCTGAGCTTGTGACCTACAAAATGACAGGGATCTAGGTAAGATTTAGGGAATGTTCTATTCCATACAATCCCAAATATATTCTTCATGTCATTAGGTGAAAATGCTTTTTCCAGGAGACGTTTCCCAAGCATTTATAGCAAGCATTTGTACCAACAAATACACAGTTCTTTACCATTACATATTAGGAGGCTAGCAACTGACCAAATGTAATTATACAGTCTGTATAGTCACAAATGGAAATCAGAGGTAGCACGGTGGTGTATGTAGTAGTGGTAATCCTACTACTCTGGAAGGTTGATGTGCAAGTTCAACCCCAGCCTGGGCAACTTAGTGAATACTGAGACTCTGTCTTCAAATTAAAAAATAATTTATAAAAAGAGTGAGAAATATAGCTCAATGCGAAGATCCTGGGTTCAATATCCCCAGTGCTATGAATGAAAGGAAAAAATGAAGTGGGGACAGGACAGGAGAAGAAAGCAAAGGAAATCAGTTTTAAACTACATATTATACCTCAAGTTTTATGTTCTGCTAAAGATGACTAATACAACCTTTTTTGCAGTTCCTAGGTCAGAAAAACACATCAAATTACACATCCAGTACACATTAATTCTGCTCTATGTAGGTAAAATTACCAAATATTTCTTAGAAGTACTAACATTCCCTGAAGAACAATTTCATAAACTATCTTAAAGTTATGTGAACAGAAGTTACCTTTAACAGAACAAATGTGCCAAGATCACTTTGGCAATTCAGAGCCTTTTATACACTCGTATGAATTTTAGGACTTTTTTTTCTACATGTGTAAAGCATGCTATTAGATCTTTATACAGACGCACTGAATCTGTAAATCACTGTGGGTATTACACACATGCCAATATAATTATTCCAATCCATGAGCATAGGACATCTTTTCTGTTCTGTTGTTGCTGTCCTTAAATTTCTTTCTTTAGTGTTTTGTAATTTTCATTATAAAGGTCAATCACTTCCTTAGTTAAGTTCAGTCCTAGGTATTTTATTTTGTGTGTGCTACTATGAATGGGAGTGCTTTTATGATTTCTTTCTCAGCAAATTTGCTACTGATGTATAAAAACACTAAAAGTTTTTACAAGTTTTTGTATTTTGAAACTACTACATTTATTCATTCATTGTAATAGTCTTTTGGTGAATTCTTTAGGTTTTTCTAGATATGGAATTGTACCTTCTACAAATAGGGATAATTTAACTTCCTCGTTTCTTAGTTGTGTATCTTTTAATTTCTTTCTCTTGCTTAATAGCTCAGGCTAAAACGTCTAGGATTATGTTAACAAAGAGAAGTAATAGAGGACATCCTTGTCATGTTCCTAATCTTAGAGGAAATGCTTTCAGCTTTTCTCCACTCAGGGTGATGCGGGCTATCATTTGTCATATGTAACCTATATTATGCTGAGGTACAATTCTTCTGTATTCAATCTATTCAAATCTTTTATAGTGAAGGCATGTTGAATTGTATCAAATGATTTTTCTACATGTATTGAGGTGATCATAAGATTTTTTATTCTTCATCCTGTTTATGTGATGTATTATGTTTAATGATTTGTGTATGTTCAACCATCCTTGAATCCTTGGGAAGAAATCAGCTTGATTAAAGTTAGTGATCTTTTTGATGTCCTGTTGAATATGATTTTCTATTATATGTATACGTATTGGTACTAGGAACTGAACCTGGGGCTCCCTGTATGTTAGGCAAATGTTCTACCCCTAAGGTATAACCCCAGCCTTTAAAAGAAACTTGCGACAGTCAATTTACCAAAAGTTGACAGTAGTTTGTTCCAGTCTCTACCACAAATGCTTTTGTGTGACCTCTGCCTGCACTTCCAAAGTTTTGTTATGTTTGAATGTCTGGAAATTTGATAGTTAACCATTTTTATTTATTATGTTTTCATTATAGGCAATATGTTTTAATAACATAAAATTACTATTCTTATACTATTTAAAAGCTTTATTCTTTAAATTCTTTTTTCTTTGAAACTAATATCACTAGTGTATGAGTTGAACTGACATATAATTGATGGTTCTTTTACTTTCACCTTTTAAAAAATCTAATAAAATTATATTTCTATTTCTGCTTAGTATGTTTGTAACAGTGTATGTATGTAACTGTACATGCATATATAAGTATACATACATACATATTTATACATAATATACATATAAACTATATATAGGTATATGTTTCTAGTATATACTTCTACCCTCATTTACTTTTTTCTTTCCCTTTCTTTTCTTCTTGTTATGGTTCTGAGGATTAAACCCAGGATCTTCCATATGCAAGGCTAATGTTCTACCATTGAGCTATCACTCCAGACCGTATCATCATTTTTTAATCTCACATATATTGAAATTATTGACCTTTTTCTGAGTTTCAGGTTTTAAATCAATCTTTTAATTTTTCTGGTATTTGTAAAAGTTTATTTTACTGGCAATATTCTTTTCTTTTATGTTACATCTTACTTAAGGTATTTTTAGAATCATAAAGCATTTTCTTTTCCTTTCCTTGAAAAAGATCATGAGATATAAATGAAAGTCTAACAAAAAGGAAAAGATAGAAAACGTATATAGCCGCCTGCCTCTCTGACTTCTTTATGAGATTTTCAGTCCACACACATGGAACAACTGTCACTGTGGGACTGAGAACCCTCAGCTGTCACAACTTTGTAACAACTGGGCACAGTATGTGACATGCCTGACTTTTCTTATTATTTCGTCTTTATAAGAAACTCCATGTTTTAAAATCTATGGCCAGTTCACATCAGGTTAAGCAAATTCAGATGGCCACCTGGGATCTTATTCAGTTTAAGCTTATTTTAAAAATTATGAGATGCTTTAAATTTTATGTATACCATTCTGTTTTCCATGTATGTCATCCTGTTTTCTTTCTAGATTCCAGTATTAAGCCTCTGACTTAGAAGCAGATGACAAAGTTACTAAAGATTTTGTGCATCCCGACTTGTTTAAACATTGTTTCTACAACCCTAAGTGATACCTGGAATAGAATTATATCACCGAATGATGCCAGGACTGATTATTCTGCTGCACTTTAAATGCATGAGATTGCAGTCTGCAAGTCAAAAGTGGTTTCATATGGACTGCCACAGTTGTGGTCTACTCTTGAAACTGTAACCTGTCAAATTAGAAGCAGGCAAGGCCTCTGCTCTTAATGGTTCCACTTCTACTGTCTACAGTATGTCCATCATTTTTATTCAGTTAACTCTGTTATCTGGATGAGTTAAGTATCAAAATGACTCTTTATTAACTCAGTGAGACAAGATTTTGTTTCCATAGAAGGTTTAAAGAAGCTGCCAATCTCATGGTTACTGTATAAATGAAGCAGATTTCCAATGTAACCATTTTTATCAACTATTGATACTCTGTTCTCCTTACTATTAGGTAACACCCAACCTTATGGAGGTGGGATACAGACTATGTCAGTGCTCAAGCATTTTCTATTCTATATTTCTATCTATTTTACTGACTTTAACTAGGGCCTCCCTGACTCATTATTTCTTCTATGGAGACAGTAGCCTAGTATTTCAAGCTTAGTGTTACAAATCCTCCATTTTTCCCCTGCTCCGTAACTGCAGAATGCCCTTCTGGGCAGTAAGATTGGTTAGCTGAGATTTTCCCATCAAAACTAAAAAGCTACTTGTTCAGTTTCATTTATGCTTTAGGTCGAATCCTGTTTTAATGACCTGTTTTATAGTGCTAATTTTCATAATAGAAAAAAAAATTTAAAATAAAGCATAAACAATATTTGCTTTCTATGTAATATATTGTAAGTGATACCATGTCACTAAACAATCATATCCTGTTTAGGCCATAATGACATCAGAAATATACGGTTATCATCTGCTTTGGACAACTTACCATGTTTTTGGCCTAAGGCAAAGTTCAACAAAAACCATTTGCAGTTGCCCCAAACCAAGATAACCACACTTTTCTAAGGTAATTGATACCTAAAAGAACAGCACCTTTAGATCACAATTTCTGATCTAGGCATACTAATTCTTTAAAGAAGGTTGTTCAAGTTTATAAAGCATGTATGTCTATTGGACTTCCTCCAAAATTTAACATGAAACAATTATATTTTGGCATGCATAAAGACTATGATAAAGTAGGCACTTAGCATGTCTTTGGGAATTCTGGAATTACTTTCCTTGCTCAATTTAAGGAAAGGAGGAAATTGAGACTTCTCACATGTAAAAGTATAATAATAGTAATAAGAATTATAAGAATACTGTTTTGTTTTTTGGAAGGCACTCAAGTGAAACAAGTCATTACTTTTTTTTGCTTAAAGTATACTTGAAGAAACAATAATTTTTGGTAGAGATAGCTAAGGTAAATAGGGTACATACAATTTTCACATCCACTGCTAAACCTATCCAAGAGTCACTGATGTGTTTCAGTGATACTGAAACATGTAGCTGCCCTGGCAAACTACCTTAGCTAGAGAGCCCAATCAGAGCCTACAAATAATCATCTGAATAATAGCTCTGCTTTCTGTGTGCCAAGACAAAAGCAGTAAAAATTACCTTTGCCAAGATAACTGGATAATTTGGAACAAAAAATAAACATTTAATTACTAATTATCTTTAATGGAATAAAAATAAATAAATAAAATAAAATAACACAAACATATTTCAGACCCAGAGTAGGGAAACATACTCATTTTCAAAGGAGAAAATAAAGGAAAAGAAAGTAAAGTTGATCCCCAAAGTTGACTGTGAAGGCGAAGTACCTCTGTACACTGCTGCCACTGACATAAAACCATGGGTTTGGGAATTGTAGACATTTGAAGTTCACAAAAATAGAACTAAATAGCAAAGGCAATTCTCTGATGGTCTGTTACTGTGAAAGGGAAGAATGTACCATACCTCCATTCTTTCTTGTTTAACTTCATCAACCTCGTCATCTTCAAGCATTGCTAAAAGTTCTCCTGTTTGGTCAATAGTGCTGAGAAAGTCCTGATCAATTTTTTGTCTTTTATTTGCACCGCCACCACTCAATTTGTCTTCACGATGATAAAGAAAGAAAAAAAGAAATTCTCAATAGGCTTATATCAGCACAACCATTGTACATATTACATCTTGCACATGAAGTGTGGAATTGGAATTTTCTCAAAATAATCTTTAAAAGGAACATTCTTGTGCCCCCAATAAATGCGGTAGTCACGCAGAATTAAAAGCATCTATGCATACCACCAATTATGCTGATAATAAAATCAAATTATTAATTAGAATAAATATGAAAAGACTGAAAGATATCCCTTATGAAGAGTGGAGATGGTGCTCTCAGATGTGGGAAAAGAACACTGCCATACAGTACTTAAAATATATATTACCTGATGCTACGTCTAAGAGAAAAAATGGTTAATGAGGATAAATTCAACCAAAGAAATAGCACCAATAACATGAGTGTTAGACAGTAGAGTTTATGAACAAAGGCACTAAAGAAAACAGTAGAAATTCATCTACTAATAAAAAGATTAATAGCCATAAACTATTATCCATCAAAGATAAAAACAAAATTTATAATACAAAAGGAAACTTACAAAAGCCTAATCATTGTGAGACATTTCTTTGAGAATCTGACACATTATGGTAAGCTATGTTAGATTAAAAAAAAAAAAAACTACAAGTGCTTTCACACCTATAGACACGAAGATCAATTTTCATTTTTTGGCTCATCAACAAATTTTCTTCAATTTTATCATCTAAAATTTTATAAAGTTGTTATAAATATCTGCAGTTAGAATCTTACGTGTATTGATTTTTGCTCGTCCTCATCCTTTTCCCTTTCATGTTATTAGATGTGGTTCACATTCACTACCCAGGATACACTCATGCTCATATAGGCACAGAACAAATACACTGATTTGTGGATATGCTTTATGCATCATTTTCCTGTTTAGAAAACACTTCTTACACTTGTCCAATTCTCTTCATCTCACATTTTTCACCTTATGTCAGAGATCACTCCCAGTCTACTGGTACAGTCTAGGCTTGATTTCTCTGTGAGGACCACATACAATTTCACAATATGTATGTAGTAGAGCTTTCCAGCCAATTACCAATTCCCTGCTGATAGGCACACACCTTGTTCCAATTTTTTGCCACTGGAGCAGATGCTGCAATAAGCATCTCTTTCATGTTCTTCTGTAGGCATGGCTTTGGTCTTATGGCACAGAAACCAAGAGAAGAACTACTACATTAAAGTATACAAACATTTGGGCTGGGCATTGTGGCTCACGCCTGTAATCCCAGCAGTTGGGAGGCTGAGGCAGGAGGATCACTGCGAGTACTAGGGCAGCATGGGCTACAAAATGAGTTGAAGGCTAGCTTGATCTGCATAGTGAAACCCTCCCTCAAAAAGGCAAAAATTAAAAAAAATATATAAATAAAGTACACAAACATTTTAAATTTTGCTAGATCTCTACTTTCCACTACGTTACTCTTTAGATTTCCAACAGTGAAGACAGTCTTCTCTTTACACAGGAAAAGTCTGATAAGTATAATGTATAATTGTGGTTGAAATTTAATTTCCCTAACTACCAGTAACTAAACCATGTTCTCACTTTTGCCTGGAATAGCCTTTTTGTTTACTGTCTAATTTTTCTCCTTTGTCCACTTTCAGTTGGGTGGTTTTTTCCTGATAATTAAAAGGGCTCTTTAAACTGTCCTATTATCTGAATAAAATAAAGTTTTCCTAGTCTTTCATATCCCTAATGATTTTAGGGCATTTTGGCCATAAAGAATTGTAACCTTTGTAACTTTTATATTGTCAAGTTCCTTTTTAACATTTGACTATAAATGTAAAGTTCTAAATTTCCTTTTCACATTGCTAGATTTCTTTTACTTTACATATACATACACACACACACACACACACACACACACACACGCATACATATATATAAGTTTTTTGATTGAATCAGGGTACCACTACATAGTACAGGTTGGCCTGGAGCTTGAGATGATCCTCCTGCCTCAGCCTCCCAAATTGCTAGGGTTACACATGTGAGTCAACATGTACTGTTTAGAGTTTAACTTTTAATGGAAGAATTCAATTCATTTACACTTAGTGCAATATATTTAATTTTTTTTTCCTTCTTTTTTTAAAATTAGTTATCTCATTTTTTTTCAAATTCCTTATTTTTACTGATCTGGATATTTTTGCTAGTCTTTCTACTTCTTGTCTTTGTTGATTTCACACTGTAATATACTTTTCCATTCTGTTAATGTTTTCCATCTCTTTCTCTTTTCATTAATGTTTATCTCCCCTTTCTTTACTTGGATACACTGCTTGAAAATATTTTAAATAGATTCAATTATAATTAGTTTTTGGGTTTTCTTTGTTTTTTGTTTTTTGAGACAAGGTCTTGCTATGTAATGCAGGCTAGCCTTGAACTTGCTTATGTAGCCCAGGCTGGCTTTGAACTCATGGCAATCCTCCTACCTCAGCCTCCCGAGAGCTAGGATTACAGGCATCTGCCACCATGCCAGGCTGCTTCAATTATTATTTAAAACATGTTTCTAAGTATACTCTCAGCAAGAGATAACCTCTCCCCACCACAGTAAAATAATTCTTTTTCCTACTTTTTTCCTCTGTAACAAAAGACCTTAATAACACTTCGACATTTTTCCTCTCTTCGGTCCCTATCAATAGACTTTGAAAAATGTTTATTTTTTCCATCTGTCTTTTCCATCTGTCTCTAAGTATCTGGCTTTTTATGAAAAAGCATATTATTCATAGAATATTAATGGAATGTCATTCAGAGTAGTTCAAGAAATTTACCACTTCAAGTGTATGTTCTTAAATATTATTTCATTAGGGATAAATTCTGAATGAGCCCAGACAAGATTACTCCACATGCTTTCTCTCTGTTGTTCTTCCTTGTTTCTAACTTTGAAATCTCTAGATAAGAACATGGATGATTTACTTTTTGTACTCTGGCATTGTACCAGCTCTCTTTAGCCCTCACAGCACTCCTTCAAAGGGTATCAAGTCCTTTCCGCTCAAGAACCAGCAGCTGGTAATCCAGTGCCTTCTAGCTTGGAGTTACAAATGGTAAGTTCACCAGCAAGCACATATATTCCTTCCTTCCTTCCCTTTTAGTGGGCAGAGGAAGAGTTTTCTCCTGTTTAAAGACCAGGAATTTTACAAAGACATCGAAGATGTGCACCTTTTAGTCATTAAAAAAACATACTAGAAGTCTTACACTGGGGGCTTAGATTTTCTTCCTGTAAGGTTATTCATTTCTAATATTTACTTAATAATTGCTTATCCACTCTTTTTTCTGAAATGGCTATTGCATGCATATTAACTCCCATGATTTTATCTTCCATATCTCTTACTTCTTCCCTTGGAACTATATTTTTGCATTTTCCTATGTACTATGGCTGATTTATATTATATTTTCATGTCAGGACCTAATTTGCTCTAAAGAGTGACTTTTATTTTTCCCTTTTTGGCACTGCTGGGATGGAACCCAGGCCACAGATATGCCAAGCAAGCACTCTACCATTCAGTGAAATACATCCCAGCCCACCCTTTTTCTTTAATTTTCAAACACTCTGCCAATTACTTAGTCAGGAAACCTCCTATGAGCCATGTCTGAACCTCGCTAGCTTTTCTCCTTGCTGGATTTCATGGAAGCTGCTGTCTCAATTTTTCATGGTTCTCAACTTAGGCAGGTACTGCAACCTATCTTGCCTCCTTCCGTCCAGGTACCTTCACCCCTCACCCCAGCAGGGTTTTGCTTTTCTACTTTTGTTAGTGGGGTTCAGGTGTGGTAGTAAGAAGCCCCCAAGTCAGGACAAACAGTAGGCAGTAGAGAGAAAAGCAGGAGAAGTGAGGCCTGAGGGTGCAGGCACCCCTACCCCCTGCTCCCAAGCCTTTGCTCCATCTCTCCTAGTCTGCAGACACCATGACAGGAGGGCTCAGTCCAGGAAGCTCTTTTGAGTCCACAAGCATTCAGAGCCTGTTCTGGGGTCTAGGCCAACCACTGCAGACTCTCATAGAGCCCTGAAGCCAAGTGTTTTCTAACATGTGCCACCTCTTGGCCTTACCCCAGCCTCCTCCTTGCTGGCCTCAAGCACACTGAAGACAAAGTCTCAGCTAGATCAACTTGCAGGGGCTGCTGCACTGCCACAGCCACGCTGCACCACAGTTCAGCAAGCCCTGTGCACTCTGGCTTGAGCACAAGACAGAACAGCTGGAAACAGGAAAGGGAGCCACATGCAGTTATCACGTCTCAGAATACTTGTCCCAAATAAAAATTTTAATAAATTTCAAAAGGTAGAGGTTTTTAAGTCACTGTAACAATAAAAGTAACCAATAAAAATTCCCAAAATGAAAGTGTTTTCTACTGGAGAATTTTAAAACACTCTACCTTGAAAAGAAAAAAAGGTAACCAAAAATTCCAATCGTAGGTAATCTAAAAATTAATAAAAAGAGGAACATTTTCCTCAAATATCTTAGCTATAGCCCAGATGTCCTTGTAATCAAAAAGAAAGATACGCCTGGTTCGTTAACTTAGTTAAAGCATGATGCTAATAACCCCAGTTACAGGTTTGACTCCTGTATGAACCATCATAGGTGACATTTTTCTGGGGGGGGGACACTGTCCATCCTTATAATCCCAGCACTCTGGGAGGCTGAAGCAGGAGGAT